>NW_028227265.1:88322692-88922692 GCF_978045245.1 Mus caroli
AATTGCTCTGTAGTAAAGCTTTAGGTCAGGCATGGTGATTCCACCAGAGGTTCTTTTATCCTTGAGAAGAGTTTATGCTATCCTAGGTTTTTTGTTATTCCAGATGAATTTGCAGATTGCACTTTCTAATTCGTTGAAGAATTGAGTTGGAATTTTGATGCTATACAGATAGCATTGAATCTGTAGATTTCTTTTGACAAGATAGCCATTTTTACATTGTTGATCCTCCCAATCCATGAGCATGGGAGATCTTTCCATCTTCTGAGATCTTCTATAATTTCTTTCTTCAGAGACTTGAAGTTTTTATTATACAGATCTTTCACTTCCTTAGTTAGAGTCACGCCAAGATATTTTATATTATTTGTGACTATTGAGAAGGGTGTTGTTTCCCTAATTTCTTTCTCAGCCTGTTTATTCTTTGTGTAGAGAAAGGCCATTGATTTGTTTGAGTTAATTTTATATCCAGCTACTTCACCGAAGCTGTTTATCAGGTTTAGGAGTTCTCTGGTGGAATTTTTAGGGTCACTTATATATACTATCATATCATCTGCAAAAAGTGATATTTTGACTTCATCTTTTCCAATTTGTATCCCTTTGATCTCCTTTTGTTGTCGAATTGCTCTGGCTAGGACTTCAAGTACAATGTTGAATAGGTATGGAGAAAGTGGACAGCCTTGTCTAGTCCCTGATTTTAGAGGGATTGCTTCAAGCTTCTCACCATTTACTTTGATGTTGGCTACTGGTTTGCTGTAGATTGCTTTTATTATGTTTAGGTATGGGCCTTGAATTCCTGATCTTTCCAAGACTTTTATCATGAATGGGTGTTGGATCTTGTCAAATGCTTTTTCTGCATCTAAGGAGGTGATCATGTGGTTTTTATCTTTGAGTTTGTTTATATACTGGATTATGTTGATGGATTTCCGTATATTGAACCATCCCTGCATCCCTGGGATGAAACCTACTTTGTCAGGATGGATGATTGTTTTGATGTGTTCTTGGATTCGGTTAGCAAGAACTTTATTGAGGATTTTTGCATCAATATTCATAAGGGATATTGGTCTGAAGTGTTCTATCTTTGTTGGGTCTTTTTGTGGTTTAGGTATCAGAGTAATTGTGGCTTCATAGAATGAGTTGGGTAGAGTACCTTCTGTTTCTATTTTGTGGAATAGTTTGTGAAGAACTGGGATTAGATCTTCTTTGAAGGTCTGATAGAACTCTGCACTAAACCCATCTGGTCCTGGGCTTTTTTTAGTTGGGAAACTGTTAATGACTGCTTCTATTTCTTTGGGGGATATAGGGCTGTTTAGATCATTAACCTGATCTTGATTCAACTTTGGTACCTGGTATCTGTCTAGGAACTTCTCCATTTCATCCAGGTTCTCCAGTTTTGTTGAGTATAACCTTTGGTAGAAGGATCTGATGGTGTTTTGGATGTCTTCAGGATCTGTTGTTATGTCTCCTTTTTCATTTCTGATTTTGTTAATTAGGATGCTTTCCCTGTGCCCTCTAGTGAGTCTGGCTAAGGGTTTATCTATCTTGTTGATTTTCTCAAAGAACCAGCTCCTTGATTGGTTGATTCTTTGAATAGTTCTTCTTGTTTCCACTTGGTTGATTTCGCCCCTGAGTTTGATTATTTCCTGCTGTCTACTCCTCTTGGGTGAATTTGCTTCCTTTTGTTCTAGTGCTTTTAGGTGTGTTGTCAAGCTGCTAATGTGTGCTCTCTCTAGTTTCTTTTTGGAGGCACTCAGAGCTATGAGTTTTCACTTTAAATGACAGATTTTGAGAGGCCACCAATGATATTTGAGATTCTTATGACTGGGGAACTCACTATCCTTTAAGTCTCTTAGTTACCACATCCTATCAGGGGGTTAAGATGACATCTCTGTCTACTACACAATGGTCATGATGCCAAATGCTGAGCTAAGAGAAAAGAAAAGATACAGGGAGTAGAATGAGAGTTTTAACTCAAAACCAGCATTTGTTATTTATGCTGTTTTGCAGACTCCTATTTCCATATTGTGTCAGTTATTTTTTCATTGTTGTGACAAAAATATTTGGGAAATGAGCTTAAAAGGGAAAAGAATTATTTTGGCTCACTTCCATAAAAATTCCATTCCATGGTCAGTTTCAGTTGGCTCCTTTTTTTTTTTTTTTTTTTTTTTGGTCATATGGCAAGTCAAGAACATCATGGCATGATGCACAGAGTGGAGAGCCTGATCACTTCATGGTGGCCAGGAAAGAGGGAGAGAGATGGAAAGACAGAGAAGCATAAAAATCTCAATACCAGTGTAGGGGAGCAGGGCAGGGGGAGGGTACAGGGGACTTTCAGGATAGCATTTGAAATGTAAATGAAGAAAATATCTAATAAAAATTTGAAAAAATATCTCAATACCCCACTCAAGGGTGAGCCCCCAATGGCTTCAAGTCTTCCTTTATGTCACATTTATAAAAGGTCCCAATACCTCCTGGTAACCATACCATGAACCAAGCCTTTAACCCAGAAACTTCGAGGGAACAAGCTCAAGGGAGCAAGCACAGACCTTAGCATATAGCCTGAACCAGAGCATGCAATATACCTGGTTTATGCCTGAACATCCACATCAAGTGCCAAGACATCAAGATTTATGAGTCCTCTGAAGTAGAAACTTCTAGTTCTTTGAAAAGTTAATGATGTCAAATGATGGTTGGTTGGGGCACACAGGTGAAAGAATGTCTTGCCAAAGCAAAGACGTGAAAGACTGTTTTCCTGAAGCAGACACAGGTGAAAGGATGAGTGGCTATAGCAGACACATGAAAGGACCTGTGATGAAGGACTATAAATATGACCCCACAGACAGTGGGAGACGAGCACTGAGAATTAGTTTGCTTTACTCCGTCTCAATATTCTTCTTTGTGTATTGATTTGTCTTACATAGCACTGTTGAGCTCACCTTGTTGTAGCGCTGCCATTGAAAGAAACTTGCCCAAGAACTGCTCGTGAGTTTCCTGCGGCAGCTTGCCACTTCCGCAGTCTCTCCTTAGGCCAGCTAGCGAGCCTTGTGGTTTCTTCCCGATTGAACTACAGCTGCCTGGTGTCTGCCTGCCTAGAGAACTGGTCTGCAGCTGCTGACCCATTGTATTTGATGTTTGCTATGGGACTGAATTGCTGCCCAGGATCCAGTTCCCCCGTATCCTAACAACTGTTCTCTTCCATTACCTCTGCTGGATGGTGGGCTAGGGGAGAGGTTGGACCCTTATTAAAAGTAGGTTGCAAAAACTTTATTCCTACGTCCTCTGATGGATTCTGGTTCACAAAGATGTCCTACCTATTCCACCAAACAAGGTATTTTTAAAGTTTCTTTAAGAGATGCTAATGTGCTTGTATCAAAATAGGCCTTACTAAACCTAGATTACTGGTTCACCAGGGCAGTCAGAAAGTCTAAGCAAGTCTTAGACAACACCCCAGATAAAAACGGCATGTGCTTCTTTTCTAGGGACCATACTTTGAAGGCCACTCAGCTAATGGAATGCATAGCCCATATAAGCCTTTTCTTTACTCTGAAAAGAAGGGATGGAACTTGGGAGAAGAAATAGCACAGTCAGGACAGCGATTTCTGCCCCTTTTTTTAAAATCAGTAAGCATGAGAAAGGATGTCTTTTTTTCTACATTCAGTGAATGGCTTCTCTGGACAGGCATGTCTACAAGTATGAGGAAATAGCTCCTAATTTGGTGATAATCAACCATATAATGTTGCAAATCTCTTGGATCACAAAGTGAAAGTCATTTTCTCCAACCTGATTAGACCTTCTGAAATCTATGACTTAAACATTTTAAAAAATGTGATCTCTGTTCATCTAGACCTCTGCATCCTCTCTCAATGCATTCTGAACTCCGGGTATTAAGAGAAAATGAATGTGTGTGTTAATTTTCTAAAGTGCTAGCACAGTTCTTTCCTTTTCCGATGGTTTCTCTTCTTGGTCCTTTGAAAGCAATATAAAGGGTTTCACTGACTTAGTAAACAGGGCTGTAAACAAACAAACAAACACACAAAAACAAAAACAAAAAAACAGAAGTGAAAACAGTCTGTGCTGGATGGGATCAATGCTTTGCAAAGGGAAGAAGACAAGTTGATGTGGCACCTCCACAATAAACAGTACTAAAACGTGTGGAGGCGCTCAGTGAGGGTCTCCTTCCCAAGCTTTCACCTTACTTAGCTCCAATTTCCTAAGACTGTTCTAATGAAATACAAGAAAAGCATCCTGGATGCTAGCTGTAAAGGCACTAAATAAAACAAATACTTATTGAGTCATAAGAATAGTAACAGATGTCTTTCCACACTCCTACTGTGGACCAGGTACTGTGTGAATTTCCTCTGCACAGTGTTCTTTCATGAAAAGCATGCAGTAAGAGTCAGTAATACTTGACAAGGAATCTAGTTAGGTTAGCACTGGAGAAAGCCAGACATGAAGGTTGAGTTTACACTCTGATCTGACTCAAAGTTAGGGCTCTCTCCCCAAAAATGTCCACACATACTTGTAGAAAGATGCCACTCTAAGAGCTATGAAATATGTCAAGAAATAATACATTTATATCAGTGACAATCTGGCTCAAAATATAAAATTATATGTGGGGAAAACTACAGAGTACATGATCTAAATATCAATGGTATTACCTGTGACTCCAATATGGAAACATTAATAACGTGTCTAGGATAAATCCAAATGAGTAAAATCAAGGTATTGCAGGATATGGTTATAATCTTCATAATCGCTTGTCCTTCCGATGGAAAAACAAACAGCTAGAGATCTAAGTAAAGCCACCAAGCAGCTGAGACAATAGAGATCCATTATGCAAAGCCTATCCTATTCTCTCTTCTCCCAATGACTCATTCTGACAAGACAATATGTTTCTTTCAAATCTTTACTTAAGTAGTTAATCTGGCCTGGTTGATTTCATATCATAATCAAATTTAAGGTTCAGTACAGTAAACTCAGAGCCACATTTTCTGAGAGAATCCTTCTTTCTTCCTTCCTTCTGCTCTTCCCCAGAATTATTTGCTGTGATTCTGTTTGATAAATAAAAATATCTTATCTGAATTGATAACAGTTAGTGCAGGAAGTTTCTCTGCACCTGCGTAGCACTAATACTCAAGCAAAATGAAAGCAGCTGAGAGTAAGTGAATTGCACAGAATTGATAGACTCAAATGTAAGACAGAGCAGGCTAAGTATGGAAGGATCATAAAGCAGACTCATCAATAAAGTCCATCTTGTCTAATAAATCAGTGAGCAGAAGCAGTGAAGCAGAACAAACAGGAAAAGAAATAACAAGAACCAAGAGTGAATCCTACTTAGCTAAAAACAGTGTGATTTTGGCAATTTATTTTATGTCTTTGGGCCTTTGCTCCCTAATAAAACTCACGCAGAAATCATGAGCTTAAATATAAAAACACATCTCTATTTTCTAAAATCTCCAACTAAAACACATAACCCTATTCTGATATAATACTTCCTTAGTTAGGGTTGTTTTTGCTGTGACAAAACACTGTGACCAAAAAGCAAGTTGGGGAGGAAAGGGTTTATTTGGCTTATACTTCCATATTGTTGTAATACATTATAGCATTTGTTCATGGAGGTCTTTATTTCCTCAACTGAGGCTCCCTTCCTCTCTGATGACTCTAGCTTCCTTCAAGTTGACAAGCAACCATCCAGTACAAATGTGCTAAACCACAGAACGATTAGCAAACATTAAGGTTTTGTTCCAATATAAGTTACTGATATTTTTACATTTCAGTGAAGCTCTTCCAGTTAACTCAAATTATTACTTATGATCATCAACTCTTCAATGACACAATAATAATCAAACTCAAAGCTGTTACTTAATCTATTAGCAAAAAAAAATAAGTTTCTGCATCATAACACTCTCTAAAGTGTTTTGATTTTAATGAGTGAACATAACTGACTTCTCTTTTAACCATGTGTCAGTTTAAAGTTCTTAAAAAGATTATTCGCAAATTAGACTTTATCAGATTGTGATCAGGTTTCCTTAGATGCTAGACATTGTATAAGGTCATTCCCTCTGACACTGTAGCATTCTAACTTTTCCATGTCAAAATCAGAGATGCCTCACTGGCTAGGACACAGATTGAGGACGGACAAGTATAATCAGGAGACTTCTGTAAGGTAACGTCCATTTTGGAAGTGAAACAACCAAACAACCAATAGTGAAGCTGGGATTCACAGGGTGCAAACTCAATCCAATTGGCTGACCAGAATATGCCAAGAGAAAACAAAGTAAGACAGACTAACTCAAAAAACCAGTAGAAACAATTAGCCGGCAAAGGTATCAAGAGGCCAGAATGATGGGACTATTAAGCAAATATTCTTACTAAAAAGGGACAAAGTGTAGTCATCCAACCTTCATTACTGGTCACTCCTTTCATATGGATGCTTAGTAGTCAAATCTATTTACAAGTAAAATACCACAAAAGATCCTATGATCAAAATGCACATATCACTGCTGGAAGAAGACATAGGTGCTCTAAAGAGAGTAGGACATCTGAGCTGCATATTATGATATGTAAAGTCCATGCCCATTGGTTGAATACTTCAGATAAAACTATTAATATTGGCCTACTGGATAGAGCCATGCAATCCACCCTAGCTTCCTCTGAAATCTCTAGAGTCACATGAGAAAGCTGAGTGACTCATAGCATTAGATTTAGGAGTCAAAAGGTTTAAATAGGTGGTGTCTCTTAAAGGTCAATGTACAAAACAAATGTCAGGGTGTTTGGTAAATTCTAGGGATCTCATGAAAGAATATGAACATATGATCCACAATGAATTCCCCCAAATTGCCTTTAACAGGAGCTACAGTCTACAAAACATACTTCCTAGTTAGGGTATTCTGAGTCAAAGAAATATAGTAACATGCTCTTACCTGCTCCTTCTCAGGTGCTTTGAAAGACTCTACCCATATTTAAAACACTACAACTACATTAAGATAGAGTGCTTGTTGATTCTCCCCCAATAGCCATGAATTCACTAACACTAGCTAGCTTCTCAGTACTATGTATGAATGGATCTTAAGTACAATTAGATAGGTGTTGGTTGCTGCCAATATTACTACCCCACTCTTGCACCCATGGGGTTTTTGTACCATGTTGTTTGTTGATGTGGTCTATAGGTATCATAGCTAGGAAAGGACTGTTGGTTGTCTCCCTCTTTTGGAAGCTTGCATAGCCCCTCCTGGTGGATACACCTACAAAACACTCCAGCACAAACATCTAAGTAAACATTGTGTAAGATGGGCCAAAAGATTGTAAGGGCCAAAAAAATTATAGAGTTTGCTGTGAGCTTGTATCTCCTAGTAATATTATGAGCTATACACATAAAGTCTCACAAACAAAACTGCCAAAATATGAACTGGACAAGGATGCTGCCAGTAGACATGTCAAAATGAATTTGAAAATGCCCATGAAGCCACACCCCTACGCAAAGAGCCATTTTTTTTTTAATGAAAGCTATGAATGGGAGAAGGGAAAGCCAACCAATTGGTTGTTCAGTGCCAAATGATCAGCCTGAAAACAGCTACAAATAACATTGTATGGACTTAATAAATTACATTTAGGAATACATATGTATATACAAATAAACATGTGCATGCAATACCAATTACTAAAAAGAATGGGACTATGAATTTAAAAGAGTAAAGAGAGGGGCATATGGGAGCGTATGGAGGGAAAAAAGGAGGGAAGAAATGCTATCGTTTTACCATAATCTCAAAATAACACTGCATAATGAAGAGGTCAACAAGAAAGCAGTTTAAGAGCAGGTAACAGGGATATTAGTGAGATAAAAAGATGGTATGACATTAGCACAGTTAAAAAAAGAAATTACTCCTCTCTGTCAATTATATGAAAGGTAATTCTTTACCCTACCAAAAATAGTATCCCTTTGGGGGAGTGGTTAGATGAAGGCTTTTAATAATGAGAAACTCAGACACATAGAAAATAGCGACTCTAAGGGAAACTAATAGGCTCAATGCAGAATTAAAAGTTCTACATCCTTGGTTGATAGATCATTGTCTACTCAATAGAATCTGTGAAGACTAATTTAGACAGACGCTTGAGCTATGGAATGTACCAGCATTCCCTCTGTCTTAGTTGTTTTTCTATTGCTGTAGATAAAATGACACAACCAAGACAACTCATAATTAAAAATACTGGGCTTACAGTTCCAGAGGGTTAGTGTCCATGGTGGTGGATCAAAGGCATGAATAGCTGAGAGCGCCTATCTGAAACTACCAGGAGTTATCCAGGGCACTTTGGAAATGCTGTAGTATTTTGAATATCAAAGCCCATCAGAGACACATCTCCTCCAACAAGATCACACCTACTACACCTTCCAAACAGTTTCACCAACTGGAGACCACCTCTTTAATCATATGAGCCTATGAGGTCATTCTCAATCAAAAAAAAAAAAAAAAACAAACACACCCTCTCTGTGAACTCTGACAGGTCCAATTTCAACAACTTTGGAATAGCAGATTGCTATTATGGTTGAGGGTCTATTAAAGAATACAATAGAGACAGAGAACAGAATTGATCACAACAGAATTTTAACAAGTTCCTGTCATAGACTTGTTGTGAATTCAGGTCAGCCAAGTGCCATTACTAACCTCTCTTCATATGCCACAACAAAGGAAGAGCATCTTTCCAACTATTCAAATCCTTAAACTATCACTCCTGTTCACATTATAGGTAGAAGAGCTTCTTAAATCTCAACTTAATATAGAATAGAAATCTTTAGAAACAAACCAAGAAACAGATCCACTGTACAGCTTACAGAGAATAAGACCTGCATTTGGAAATTTAGGGAAATGGGAAAATCATGGATTTGAATTCAGTAGATCTTTGGATTCTCACCTATGAATTTAAAATTTAAAAAGGTTGTTTATTAGATGATGGTCATGCCTGGAGAGTGAGATAAGGTGATATTTATTGATTACCTACTCATTAAGCTTTTACATGTTGGTTTACATATAATACCAATCTAGAATCACTAACCATTAATTTGGGCAGTAAAGACTAACAGAATTGCCTCATCAGAGCTACATTCTTGAAGAGTACATGGTTGATAACCCTCATTTAACACATAAAGAAACTAAGGCTAAAGAAACATAAGTTGATTAAATATGAATTAAGCATTCTTTGGGAACCAGAGTGATGGCTCGGTATTTAAGAGCATTAGTTGTTCTACCAGAGAACCTGGTTTGATTCCCCACATAACATGGCAGCTCAAAACCATCTGAAGCTGCAGTTCTGTGGGATCCCCTGCACTCCTCTGACTGACTGACTGCATACAGGTGGTTCGCAGAGATACATACAGACCAAAACACCTATACATATTTTTAAAATTATTCTTATATATTTCTAATGTACCATGTAGATTTCCCAATGAGCAATCAGATCGCAGTATCAATAAATACCAAGAAACTGAGTTCTTCATATATGTCAAAACATGTATTATATTCTGTAAGCTAATGTGGGGAAGCATTGTTTCTCATTTCAAAATTCTTAGAGATTCTAATTCTACTGATAAAATGAGGAAAAATTATAATCAAAGAACTTGTTTCCTATTGTCTTCCTCTAGATATTGTCTAAACTCCAGGAAACAATATCATTAGGGAAGATATAGATGTCCTCTCTCCATTCCATCATTATACAATCATATATTTGACATTTTGTTGGGATACTGTATGCTTTGTCCATATATGCAAGTCATCGTTGGCAAGTATTTCTGTCCATGTATCTCTTAGTTAGTGAATCTCTCGCATATTGATATGGACTCAGGATCTGATGCTGAATTTCTGTGTTACCAGATAACATCAGAAACTGAAGCTCTGTACTATTATAGATCTGTATGTTTAGACTCTGTAGTCTTTTCTTCCATACTCCTCATGGTATTCCTCCAGATCTTACAAAGCAGACAGGTCATATCTAGAATGCACCATTTTCATACCAGCCCACAACTACCCTCTCTAAAGTAGCTTCTCTAGTCACAGAGATTTTATATTCCCTGGCTCCCTGGAGTCTTCCATAGTTTCCCAACAGCAGTGGTATTTAGAAATCAAATTAAAGAAGAAGAAGTTCTAGAATTTTTACTCTGTCACATCTTACCTCAGAGGCAAGGGACTCTGGTCTACAGACTTGGATTCAACAAAAGTGGGGAACAGAGTAAAGAGGTGGATGTCTGTATGTATTCATTTCTGCTGTGGTTTATCACTAGAGTCAGTAGAAAAATGAAGAGTATGTGAGACTATAAGAGGGCATTTGGAATGTATCAAGCTATGAAAAATAATCCCTTTGTGTTTTTTTCTTTTATTGTCTCTTTTCTTATGTGATGCTTTGCAGAAGATTGAACCGAGGGTCGTGTGTGTGTGTGTGTGTGTGTGTGTGTGTGTGTGTGTGTGTATTAGGCAAGCACTCAAACACCAAGCCGTACACCCCAGCCCTGCTTTCAGTTTTACTTTTATTTTGAGGCAGACTCTCATTATATTGCTCAAGTTGACCTTTAACTCACTTGTAGCTGGGATTCACAATCCTTATGCTTCAGCCCCAAGAAAGTGCTAGGATTACAGGAGCCAAGCCAAGCCAGTATAGGTTTGTTCTCTTATGAGATGTGGCCTACGAGCAAGACTGGCCACTCTCGCTGACCCTACATCTGGGAAGCCAAAGGCAAGCACAGAAAGCAACTTGGTATTGATCATGGGTTCAACAGCCTGCGGAGGCATTAGAAATCATTTTAGAACCAGAGGACCTATCTGCTGATTTAAGTCTTAGTTAATGCAGTCTACAAGAGTTACACTATCTACAATCTGAAGATACCACTTAAACTTCTAAATTCTAAAGTTCATTCAAAAGTCATTGTATGTAACAAAAATGAATTTAAATTCAACGTTAGCAAATAATAATTATATAGCTACTTGCTATTCTTGTGGCTGTTTAGTATTTCTTTGTCAACAAGTTTAATCAAGAGGAGCAGATTTAGCACCTCTGGGGATGCTTTGTCGAATTTTGAAGGCAGATTTGGTTCTTTTGGGGACAATTTCTAGAGTTTGAAAAGTTTTGAAAAGCTTTAAAACATGACACTTACTTTGACCAAGAGGACGAAAGAGGTTCTGCAGAGACAGGATACATGCTTGTTTAAAAGGCTTACCTGCACTAACTTCTCAGACCATCTGTTGGAAGGCCACATAATTCTTGTTAATTTGGAAGTCAGAGAATTTTCAACTAACTTGACACTCATATCAGCAAATCCTTTGGGATATTTTAAAGGGTGAACTTTACAACCCAGGGCTGTTCCTTTCTCAACAAAGATTTCTATGGTACTAATCACAACCCAAAGAGCCTAAGTATAGCAAACTTAGAGAGCAGGCACCGGACCAAAGTCAGAGTCAGAGTTTGAGACAAAGTTTACTTCACACAGTCCCTGCTTCTCCTGACTATTGGATTTTTATTTATTACAGCAGATTTATCATGTGCTAGATAATTTCACATTCATGGCTTTTCTAGTGCTCAATTTATCAAGGAGAGTGGTGCCACATCCTCCCGTATTTTATCGCAAGTACCATCAGACTAAGAGAGACAGGTTCTCCTTCTCTGGTAGTGACTTTGCTGCTAAATCATAATTCATAATGATATGTCTTTCCTGGGTTCAATTTTTAATGTTGCTTCCCTTTTTGGAGTGTTTACATAACAGGGGGAAAAAAAGAGGCTATTATATATGAGTCCCATCTACATCACTCATGCGTGCCCCACTGAGCGGATGAAATCAGATAGCTGAAATGATTCAACGATTTCAGCTACTCACTTTAGACAGTTTGAAGGAAGTTGCATACTTTTTCATTATCAAAGACAAGAAAAATGAGGAGAAACGTGAGGTGCCCTAAAATCATGACATTCACTCTCCTCCTAAGTTGGAAAAGTGAGGTGCTTAGTGATATTAAACATTGATTATTTAATACAAAATAGCTTAGAATCAAAACCATATGGATTAGGGTAGGGCCAAGGTCCACTGGCAAGTAAAGCTATCTTCCTCTATGCTGTTCTTGAGGTGTTAATGCAGTTACTAATAACATTCATTTTGGTTTAGAGACAATCAACAGATATGATCACTCTTCCTTGAAAGTGATGCTCACAATTTCTAAAATTCTTTTCCCCCTTTCCCGTGTGCTTACATAGGGTTCACCTGTGTGGATCGTTAGCTCTGAGGATGCCCCACTTTCATTTTCCAAGAAAGTTAATGGATGTTCTCAAAATAAAGGCGTTTTCAATAACAGTGAATATTGGAGATCAGTGATCCTTCCAGGAAGGTTCAAAGTTTCTCCTTCAAGTGACTCCCTAATGAATATCAGAAGGCACTAGGAGTCAAAAGTCATGAATGAACAACTTGATATGACTCAACAAAATATTTCACGTCTCGAAACCTCCAGTGCCTTGAGGATAATTAAGGTCAATTCCCATTCTCAAATTTTATGATTCCTCGACTTATAACTTTTATCCAACTTTGTTGAAAAGAACAAGAAAATTACATTACCTATTCCTACTCTATAGCTTTTTTTTTTCTGATGAGCATAAACTGTGACTGTTGGAACCCCATTCAAATTCAGTCAGTATTCATTTTTCTGCACTTTATAGAGATCAGTAAATCTGGGAAAACAATTTTCCCAAATTTTCATGTTATTAAGATGATAGTTGTATACACACAAAACCGTTCACAGTCCAGTATCTTTATAATAATATATTGCCAGTGCTTTGCTTCTGAATTTTACAGTTTGGTAACTGATTTATTTTGTATTAATGATGTTCATAAGCATCTGATAGGTCAGATATCATGTCACTCTTAGTTAAATTCATTTCTCACTCTAGTAACACCTTATGTTGTCCATTGAAAGTAATTGGAGTCCTAAAGTAAAAATGCACTCATTATTATTATTATTATTATTATTATTATATATAAGAAATTATAATGATTAAAAATTGACTAGGTACTTCTAAAAGGTCATAGATTTAGAAAAAAATCTCAATGAATAATATTGTTACAAAATATCCTTTTAAAGAAGAAGAAAAAAACTAGATGTAGAATAACATTTCCAGGCATCTTATTGAACAAATTCTGTCACCTAAATGTAGACATGAGTTGTTGATAATAACCTCAAAATATGTTTGGGGAATGAAGAACGATTGCTATACATAGCATATCCTTAGTAAAGGCTAGCTCGCTGGACAAGGTTTATTACAGGACCAGGGGGCTTTTACTCCTGGTGGAGAAATATTACCATTGACAGATTTAACAACTAAGTATAGATTTAGGAATATTTTCAGTCTTTGTTTCTTCTCTGTTCTTCTTGGAAAAGAAAGGACTTGTGAGAATGGTATTCCCACTTCTCACCAACACTTTAAATGAGGCATGTGCTTAGGATTTTATGGTTGCCCTGGTTGCTTGCTCTGTACTTTTATTAGAACACCAGTCACTTAAACTCAAAACCAGTGTTTGTCTTAAAGCTACTGGCATCTCTCCTCAGAAGACTCTTTGCATTTTAAACCCAAACTTAAAGTTTTATGCCAAGTAGTACCATGTCCTAAAGTTGTAGTTATATTCCTGTTGCCTTACATAAATTTAGTCTGAGCTGCAGAAGCCTTGGTAAAATTATACATTCACTGTAACTTTCCGTGTAAAATATGCATATTCATATTGTGATGGTTAATCTTTTCAACATATTGGACCTGAAATCAACTGGGAGGTAACATCGCTGAGTTACCCCTGTGAGTGGGGGAACCTTTCTAGTAAGGATTACCTGAGAAGAGAAGCATCTTCCCCACAGAGCAAGACAATGTACTTCAGCCCAGCTATATAGAGCTTCCAGGAAATGTTGGTACTTCTTACCGCTCCCCTCTCTTCTTGCTGCTAAGTGAGTCTCTCTTGTTGCTGTTGCTGCCAACCCCACTGTCATTGGATCAGTTTTCTGGCCATTACTGTGTGGAGTGAAGACCACAGGTTCTTGAGGAATCCTTCAAGCTCTCAGTACTGCCCTGGGACAAATGAGCCTACCCAGCCTTAATAACTGAGCAGGCACCAGGCTCTTAGCCTCTCTACAGGAGATAGACATTGTTCTGTTATCCAGCTTCTCCCATATAGGCCACTCTGATAAATCCTCTTTTGTAAAACATATTCATTCCCTCAATTTTCTTTCTTTAGAGAATGCCAGGTAATGTGTGTGTGTGTGTGTGTGTGTGTGTGTGTGTGTGTGTGTGTGTGTGTGTGGATATATGTGTTTGTGCACATGCATGTCTATTCTTATAGACTATAAATAAATTTATTCCTAGAAGGTGAGATTATAGGTATTTTTGCCACTAAAAATTTTTATTTTCAAAATTTGCTATGAGTAACATGTATTTCCTTGAAAAGTGATATAAATAATATGTTTTAAAGTATAATATTTCCAGTCTATGAAAAAGAAATGTGCAGGAGTCAGTTTACTTCATCTACTGTGTTGCTTCTGGAGATCCAACTGAGGTCTTCAGGCTTGACAGCAAGACCCTTTACCCATCAAGCCATCTTACTATCACTTTTCTAAAATAATAAATTGAAATAGCTTAGTGCAAAGTAGTGATTTAAGGCACATTATAGCAAGTCTGTGAGCTACTAATATACTCAGTTTTCATCACTGCGACTGTACATGATAGTCTGCATTGGGCTACATTTTATACTAGGGCAGCATGGCAGGTTCTTCTTATGCCAGCTTTACAAAAAAATGTACAAGAAATGGGTTGTGATGCTTCCACCACTGTAGAGTCAATAGGGCATAGGAATTTTTCAATTCCATTTCACTGACATTAGACCACTCTCAATTATATTCACAGGTCATCACTGACATGATCATCATTGTGACATATGTAGTTATACACATAGATACACACTGAACACATGTATTGATTCATTACATAGATTCAGTATTATACTAAAGGGTGGGTCATTAAAAATATATCACCTAGCATTATATAATTCTGTAAAACTATTGGAATGTTCTCTCCATAGTGCTGCTATCATACTATGAGTGCTGATTTAGTATCTTTACTTTGCTCTGGGCACACTTTGTCACAAAATATTTGTCCAAGTAATAATAGTGTGGATACCTAACAATATATTAAATTACTTTCCAAATACCATGCTTGAGCTTTTGGATTATTTTCAGAGTTTTGTGATTGCAAACAGTATGGTACACACATCCTAATGAAACACTTTTCAATGGCAAGGCTCTTTTTTCCTATGACTAATCTTCCTGATGTAAAAGATATTAACCTAAACACAAATTTGCACATCTATTTTTCTTGTCAGTTTCACAAAGTGTTTAACCCTTTAGACACTCTTTCAACATGCAAAAGTAATTTGAAGCTAGATAGTTGGGGGTTCAAATCCCACCACTAGACCTCCCAGCTTGCTGCTTAACAATGTGGCCCCGAAATTTCAGTTCTTTCATTTGTGGAAAAACGGTTTAATGGATTATTTACATGTTGTTCCAAGTGCAAAATAAGGTCCCATGTATAATCCTAGCAGTATCTCACATATGGCCCCAAGAGTTAATAAGTATTTCAAAAAGAATTTGCTTGTAACTCACACTATAATTCTGAGTCAAAATGCCCTAAATTGCAATCCTTTAAAGTTAAATAAATTGAGTGTGACCATGTGTTCTGAAAACAGAACATCTCACTCTGACTTCAGTAGATATCCAGGCTCTCTAATGAAGTACCTGTATGCTAGTACCTACACAATCCATGTCTGAACGATGGAATCATTTTAATCCAGTTCAGTCTTCCCCACTCTCTTCTGCATTATCTGTGGGTACTGCATGTCCTCTCCTCCACCACCACTGATTTTGAGCTTAGCTTTGGACTTCTTTTGCCCAGTGACACACAAGAAGACTTAAAATGCATCACATCCATGTGAGAATTTCCAATGATCTCATGTGCTCTGGCCTGTCTTCCTCATGTCCCCTTCTGGATGCTTTTCTCCATGGCTCTGAAACAAAAACCATGTGCCCATGACCTACACTGCACCAACCTGAGAGAAGCCAGAGTTTCATTTAAGCCTCAGTATTTGGGGCTCTGATTGGTTAATGCAGTGACTGATGAAGTCTCCACTAACCCACTAACAGAGGTTTGCTTAGAGACTGCAGCTGATGCATATTCATTCTGGGACTTTTACCAACAGCAAAGCCAGAACAGTGTGGCAGCCTCTCTTTCTGCATAGAGGCAAGGCAAGAGAGTACTCACAAGGCCAGTATGTTTGGGAAAATTGAGTCCCGTTCCAAGGTAGGCAAAGTGGTCCTCAATGCTGCCTTGTCTACCTTCAGTTATTTCTCTCTTCCTCTCTCGGGGTGATTTACAAGGTGATAAAAGACTCCAAACTGCAGAATGTACTTCGGCTGTTAAAAAAGCGGCTTTTTATGATCTCTTCCTCTTTATAGTACATGTTGTTTCATTAATCAAATGCTTATTCTATTAGAAGTCTCAACCCTTTCAGATAGTGGGACATTTCATTTTTATTGCCCTGAAGTGGCTTTAAAACCCACACATGCTCCTGCAAACCACTAGTGAGTTCTTGGGGCTCAGAAGCTCTGTCTTTCTCTGATCTGTCTATTTGTGTTAGCAATTTAGACTTCAACTTTTAAAACTTTCTCTTTTGGGTTGTTCCTAAAATAGGTGCTGCACTGTCAACTGTATCCTTTTATTTATTTATATTTTTTCCTCTTTGCCATGCATGTGAGTAGATCCAGAGGGTGATGATGTACTCAAGTCTGAAAATTCTGCCCTCTACCTCATCTTTTCTGGCCTCAGCTATCCACTGTTTGGTTTGTTTGTTGGTTTGTTTGATTGATTGATTGGCTTTTTCTTTATTTGATCTTATCTTTAGTAGGTGAAGTAGATCCTTCCAGATAATCAGCATGAGAAAGCTGTCTTTGTCTTTCTCGCCCCGTCAATGCTGCACATTTCATTACCAAAGAGGCTCGTTTTAATTTTCATCTTATAGCCTTCATGTTTATACACTCTGAGAAAACTATATAATTCTCTGTGACGACTTGCCTAAATTTGTTTTTTTTTTGATTTTTAATATTGTTATTACATATTTTCCTCAATTACATTTCCAATGCTATCCCAAAAGTCCCCCATAGCGCCCCCACTTCCCTACCCACCCATTCCCATTCTTTTGGCCCTGGCATTCCCCTATATTGGGGCATATAAACTTTGCAAGTCCAATGGGCCTCTCTTTCCATTGATGGCCGACTAGGCCATCTTTCGATACATATGCAGCTAGAGACAAGAGCTCCAGGGTTCTGGTTAGTACATCATGTTGTTCCAACAATAGGGTTGCAGATCCCTTTAGCTCCTTGGGTACTTTCTCTAGCTTCTCCATTGGGAGCCCTGTGATACATCCAATAGCTGACTGTGAACATCCACTCCTGTGTTTGCTAGGCCCCAGCATCGTCTCACAAGAGACAGCTATATTTGGGTCCTTTCAGCAAAATCTTGCTAGTGTATGCAATGGTGTCAGCGTTTAGAAGCTGATTATGGGATGGATCCTTGGATACGGCAGTCTCTAAATGGTCCATCCTTTCATCACAGCTACGAACTTTGTAACTCCTTCCCTGGGTGTTTTGTTCCCAATTCTAAGAAGGTGCACAGTGTCCACACTTTGGTCTTCATTCTTCTTGAGTTTCATGCGTTTAGCAAATTGTATCTTATATCTTGGGTATCCTAAGTTTTGGGCTAATATCCACTTATCAGTGAATACATATTGTGTGAGTTCTTTTGTGATTGTGTTACTTCACTCAAGATGATGCCCTCCAGGTCCATCCATTTGGCTAGGAATTTCATAAATTCATTCTTTTTAATAGCTGAGTAGTACTCCATTGTGTAAATGTACCATAATTTCTGTATCCATTCCTCTGTTGAGGGACATCTGGGTTCTTTCCAGCTTCTGGCTATTATAAATAGGGCTGCTATGAACATAGTGGAGCATGTGTCCTTTTTACCGGTTGGGACATCTTCTGGATATATGCCCAGGAGAGGTATTGCTGGATCCTCCGGTAGTACTATGTCCAATTTTCTGAGGAACCGCCAGACTGATTTCCAGAGTGGTTGTACAAGCTTGCAATCCCACCAACAATGGAGGAGTGTTCCTCTTTCTCCACATCCTCGCCAGCATCTGCTGTCACCTGAATTTTTGATCTTAGCCATTCTGACTGGTGTGAGGTGGAATCTCAGGGTTGTTTTGATTTGCATTTCCCTGATGATTAAGGATGTTGAACATTTTTTCAGGTGTTTCTCTGCCATTCGGTATTCCTCAGGTGAGAATTCTTTGTTCAGTAGGGAAACAACACCCTTCTCAATAGTCACAAATAATATAAAATATCTTGGCCTGACTCTAACTAAGGAAGTGAAAGATCTGTATAATAAAAACTTCAAGTCTCTGAAGAAAGAAATTATAGAAGATCTCAGAAGATGGAAAGATCTCATGGATTGGCAGGATCAACATTGTAAAAATGGCTATCTTGCCAAAAGCAATCTACAGATTCAATGCAATCCCCATCAAAATTCCAAATCAATTCTTCAACGAATTAGAAAGTGCAATCTGCAAATTCATCTGGAATAACAAAAAACCTAGGATAGCAAAAACTCTTCTCAAGGATAAAAGAACCTCTGGTGGAATCACCATGCCGGACCTAAAGCTCTACTACAGAGCAATTGTGATAAAAACTGCATGGTACTGGTATAGTGACAGACAAATAGACCAATGAAATAGAATTGAAGACCCAGAAATGAAGCCACACACCTATGGTCACTTGATCTTCGACAAGGGAGCTAAAACCATCCAGTGGAAGAAAGACAGCATTTTCAACAAATGGTGCTGGCACAACTGGTTGTTAACATGTAGAAGAATGTGAATCGATCCATTCCTATCTCCTTGTACTAAGGTCAAGTCTAAGTGGATCAAGGAACTTCACATAAAACCAGAGACACTGAAACTTATAGAGGAGAAAGTGGGGAAAAGCCTTGAAGATATGGGCACAGGGGAAAAATTCCTGAATAGAACAGTAATGGCTTGTGCTGTAAGATCGAGAATTGACAAGTGGGACCTCATGAAACTACAACGCTTCTGCAAGGCTAAAGACACCATCAATGAGACAAAAAAACCACCAACAGATTGGGAAAGGATCTTCACCTATCCTAAATCAGATAAGGAACTAATATCCAATATATATAAAGAACTCAAGAAGGTGGACTCCAGAAAGTCAAATAACCCCATTAAAAAATGGGGCTCAGAACTGAACAAAGAATTCTTGCCTAAATTTGTAATCACTACCTAGCAGTATTTTAAGTCATTTTAGAAATCCAATATATGCTAGATAGGAAGATGGAGAAACTAGATACAAATATAATATAGGTGACACAGTCGCTAAGTTAGAACTTGTGAATACAGCAGTCTTCAGAAGTCTCCAGACAATGTTATCCATATCATATTATGATATGTACTTATGTACATAAGCTGTGGAAAGAGGGAGCTGAGGAGTTTCTGAAGAAATCATAGATTTCAATTTTTTTTTCTTGGTTTTTTTGAGACAGGGTTTCTCTGTGTAGCCTTGGCTGTCCTGGAACTCACTCTGTAGACCAGGCTGGCCTTGAATTCAGAAATCTGCCTTCCTCTGCCTCCCAAGTGCTGGGATTAAAGGCATATGCCACCAGTGCTCAGAGATTTCAATTTTTCAAACTGACAGAACTATATTGTTAAATTGTATGTATTTACTTATTAGACTATACACGTGTGTGTGTTCTGCCTTCATAAATGTGTATGCACCACATGGACATCTGATGCCTCTACAGGCCAGAAGAAAGGGTCAGATCCCCTGGAGCTACAGACAGTTGCAAGATACCATGTGGGTACTAGGAAATCAAACCCAGGTCATTATATCAATTCCAGTAGTTTAAAGAACCCTGATGAATACACATACACACATATAGGGTCAGTGAACTACATTTGATAGACAGAATTGCCTGCCACATTTCAGTAAGGAAGTTTCATTTGAGTCCAGACATTGCCTGCTTATCATATCTGGGATACAATCAGTTTAATGATGGAGGGAAAGCATTCTAATAGGTAACAAATAGGGCAGACTAAACCGTTAACAGCTGAATGAAAATGTTGTGTATCGAGAAATCTAAATTCTGATCCCAGCACAGGAAACCACAAGAGTCATTGTGTTCTATTGCATACAATGTTCCTGGAAATTTGACTCCACCCAATCAGAATCGGCAATGATTTCACACTATGGGCTACTACTACACTATCCCAAAACTCCTCCTACATTTTCAGCCTGCACCTGTTTTGTATATGATTAACACAAGTTTTATCCACCTCTGAAGTTATGAAACATGTACTTAGTTACCTCTGATCTAGAAAACATTTTTTAATTGCTACCCTGATCTGCAACTGCCCATTGTGAAGATTTGTTCCAGGGCTTGACTTTTTTCATTTTCTGGATAGTATCTATAATAGCTCAATAAGCCTTTTTTGTTCCAGAGATATATTAAACGTTGAGACCCTTTAATATAGTTCCTTATGTTATGGTGACCCGCAAACATAAAATTATTTTCATTGCTACTTTGTAACTGTGATTTTGCTACGTTATGAAGTATAATGTAAATATCTGTGTTTTGCCATGGTCTTAGGTGACCCCAGTGAAAGGGTTGTTTGAGCCAAAGGGGGGTTACAATCCACAGGTTGAACTCTAGAGTATTTGTATAATAAAACCACATTGCTGGTTACCTAACATGACCTAGAACATAGTCTGCCCTAGTCATTTGTGGAATCTTCCCCTCTTGAATTCACACACGTTTCATGCTTTCTAGCAGAAAAAAGATGGTGGCTTCACAAATCTCTCAGGGTACAGATGAACAGTCATTGCACTGAAGAACTGAGTTTGAAACCCAATTCTGTCACTATAATCACATCACTTTCAGCACATCTTTACATCTCCTTGTGTCTGGGGTTCACTTTTTTAGAATCTTAGATTATCTGCTCTATGCCTGTACTCCTAGACATTATGGATTCTCAAGATTCTAAAGTAGATGGATACTGCCTGCTTGTGACCCCTAAATTGCATTTAACAATGTGCCCCTTATGCAATGCAGAACAAAAGCTATTGTTCCCAAAAGTGGCAAGCCTGCCAACATACTATTAGATTTCCAAAGATGGATTCTTTCTTTTCTGAGTACTGTTTTACTGATTATTTTGGCCAATGAGCAATGTCTCACAGTAGGTGACTGTGATTAATTGCCAAATGGTACTAATCTATTATCTAACACCATTCTACTGCTAATGGGATGGGGGAAGTGAGTACATTTATCATGGATGTAGACCTAGCATAAATAATAATTAATTTTCTTTATAAAAAGCTAAGTTTATTGAATACGCTGAAAGTATAAGCAAGAAAATAAAACACAAGCCTAACAACAAACAGATGGCATTCTGCTTTCTGTGATTATGTGCACTTTTGATGTTTCAAAGAAACCATACAACACTCATGCTTTCAATTATTTTTCCAGGACAGACACCAAATGTATTTCTCTCTTTGTAACTGATTGCTCTTCTATTCCAATCCGTGAGCCTGGGCTGAAAATTCACCTCAGTGAAAAAGAAAGAAACCACCATGTCTTCTTAACTTGGCACCCAAAGAAATACTTGAATAGACTTAAGTCATTGTTTGGCTGAGTCTCTCTCTCTCTCTCTCTCTCTCTCTCTCTCTCTCTCTCTCTCTCTCTCTCTCTGGGAAAATAAGAAAAGGCACTAAAAAAAAAAAAGACTGGATCCAATTAAACTCACTTTGTCTTTTCTTTTTCTATTAGAGAAGCGTACCACACTGATAAATATTAAGTACAGGTGGAGTTCTCCTTTGATCCCTCCTTTGTTTCATCCTGGGTGTATCTGAGGCATTCAGGCTTAGGGGGCACTGTACAGACTCAAATGAATATTTAGAACCCTCGCCTGAAGTATTCTAAATTGTGCACATTGTCTGCTGAGGTTTCTTGGTAAATGGAGAATAAGTAAATGAACAATCAACTAAAATAGAAACAAGAGCCTCATGAGAAGATATGACAGGATCTCACACCATCTGACCATAATCCATTACCCACCAAGAATGCCCCCCTTTCCTTTCCGACAGTGCAAGAGATATAATGTGCATTAGCTCTTCATAATATCCCTATAGACAAACTGCCCACTGGTCTCACAAGGGAATATCTAAACATAAGGAAAATGTTCCTTTAAACGATACCTTGTAACTCCAAAACTGGCCAGCTCTCAGGCCACTCCAACACAGTGATACAGGCTTATTCTCCTCTTTTCAACAGCTTGAATCTCCCACCAGCAGTACTATTTCCTATTCTTAACCTTCCTTCTTTCCAATTAAGCCAGGCATGGTGGCACTTGTGTAATTCCAGCAATTAAAAGGCTGAATAGTAGGCAGAGGGCAGTTCTAGGCTATATACCACAGTACTCTAAGTTGAATGCCTTATAAACAATGAAAATTTATTTTTCACAGTCGCTATGGTTTAAATGAGAATGCTCCCATAAGCTCATATGCTACCATAAGATCAGGTATTGAACACTTGATCCCCAGCTGATGGTGCTGTCTGGGGGCTGGCCCAGCCTTGCTCAGAGGAAGTACATCACTGACCGGTAGGCTTTGAGTGTTTATAGCCTTGCCCTACCTCCTTTCCGCTCTTAGCTTTGTATTTATTGTTGAGGTTATAATCTTCCAACTTCCTGCTCTGGCCTACCCTGCTATTATGAACATTTCCTGTAAACTTTAAGCTAATGTAAATTAATTCTTCCTTAAGTTGCCTTTGGTCATGGTGTTTTATCACAGCAACAGAAAATTGACTAATACAGTTGGGAAGCCTTGGGAAGTCCAAGACCTAAGTGCTGGAGGATTTAGTCTCTGCTAAGATACCACCTTCTTGGTTTGAGGGGAGGGGCCACTTTTCCTACTATCTCTCCTTAGCCTGCATAGTGAAGGAGCTCACCGGGGTCTCTTTTAGAAGAGTTTTCCACTCCTGAGAACTCTGCCTCCTAATTCCATTATTTTGGGATTAGGATCTCAGCACATGTGTTTAAGGGATGCTTCCCTTCGCTCTATAGCCATTTTCCCAGAGCCCTGAAAGTGGAAGACATGTCTGACTTCCACCCTCTCAGCAGAACAGGTGTGGGTCATCCCCTGACTAGCTCTGGTCACAGACTCTGAGGTTCTTAATTGCTCAGTACACACAGCAGCCTCATCATATGTGAGGGTAAGAAGCAGATACTCTTGACTGGGGAAAGGCAAAGTGCAGAAACTTTCTCTCCGACAGAGGTTTATTCCACTGCCCGGGACAATTCCTGACACAGTGCAACCTTTCAGCAACTGAAACAGTAACAATATTTTTTTATTATTATGTTTAAACGCTAGGTGTTATGAAATATAATGCAGAGCCAGGTGGGGTGCCTGGAGGGCCCATACCAAGGTATCTCCATGAGAAATCAGTCCATGTAACAAATCTTGTATGACTTGGGAGGGGTTATTTGGGGGAAGGGAAGGGAGATATGGTCCGGAGAAGGGGTAGAGGCAGACAAATGGGAAGGGGGAAAGAGAAAGACACAAAGAAGGACAGAAAGGGGGAAGAAAGAGAGACTGCCCGAGAACATGTGGGAACAGGGAGAGAATCAACAGGGCTGGCGAGTACACCAGGCCAACAGTACCTGTCCCTGCAGGTAGTGGCAGCAGGTGACAACTAAGCTGTGGCCAGGTCTCTGGGAGAAGTGTTGCAGAACTGTCTGTAAGCTAACACTAAGTTTATTTAATGTGATTCTTAAGAGAGAGACTGAAATTGATTCCAAAAGTATAAAAAGTTGCCTGTTTTCACAGCAATATCTTCTCAGTTAAGCTCTCTTGTATTGCAGCGGTTGTCTTATCCTGTGTATATGTTGGAGTGAGATCAGTGGTGGAGAAACCACCCAAAGGGGGCGTCTCAAAGTGCGCATGCTCAGAGCCAGCCAGAGCTTTGAGTACTCTGTATGATAAGGGGTTGGAAGGGAGACTCGGATGTAGTTAAACCATCTTTGTGGCGTTACTCTCTCCTCCCAGTTCTTTATTCTGTGCTCGTCGCTGTCATATCTCAATGCAGTCCTTTCTCTGTTCTAAAGTACATAGCCCTCACAAATGTTGTGTAAAACATGTAGCAAAAGCCTGGGTGCAGCCCAGAATTAAGAACTACATAGGACAGGGAAGGGTCTATTCCCTTTTTTGAATTTTGAGCACCCTTCCCTTTTCATTAGCCAAAAGGTCACCAGGGGAACAATGGAGAGTTGGACTCGGCTTGTTTCCTTTGAATATGAATTGACAGTTTAACAGAGAGCTTCCTGCACAGATGTGATGAAGGTCTCCTGATTCGTTAGCAATAATGGTATGAGCAGCCATTAATTAGGGAGAGATTAGTTTAAACAAAAAGGGATTAAATTTAGATTCACTTATTATCCTTTCCATTGTTAGTACTATTGAACTCTGATGTGTGAGGGATAAGGCCAAGAGAATGAGGGCCTGTAAGGAATATGAATCAATTAATAATGTATTTATTATGTGCCTGCTTTGGGCCTGCATTGCTCTATTAAGATAGGAAGAAAGACAAGATAGACTAGAATAGAACATTTAAACGTGGAAATAAAGAGAGAGGAGAGGAAGAATGGGAGGGAGGGAGGGAGGGAGGGAGGGAGGGAGGGAGGGAGGGAGGGAAATTTTTCTTCTTCGTTATAGAAGTTTGTTTTTCTCTGCACTTATCTACAGCTCCTGCCCCTGCCCCTGCCCCTGCCCCTGCCCCTGCCCCTGCCCCTGCCCCTGCCCCTGCCCCTGCCCCTGACCCTGCCCCTGCCCCTGACCCTGCCCCCACACCAAATCATTCACATAGAATCTTTTTTAACTCCCTGTCCTACAATCAGTGGAGTTTGCAGACAATTTGCAACTTTTAGGTTTTACTCAAACCTAATTGACCAAAGTTTTGTCTTTAAGAAACAACTGCTTTTATGCCCTAATCTTTTATACCTTAATCTTGAAGTGAAACCTTTATATGATATGGTACCTCTGAATACCAGTTTACCAATAATAACAACAAAAATTGAGCTAGTGGGCCATAGGCCCTGGGAAAGAAGGGACTAGGTGAGAATGTCTACCTGTTCTAAATATTTGTCTTTACCCCTATAAATTAGTGCCACCATTGGCCTTCATCCAAGAAGGGTCTTGTCGTGGTGAACAGTGGCTAAGGCAGAGACTCACTAGGGATTGCAGTGAGGAGAACAACTGACTACAGAGCGCTTTGCCCTAAGTGGAACAACTGTACCACCTGCACCAAGCTCAAGGGTCATTTTCTTCAGTGACTTGACCACTGGAAAGGTGCTTTGTTAATGTGCAGAATCCTTTGTGCATACTCATGCAAGCGGCCACCACTGAACACAGTGGTTCAAAATCAAACCAAAGTAAGAGGGGTTGTTGGGAAAAATTTTTTCAGGGGGCAAGGAAGAGGCGAATTGGTGGAGGAAAAAGAAAATGATCAAAATTCAGTATATACTTATGTGAAAATGTCAATTAATAATAACAATAACCTCAGGCACAGATTGTATAAACATAAGTATAGTATTTCTCAACAACCAAAACTTTCAATAATTGTATGATGTCATACTAGTTAGTACAAAAGAAATTAAAAGGAAAAGATCCTTAAGAGACTTTAAAGGGCTACTCAGTATACATCTTATTTTCATTTTTAGACAAAGGCAGTAACTTTTAAATGTTCACTACTTAAATTAGTGAATAGATTATCTCTCTTTTTTAAAAAGTATATTACATAGCTATAATTTCTACACCAGTCATTCTAAACTGTCTTAGTCAGGGTTACCATTGTTGGGATACAACAACATGACCGAAGGAACTTTGGGGAGAAAAAGGTTATTTCACGCACAGTTCCATATAATAGTTCATCAAAAAGGCAAGGAGAGCAGGAACTCAAACAAGGCACAAAGATGGAGGCGGGAGCTGGTGTAGAAGGCATGGAGGTGTGCTGCTTACTGGCTTGCTCCTCGAGTTTTACTCAGCCTGCTTTTTTTTTTAATTAAGTACTTTCTTCATTCACATCTCCAGTGCTATCCCAAAAGCCCCCCCCCCTCACCCCCCCTACTCCACGCACCCTCTCCAACATCCCAGCCCTGGCATTCCCCTGTACTGAGGCATATAAAGTCAGCACGACCAATGGGCCTCTCTTTCCACTGATGGCCGATCAGGCCATCCTCTGATACATATGCAGCTAGAGACATGAGCTCTGGGGGTAATGGTTAGTTCATATTGTTGTTCCACCCATAGGGTTGCAGATCCCCTCAGCTACTTAGGTACTTTCTCTAGCTCCTGCATTGGGGGCCCTGTGATCCATCAATAGCTGACTGTGAACATCCACTTCTGTGTTTGCCAGGCCCCAGCATAGTCTCACAAGAGACAATTATATCAGGGTCCTTTCAGCACAATCTTGCTAGTGTATGCAATGGTGTCAACATTGGAGACTGATTACGGGATGGATCCCAGGATATGGCAGTCTCTAGACGGTCCACCCCTTCGTCTCAGCTCCAAACTTCGTCTCTGCCACTCCCTTCATGGGCGTTCCACACTCAATTCTAAGAAGGGGCAAAGTGTCTACACCCTGGTCTTCATTCCTCCTGAGTCTCTTGTGATTCACAAATTGTATCCTATATCTTGGGTATTCTAAGTGTCTGGGCTAATATCCACTTATCAGTGATATTAGCCCAGATATCAGTCATGTGAGTTTTTTTGTGATTGGGTTACCTCACTCAGGATGATGCCCTCCAGGTCCATCCATTTGCCTAGGAATTATATAAAATTCATTCTTTTTAAATAATGGAGTAGTACTCCATTGTGTAAATGTATCACATTTTCTGTATCCATTCCTCGGTTGAGGGGAATCTGGGTTCTTTCCAGCTTCTGGTTATTGTAAATAAGGCTGCTATGAACATAGTGGAGCATGTGTCCTTCTTACCGGTTGGAACATCTTCTGGATATATGCCCAGGAGAGGTATTGCTGGATCCTCCGGTAGTATTATGTCCAATTTTCTGAGGAACTGCCAGACTGATTTCCAGAGTGGTTGTACAGGCTTGCAATCCCACCAAAAATGGAGCAGTGTTCCTCTTTCTCCACATCCTTGCCAGCATCTGCTGTCACCTGAATTTTTGATCTTAGCCATTCTGACTGGTGTGAGATGGAATCTCAGGGTTGTTTTGATTTGCATTTCCCTGATGATTCAGGACGTCAAACATTTCAGGTGTTTCTCAGCCATTTGGTATTCCTCAGGTGAGAATTCTTTGTTCACTTCTGAGCCCCATTTTTTAATGGGGTTATTTGATTTTCTGGAGTCCACCTTCTAGAGTTCTTTATATATATTGGATATTAGTCCCCTATCTGATTTAGAATAGGTAAAGATCCTTTCCCAATCTGTTGGTGGTCTTCTTGGTCTTATTGATGGTGTCTTTTGCCTTGCAGAAGCTTTGCAATTTTATGAGGTCCCATTTGTTGACTCTCGATCTTACAGCACAAGCCATTGCTATTCTATTCAGGAATTTTTCCCCTGTGCCCATATCTTCGAGGCTTTTCCCCACTTTCTCCTCTATAAGTTTCAGTGTCTCTGGTTTAATGTGGAGTTCCATGATCCACTTAGATTTGATCTTAGTACAAGGAGATAGGAATGGATCAATTCGCATTCATATACATGTTAACCGCCAGTTGTGCCAGCACCATTTGTTGAAAATGCTGCCTATTTTCCACTGGATATTTTTAACTCCCTTGTCAAAGATCAAGTGACCATAGGTGTGTGGGTTCATTTCTGGGTCTTCAATTCTATTCCATGATCTACCTGTCTGTCTCTGTACCAGTACCATTTTTATCACAATTGCTCTGTAGTACAACTTTATGTCAGGCATGGTGATTCCACCTGAGGTTCTTTTATCCTTGAGAAGTGTTTTTGCTATCCTAGGTTTTTTGTTATTCCAGATGAATTTGCAAATTGCCCTTTCTAATTCAGTGAAGAATTGAGTTGGAATTTTGATGGGGATTGCATTGAATCTGTAGATTGCTTTTGGCAAGATAGCCATTTTTACTATATTGATCCTGCCAATCCATGAGCATGGGAGATCATTCCATCTTAGATCTTCTTCAATTTCTTTCTTCAGAGACTTGAACTTCTTATCATACAGATCTTTCACTTCCTTAGTTAGAGTCACGCCAAGGTATTTTATATTATTTGTGACTATTGAGACAGGTGTTGTTTCCCTAAATTCTTTCTCAGCCTGCTTATCCTTTGTGTAGAGAAAGGCCATTGACTTGTTTGAGTTAATTTTATATCCAGCTACTTCACTGAAGCTGTTTACCAGGTTTAGTACTTCTCTGGTGGAATTTTAAGGATCACTAATATATACTATCATATCATCTGCAAAAAGTGATATTTAGACTTCTTCCTCTCCAATTTGTATCCCCTTGATCTCTTTTTGTTGTCGAATTGCTCTGGCTAGGACTTCAAGTACAATGTTGAATAGGTAGGGAGAAAGTGGGCAGCCTTGTCTAGTCCCTGATTTTAGTGGGAATGCTTCCAGTTTCTCGCCATTTACTTTAATATTGGCTACTGGTTTGCTGTAGATTGCTTTTATCATGTTTAGGTATGGGGCTTGAATTCCTGACCATTCCAAGACATTTATCATGAACAGGTGTTGGATTTTGTCAAATACATTCTCCGCATCTAAGGAGATGATAATGTGCTTTTTGTGTTTGAGTTTGTTTATATAGTGGATTATGTTGATGGATTTCCATATATTAAACCATCCCTGAATCCCTGGAATGAAACCTACTTGGTCAGGATGAATGATTGTTTTGAGGTGTTCTTGGATTCAGTTAGTGAGAATTTTATTCAGGATTTTTGCATTGATATTCATAAGGGAAATTGGTCAGAATTTCTCTATCTTTGTTGGGTCTTTCTGTGGTTTAGGTATCAGAGTAATTGTGACTTCATAGAATGAATTGGGTAGAGTACCTTCTGCTTCTATTTTGTGGAATAGTTTGTGCAGAACTGGAATTAGATCTTCTTTGAAGGTCTGATAGAACTCTGCACTAAACCCATCTAGTCCTGGGCTTTTATTGGTTGGGAGACTATTAATGTCTGCTTCAATTTCTTTAGGGGATATAGGACTATTTAGATCATTAACCTGATCCTGATCTAACTTTGGTACCTGGTATCTGTCTAGAAATTTGTCCATTCCATCCAGGTTTTCCAGTTTTGTTGAGTAAAGCCTTTTGTAGAATGATCTGATGGCATTTTGGATATCTTCAGGATTTGTTGTTATGTCTCCCTTTTCATTTCTGATTTTGTTAATTAGGATGCTGTCCCTGTGCCCTCTAGTGAGTCTGGCTAAGGGTTTATCTGTCTTGTTGATTTTCTCAAAGAACTAGCTCCTCATTTGGTTGATTCTTTCAATAGTTCTTCATGTTTCTACTTGGTTGATTTCGCCCCTGAGTTTGATTATTTCCTGCCATCTACTCCTCTTGGGTAAATTTGCTTCCTTTTGTTCTAGAGCTTTTAAGTATGGTGTAAAGCTGCTAATGTGTGCTCTCTCTAGTTTGTTTTTGGAGTCACTCAGAGCTATGAGTTTTCCTCTTAGAAATGCTTTCATTGTGTCCCATAAGTTTGGGTATGTTGTGGCTTCATTTTCATTGAACTCTAAAAAGTCTTTAATTTCTTACATTATTCCTTCCTTGACCAAGGTATCATTGAGAAGACTGTTGTTCAATTTCCACGTGAATGTTGGCTTTCTATTATTTATGTTGTTATTGAAGATCAGCCTTAGTCCATGGTGATCTGATAGGATGCATGGGACAATTTCAATATTTTTGTATATGTTGAGGCCTGTTTTGTGACCAATTATATGGTCAATTTTGGAGAAGGTGCCATGAGGTGCTGAGAAGAAGGTATATCATTTTGTTTTAGGATAAAATGTTTTGTAGATATCTGTTAAATCCATTTGTTTCATAACTTCTGTTAGTTTCACTGTGTCCCTGTTTAGTTTCTGTTTCCACGATCTGTCCATTGATGAAAGAGGTGTGTTGAAGTTCCCAATATTATTGTGTGAGGTGCAATGTGTGCTTTGAGCTTTACTAAAGTTTCTTTAATGAATGTGGCTGCCCTTGCATTTGGAGCATAGATATTCAGTATTGAGAGTTCCTCTTGGAAGATTTTACCTTTGATGTGTATGAAGTGTCCCTCCTTGTCTTTTTAGATAACTTTGGGTTGGAAGTCAGTTTTATTCGATATTAGAATGGCTACTCCAGCTTGTTTCTTCAGACCATTTGCTTGAAAAATTGTTTTCCAGCCTTTCATTCTGAGGTAGTGTCTGTCTTTTTCCCTGAGGTGGGTTTCCTGTAAGCAGCAAAATGTTGGGTCCTGTTTGTGTAGCCAGTCTGTTAGTCTATGACTTTTTATTTGGGAATTGAGTTCATTGATATTAAGAGATATTAAGAAGAAGTAATTGTTGTATCCTAATATTTTTGTTCTTAGAGTTGGCATTCTGTTCTTGTGGCTGTCTTCTTTTAGGTTTGTTGAAGGATTACTTTCTTGCTTTTTCTAGGATGTGGTTTCTGTCCTTGTATTGTTTTTTGTTTTTTGTTTTTTGTTTTTTGTTTTTTCTGTTATTATCCTTTGAAGGGCTGGATTCGTGGAAAGATGATGTGTGAATTTGTTTTTGTCATGAAATACTTTGGTTTCTCCACCTATGGTAATTGAACGTTTGGCTGGATATAGCAGCCTGAGCTGGCATTTGTGTTCTCTTAGTGTCTGTTTAACAAAGTCAAGGATCTTCTGGCTTTCATAGTCTGTGGTGAAAAGTCTGGTGTAATTCTGATAGGCCTGCCTTTATATGTTACTTGACATTTTTCCCTTACTGCTTTTAATATTCCATATTTATTTAGTGTATTTGTTGTTCTGATTATTATGTGACAGGAGGAATTTCTTTTCTGGTCCAGTCTATTTGGAGTTCTGTATGCTTCTTGTATGTTCATGGGCAAATCTATCTTTAGTTTTGGGAAGTTTTCCTCTATAATTTTGTTGAAGATATTTGCTGGCCCTTTACGTTGAAAATCGTCATTCTCATCTACTCCTATTATCCATAGGTTTGGTCTTCTCATTGTGTCCTGGATTTCCTGGATGTTTTCAGTTAGGATCTTTTTGCATTTTGCATTTTCTTTGATTGTTATGCTGAGTTCTCTATGGAATCTTCTGCACCTGAGATTCTCTCTTCCATCTCTTGTATCCTGTTGCTGATGCTCATATCTATGTTTCCAGGGTTCTTTCCTAGGGTTTCTATCTCCAGTGTTGCCTTACTTTGGGTTTTCTTGTGTCTACTTCCCTTTTTAGGTCTAGTATGGTTTTGTTAATTTCCATCACCTGTTTGGATGTGCTTTCCTGTTTTTCTTTTGGACTTCTACCTGTTGTGTTGTGTTTCCCTGTTTTTCTTTAAGGACTTGTAACTCCTTAGCAGTATTCTCCTGTATTTCTTTAAGTGAGTTATTAAAGTCCTTCTTGATGTCCTCTACCATCATCATGAGATATGCTTTTAAATCCTGGTTTGGATTTTTGGGCGTGTTGGAGTGCCCATGACTGGGTGAGGTGGGAGTGCTGCATTCTGATGATGGTGAGTGGTCTTGGTTTCTGTTAGTAAGATTCTTATGTTTGCCTTTCACCATCTGGTAATCTCTGGAGTTAGTTGTTATAGTTGTCTCTGGTTAGAGCTTGTTCCTCTCGTCTCTATCAGCAGACCTGGGAGACTAGATCTCTCCTGAGTTTCAGTGGTCTGAGCACTCTCTGAGCTCTCCTCTTTCAGGGAAGGTGCACAGATATCTGTCAGCCTGCTTTCTTATAGAACCCAGGACCACGAACCCAGGGATGGCACTACCCACAATAGGTTTGGCCCTCCCAGATCAAATCCTAATTATAAAAATGCCCTACTGGCTTGTCCACAGCCAGATCTTATGGAAGCATATACTTGACTGAGGCTTCCTCCTCTTTGATAACTCTAGTCTGTGTCAAGTTGACATAAAACTAACTAGTACAAAAACCTCTGCTGGAACCCAAGCTCCTTTGATAACTGTACAATTATCTTCACACACTGGTAAACAGACCTCAGAGATCACCAGCAAACCAAATTTACATGTGCTCACATCTCTTTGCCATTCAAATGCAAGTTCTCTGGACTCACTGCACACCCTTCAAGTTCACACTAACTCTAGTGATTTTGTTCATCTCTAAAGGTTGGATCTACTTTACTGATACTTTCCTTCTATAGGCAGAATGGTCATAAACTGGTCATTGAAAGATGAGGTCTTTAAAAGTATTATAAAACATGTGCTGAAATATAGAAATTCCTTTGGTCATCTCTGTCTGTGTAAAATTTGACTGATACCATGTTTCTCTCTCCTTGTCTTTCCCTGAAGTATGAGAATCTTTAGCTACTATATTCTACGCAATCCAAACCACCAACTGTATATTGTCACTGAGTCTGAGGTCTTCAGGCTGCAGAGAGCTCTGGTCATTCATTCTTGCCTTTCTTCTCTGCCAACTTTGAGCAGTGCCTTTGGCAACAATAGCCTTAGAAGTCATTGACCAAAGTTATAGACCTCCATGTTTTCCAACTGGCTGGTTGGATCTTAGGAACAGAAAACTGTGCTTTGAGAACCACAGACTCACCAATTCAGGACTTAAATTGTTCCAGGCAGACAGATGGTAACTCCTTCCTTTGAATGATTATCTCTTGCTTAGCAGTGTCCACTGGTAAAAGCCAAGCATCTTAAGGCCAGAAGCCACATATGACTCTGTAGCATGAATAGATGGTTCCAAATTAAATTCTAATAAACCCCACTAATAAAACCCCACTAATAAAGCCCAGGTTAAACAGGGCTCAGTCATCAAAGGGAAATAGTATAATCAAGATTAGGCTTTTTGGGGAGCCCCAAGGGACTAGTAGGCCCATGTTTGAATGAGTAGAGTACCAGAAGAAACAAGGAAACCATGCAAGAGGAAATGGTTTGGCTTCCTACATGGTTATTTGGGCCTAAGAATCAAGAATCATGCATGCTAACTGCATGCAGCATAGGTTTAATGATGCTTTTGCCAATTAATAGGCAGATATATTCATAGAGCAGCCACTACCATTCTGCTAGTGAATGAGCATCCTTTAACAAATACAGAGTGAAGATGGTCCATCCAATGGACCACACCACCTACAATACCACTATATTTTATCACATTTTCACAAATTCGGTTTTTTGCCAACAACTTAGCCATCTGGTCAGGACAATGAAAACTAAGTCCTTAGATGTGGACAACCTTGGGCATGTCACCCTGAGTTCATTCTAGAGCCAGAAGAGATCAGAAAGGAGTGAATCCCAGGCTTCTGTTGTCCCTTGAAGCATATCTATGTGTAAAATCAAATATTTTATAAATTTGTTTCATATAAAGAGTCTGTTTTGCTGGTCTCAGACAAGTCAGTCAGTATCATGCACGGTGAACCTCCTTCACAGTTACTTTTTAGTGTATGGAAAATAAGAACACTTGCATTTTGCTTGTAGGATATTGTGCATCTGGCATAAGCACTCCATACAAACCATATAAAAACCAATGTGTTGCTTCCTTTCACCATCACTCATGCTGGTAATGTGAATTCCTTTGGTTGTATTAGTTAATACACACTGAAAACCAATGGGATAATGATGGCTAGTGCCTAAAACACCAGTAAATCAGTGATTCCACTACTTAAAACTCATTTTCAAATTACTGTAAATAGGCAGATGAGAAACACTTTGACTTGAAGGAACACACAGCAAATGCAACATTTGAACAAGTTTAATTATTTCCACTCACTGTAAGCCATAAATGAATGCATTCAGATAAAAGAGACACATGGATAAGTGGTCTGCAAAGATGCAGAATACAGTTGGCATAGTCATATCACACCAGGACGTTCTGTAATTATCCCAGAAAGACCTTGCTACTGGCCAGAAAAGAAAGCCCTTAAAAAAAAATAGAAGCTGTCTCAGAATAGAACTGATGGAAAAAGGCAAGCCAGTTGGCAGTGTTATTTATCCAGGGCTGCTGGATAGAGAGGCTAACTATATAAAGTCAGCCAGCAGCTGGGAGAAAGACTCAACACAAAGCCAACCAAAGTATCACTGCACTTCCCACAGATAATCCATCCAGGAGCACTCAGTCTTCATTCTGTTCTCCTCTTGCTTACAATGTTAATTGTGGGCTGCTTTCCAGATGGGGGAAAGAGAGAAAAGAAACATGTAAATCCATTTGTGTATTTATTCTTAGCTAGAAATATTTGTTTCCCTTGGTACTCCAATGTTCATTTGGAAGGACTCAGAGAAATACTGAGAGATTGCAAAGAAACATTAAGAAAGTTTGGAGAAACATAACTTTATGAGCCAGGCTGAATAGTGTGCACCTGTAATCTAAGCGCTTAAGAAATTTAGGTAAGAAGATCTTTTAGTTTAAGGTCATCTTGGGTACATGAAAACCTACCATCTATTCTTTATGTTTGCTTTTGGTCATTTATTTTATAAGATTAGATTTCGGCAGAGTATACACGTTTCTCTGGATATATGTTCAATGAATTTCAAAGTAATGAACACTCCACAAATCAGCACCTAGATCGAAAACCAGGACAATATCAGAACTCCAGAGGCCTTCTTGGACAACTTCCAGCCACTACCCCTGTTGATTAGCTACTTCCTTCAAACTGAAACTTTGCTTCCTGGAGGGAATAGGGCAGCTCATAAAACTCAAAAAAACTATAGAAACATGGAAGATTCATGACCAAGGCTCCTCCTAAAGTTGTAAAATCAGTAAACAGTTGTTGCAGAGGAGAGACTATTCAGTATATCTGACTGCTAATTGTTCAAGGAGTTCCAAAGATGTAGTAGTCATGACTGGACACCCATGCTGTAATGAGTCTTTTGAACAATGCAGCTACCTTTGACTCACCCATGTTCCATAAGCAACTCCTCACCAATATCCTGTAAGTGACCCCAGTAAAGTCATCTGTTCTGGAAGATAGACTTGAAAGAGATTGTTTCTTTGGTCTACCATCAATGCCCCATCTGAGGCGAACAGTTCACATCTTCCCCAGTGTATGTCGTTGTCCGGGGTGGGGGGGGTGCGTGGGGGATTCTGTTAATGCTCAGACTATATTGTAAAGGCCCCACTCCTTTTCTTTTGGTTGGTATATATTTATTGTCCACAGTATTGTGCAGTTTTTCTCTATAAAAATGGCAAAGAGACTGAGACAGAAGTAAGGGAAACAACAAATTCCACAAAAGCCTCAAAAGGATATAAAATATCTTGGCATTAACTCTAACCAAGGACACAAAAGGCTTGTATGTTGTGATAAATATTGATTGATTGATTGATTGATTGCAGTAAATATATATATATTACCCCCACCTTAGACCATTTGGTTCTCAAATAAAAAACACAAGACCTTCATATTTATAATAAGCCTTAAAGCACTAGAGCTGGGCAGATATCAATCCTCTATTTTGTCTACTGCCCTGGCAATAACCCAACGATATCACTTACCATGTTCTTCCTGGGCTGCTCCTACTTCAGCTGTCCTCATGGCCATGTACTCCTGATCCATCTATCCCATGGCAACTTCTTCCTTCTTCCTCCCCTCCCTTCTTCCTCCTGGTCCCGGCTTGAGACACCAAGCCCAGGAACCTTCAGCCCCACCTTCTGACCTGCTATAGACTATAAGCATCTTTATTAAGCAATCATGGAGAACTTGAGGGGAGGCAACATTTACACGACAAATGCTGGTATAAGTAAGGATCTGCTCATCTTGGAGCACCCATATCTTGGTGTCTTAGTTATGGTTTTACTGCTATGAACAGACACCATGACCAAGGCAAGTCTTATAAAAACAACATTTAATTGGGTCTGGCTTACAGGTTCAGAGGTTAAGTCCATTATCATCAAGGTGGGAGCATGGCAGTATCCAGGCAGGCATGGTACAATCAGAGCTGAGAGTTCTACATCTTCATCCAAAGGCTGCTAGTGGAAGACTGACTTCCAGACAACTAGGGTGAGGATCTTAAGCCCACACCCATGGTGACACACCTACGCCAACCAGGTCACACCTATTTCAACAAGGCCACACCTCCAAATGATGCTACTCCCTGGCCCAAGAATATACAAACCATCACATTTGGGGTACAGAATTTAGTATCTGATATATAGCAGAAAGCAAACCAACATTTGTATGATTAAAAAGTTTAAGACCTTGCAGAAAGAAAGTGAAGAAGATATCAAACTATGCAGAGATGTCCCATGCTCATGGATCAATTAGTCAGATTAATATACTAAAATGACTATCCTACTAAAAGCAATCTATAGATTCAATGTAATCTCCATCAAAATCCCAACATAATTCTTCACATAAAAATTTTCAGCTTCATAAAGAAACACAAAAGGCAAACAACAAACAAACAAGCAAAATCCAGGATAGCTGAAACAATTCTGAATAATAAAAGAACTGCCTGCTGAAAGTATCACCATTGTGATCTCAAATTGAACTACATAGATACAGTAATAAAAACTCCATGGAACAGGCACAAAATCAGGCACATTGATGAGTGGAATAGAACTGAAGAATAGAATTGGTAAACCTGATTTTTTTATAAAGAAGCTATAAATACACATTGTAATTAATAAAGTATCTCCAACAAGTGGAGCTGGCCAAACTGGGTGGCTGTGGGTGGAAGAATGCAAATAGATCCATACTTATCACCCTGCACAAAACTCACCTCAAGAAAAAAAGAGGGAATAACCTAGAACTCATTGGCCCAGGAGATTTTCAAAACAGAATAAGGATAGCACAGGCAGTGAAAATAATTAATAAGTGGAACCTCATGAAAATCAAAACCTTCTGTACAGCAATTGACACCATCATTCAGACAAATCAGCAGTACAGAATGGGAAAAGATTTTTTTAACCAACTACACATCTGATAGAGGTCTAATATCCAACATAAATAAAGGACTCAAAAACAGACATCAAGAAAACAACCAATTAAAAATGAGGTACGGATCTAAACAGAAAATTCTCAATAGAGGAAACTTGAATGGTTGGAAAATATTTGAAATGTTCAACATCCTTAGTCATTAGGGAATTGCAAATTGAAACTACTTTGAGATTTAATCCTGTACCAATTAGAATGGCTAATATCAATAAAACAGTAATAGTTGATTTCATGCTGGTGAGGATGTAGAGTAAGGGGAATAATCTTTCATTTATGGTGGGAGTGCATTAGGGAAATCAATGTGGCCATTCCTCAGGAAGCTGGAAATTGTTCTATCTTAAGACCAGCTATACCACTCGGGCATACATCCAAAGGATGCTTCATCCTACCACAAGGACACTTGCTCAACCATGTTCATTGCTGCCCTATTCATAATAGCCAGAAATCAGAAACATCTTAAATGTTTATTAATGAATGGGTGGGTTAAGAAAATGTGCTACATTGACACTGTAGGAACTCTAGCCACTACTCATTGGAAGAGTTCCCAGAATTGTTTAGGACCAAGAACTTAAATCCTACCCTAGCAAGGACTGGATATCCTGACAGTATAAGCCTCAAATGTACAATCTTTGTCATTGTAGGGGTGAGCATCCTAGAATCGGAGACGCTAGTTATTAGGTGGTGATACTCGATGCTCCTTGCTGCTACTTGCTACTGCTCACTGCTGCTAGAATACAAGAAGTACAATAGCCACAAGTGGTAGGATTACTGATGGTTAAAGCCCAGAGTGATAAGCTCCAACCAGAGTGTCTGCAGTCATAAATCTCTAGTTTCTAAAGGCCCTATTAAAAGTTTTGTAGCAGTACTCTGTAACAGTCCTAAAGGTGAAACTCTCCAGCATCCATTAGTCCGTGAACAGAAGACTGCAACAATCACTTTAAGGTATAACACACAGTAATTAGCATGAATGGCTAAACTACAACTGCATGCTATAGCGCACATGATTCTCACAAATGTCTTAAGTGTGTGTGTGTGTGTGTGTGTGTGTGTGTTGCAGCTGAACTTGGTAACATATAAGAATCACCCAGGTGGTACTGGTTTTGAAGGCATGAAGGGTTCATGGAGAGAATCTGAGGCTTAGCACTATGAGAGACCAGGAAAGACCATTGCTGAAGGTACAGACTCAGTAGCAATTGACCACCACCACCCCCCATACACACAAATATAAATTATATTTGTTATTTATGGTACTCTAACAACTACATGTGTTTTAGGGTTTCCATTGCTGTGAAGAAACACTATGACCAAGGCAACTCTTATTAAGGAAAACACTTAATTGGGGCTGGGTTACAGTCTCTGAGGTTCAGTCCATTATTATCATGGAGGGCAGCATGGCAGAGTGCCTACAAACATGGTGCTGGAGCAGCTGAGAGTTCTACATCCTGATCCTAAGGCAACCTGGAGATTGGGTTCCACAGGCAGCTGAGAGGAGGGACTCTTCCACTCTCGTCGAAGCTTGAGCACTAGGAGCCCTCAAAGCCCACCAACACTGTGACATGCTGCCTCCAACAAGGCCACACCTCCTCCAGTAATGCTACACCTCCTAATTGGGCTACTTCCCATGGACCAAGCATAGTCAAGCTACCACAACATTCTACTGTATCTACTTATTTAAACTCAAATATAATTCGAGGTAAGCAAACACTGATACTTTCATTAGTAAACTTGTTATCATAAAAATATTAAATTTGCCTTATGTAAATTACGATACATTAATTATCTTTTCCAGCATCATAAGTCTAAACTATCATCTACCCACTTTCTAGTATAGCCACACTCATTTTAGCTGCTAATAATAACATCACAGAATCTTAAAATTTACCAGGATTCAATACCTAAACTGCTTCAGTTTCCTTTCTCGCCTCGATAATTACTACGGTCTCAATTATACAAAAACATTGTTGTCATCTGCCCCAAAATCCAGGAAAATCTCCAGGCTTTGAAAGACTCCAAAACTCCCAAAGGGAGGCACTTACTCAAGCCTCGGGTCAGCCGCGCACCCAAGAAGACACTGAGACCGAACTTAAGATGTATAGAGAGTAAGATTTAATACAGCAACGACAAGAAAGCACATAAAAAAAGCACATATACCAGATATCTGGGGTCGAAACTCATGCAGCCAGCAAGGTGCAGAGGAGATTCGGCAATTGGCCCAAACTTTTCACAGGCTTTTATAGGAAATAGCCAGGGGAAAAGTACAAGTTTTACGTCACCAAGGTGTTCTGCCAAGGGGCTTTACATAACCAAGGGGTCGTGTCCTATATTTTGGCAATGTACTCGATCTATTGGAACATTCTGGGATAGTACCAGGAGGCCCCTATCTCAAAAATGTTCTTGGAACAGTCTTCAGTTAGGAGGGGTAGAACTAGGTTTTTTTCCAGGAGACCCCTTATCTAAAAAATGTTCCTGGAGCAGTTTCCAATTGGGAGGGGGTACCTTGGGATAAAAAGTTCAGGAGTGCTCCGGGAACAGTCTCCGGATGGGAGGGGTAAGAGAGTTCAGGAACAGTTCAGGTGTCCAGTAATTTTCCTCTTTCATTCCCCCCTTCTTCTAGTGAATAATTCTAATCTTAGAATTTCAGATACTGCATTTACTCTATTTTAACATGGGAACAAAAACAGAATAAGAAGCATTAGTAAACAGAACTAGGCAGGGGCCTTTTGAGCGAGGCTTGAGGGTCTGGGCATGATGTAGGTGCACGTAGATCAGATCTCTGGCTGGAACTGGTGAGATGTCCTTGGGGTACTCAGCTCACTCACTGTCTCGGCTGTTGGGATCCCTGGCGCGATGTCGTCCGCGTACTCAGTCCAATTCTTTTCCAGTTGTGACCAGACCACCTGCAAGCCTTTTAACTTAGCATACAGATCATTATTATAACAGCATAGGTTTAAACACATCATTTAAAACAGTAATGGCCATAGGAGACTCATAAAGGATCTTAAAAAGAATAAAACTGAATCAAGAAATAGGGCAGAGGGAAGGAACACCAAGTCTGTGCCAGTCTCCACGATTAATTTTATCAAGGTCTGTCTTAGAGTTTTAAACTAATTTTTATCTATCCTGAGCTCTGAGGTCTATACACACAATGTAATTTTTATTTGACCTCTAAATGCTTGGCCACACCCTGACTTACCTGGGCAACATTATCTGACACTATTGCTTTTGGCACTCTTGGAAAAATTTTCTTTAATAATCTTCTTGATGACTATGTGAGCAGTCTCATTTATCTATATTGAGAACGTCTTTTTCTGCAGATGTCAACAGCTTTCTTTGTTTGTATTGTTCCATACAGTGGCAAAAGCATACCTGCTGTCAGTGTAGACTTTTTCTGTTGTCAACTTTCTGGGCTGAAGTCCCTTTAGGGAGGCTGCTGGCCTAGATCACCTGCTTTTTGTCCACTGCTGCACTGCTGTCCCCGCCTTCCGCTTACCTTTAACCATGAGGCTACTGCCATCCGTGTACCAGTTCAAACTTTCAGGCCAAGGCCTGATTTGATCTTTACCTGCCGAGGTAAGTAGCCCCCTCTGTTGGTAGATGGCCCCATGGATATGAGCTGCTTTCCATCTACTACTGCTGCTCCTGTGACAAAGCTGCTGCCATCTGTGTACCAGGCAGGCACACCTGGCCAAGGCTGATCAGTCAGATCTCTCCTTGTTCCAGTTTCATCAGCACATTGATGTACAGGAGTGGAGTCATCCGCCAAGGGGAGGTGGCAGGATTGAGGATGGCAGGTGGAGCAAAAGTTACTCAATCATTCAGCAACAAATCCTGGTAGTGGGTATAGTCACATGCTGACCCAGAGTAAGCTTGTCAGGGCCCCAGAGTCTGAGTCAAAACCCCGCGGGCTACTCCAGCCCGCTCATCAACATATAGGGTAAAAGGCTCAGTCAAATCTGGCAAAGCCAGGGCGGGGGCTGCAAGCAGGGATGCCTTTATGCTGTCAAAGGCTTTTTGGTGTTCCTCAGTCCAGGTGAACCCTGGTATCCAGAGTCTGCAAAAGCCCACCGTCCCCAGAAACTCACGTACTTGGCGCGGGGTGGTGGGGGTTGGGATCAGCATCACAGTCTTTTTCTTGGCTTCGGTGAGCCACCGCTTTCCTTCCCGGAGGGTGTACCCTAGGTAGGTCACCTCGGTGCGACATAGCTGAGCTTTCTTAGCCGATACCCGATACCCCAACTCACCCAGTTCATTCAGGAGCTTCTAGGAGGGCCAGAATTTTTTCTTTGTCTTTGATGTCTCTGCCTTCAGCCAACCGCAGGGCTTGGGTTAGCGCCAAGAGTTCAGCCTTCTGAGCCGAAGTTCCTTCTGCCAGAATGTCAGTGATGAGTAGGTGAAGACTCAGCAGGTTAGCAGGGGAAGCGAAGGTCACTTGTTCTGTCAACAAAAAGCTCTAATAATGTGTCCATCAGTCAGGGAAACAATTGGATCATGTGTCCCTGACCAAAAGCCATTATGTGCAGACAAGCAGGCCATCCCTCAGTCACCAGGTCTAATTTTTCAAGTGCCACTGGTCTTTTAGGGTCCCAAAGTTGGGGACAACATTAGGGCAGTCTCAATAGCATCTAAGGCCATCCAAGGTTGTTCTTTATTTCTTATACGAGGGGCTGTTTATCTTTTTAATGCAGCAAAACCTGGAATCCACAGTTTGCAAAGACCTGTAGTGTCCAGGGACCTTTTAAACTTGCTTTGCACTGGTCAGTGGAGGAATATGAAAACACAGTCTCTTTTTAGCTGCTTCAACAGGTAAACCACCGGTCTCTTTCAAGGACTCAACTTCTGTGTTAGCACCCCTTCTGCTATCTCTTTATTTTTAGCCACGAACAGGTGAAGGGTTTTGTCTTGAGGAGGGGGGGCTCCTCTTCTTTTTGTTAGGACAATCTCTCACCCAGTGCTCTTCTCTTCTTAACAGTAAACACTTTGATCTTTAGCCAAAAGCTTTCTTTTTTCTGTTGCCAGGTACTAAGTTTTCTAGTCTCCCTGACTTTTGTGACCAGCATTTCAATTTTCTTATCTTTTTTAGAAAATTTTCTGGCTCCTTATTTCTTACAGATCATTTCTAAGTGCTAGCATTATTAGCAAGTGTCACTTTGCTAGGTTCTAGTCTTTGTCATTTATCTTTCTTTGCTCCTATTTCTTAACTGCAATGGAGATCTCATATAATGTCTCTCTTTCTATCTATATATATCTCTTTCTTGTCTTTGCTTACTTTGAATGTTATCTAATTATTACATCTATATTCTGTCACTTAACTTTTTTCATAGTTTACCTCTTTTTACTGTTAACCTATTTCTTTTGAGTCTGCTGAAGCTTTGCTCTCAGTTCTTCTTTGCAGACCTCTATCCTTCATCAGAGCCTGGCAGTTAGACCCACAGGTGTTCCTTACCTTGGACAGAAGAAGCCCCAAGTGAGTGGTCTCCCTCACCGGAGCTTAGAACAAACTCACACAGCTCAGGGCAGTGCCTGAGAAGAGAAAACACATGGGGCAGAGAAGGGAGTGCAGCTCTATTTGGCTGCACCAGACCACTGATATCTCAAAATGAACACAATTTTTTCTGTTAACAGTTAACAAGAGACAGGATACAGGGGACAGGGAAATGAGAAGCAACCAGGGAACCTTGTGGTGTCCTCAGATCAGACGCGGCAACCCACTGAACTCAAGCATACTAGTCAGCGGAGGGAAAGAAACTAACCAGGATTTTCTCAGTAACGGCGAATGGACAGGGAGGAGCCAAGCGCCGAGTCTCCCGCGCCACGGCGCAGGAAATGTGGGAGTGGCAAACAAACACTGGCAGGGAGGGGGATTTTAACCACTTGTTACTCTCTGTACTGTCCTCCCGCATGGCCCGGAGGCAGCGGCGGGCCCGGCGGAGCGCAGACAGCAGCCTCCTTCTGCGAAACGGCCCCGCCGCCGGTCGGGGCGGCAGCGGCTGCGGTGGGGGCAGCAGCGGCGGCGGCGCGGGTGGCGGACACAAGGGAGGGAGTGTGGGCGGGCACCTGTGCGCAGACCCCGGGAGGAGCCAAATGAGGGGCAATTTAACCACTTATTTTCCGGCATGGCTTGAGCCCCCGGAGGCGGCGGCGTCCGCCACCCCACACACACAGGCATCCACGGAGCTCTCTTGGCTGGAGGCAACGGCGGCCTCCCGAGCTTTGGAAACGCAAGGCGCCTGCGCGGCAGGGCGGGGGAACTTCTCTGTGCGCCCCACGGCGGGCGCGCAGACACAAGGGAGTGCGGGCAGATTCCAGGGGGAAGCCAAAGGAGGGACGGCGGCCACAGTTGGCCCCTCCCCAGCTGTGGCAGGCTGCATGGCTAGTCCAGGGCGCCAGGCGGAACCAGCAGGCCGCCGCACTCGCCTCACCAGCATCTCACAACTCGGGGCACAGACAGCCTCTGCTTCTGCCGTGCCTGCAGAAGCCAGAACCTCAGCGCCACTGCTGCAGCTCTGGATCTCAGAGCTCTTTTGAGCAGCCTGGGGAGGACCGGCCTGGTGGTTTTTTTCCTCTCTCCCTTTTTTTTTTTTTTTTAAAACCATTGCTGACAAATTCTGTCCTGACGTCAGTCCAAGTCTACAGTCGACAAAGGGTTAACACACACACACACACACACACACACACACACAGTCTTGTCACAAACAAGCACACTCGTCCACGCCTGGACTTACACAACCAGCCAAACACTATTTTCTGACGGGGTCGGATTCCACATTCACTCCCGCTCTGGCAGAGAGAACACTCTCTCTCTCTTTCACTCTGCCAGGCAACAGCCAGGTCTTTTTGACTGTTCTGTACCCTGGGCACTCCTTCCAGGGTCTCCCTTGGAACATCTTTTTTGGGGTGCAGACTGTGAGGCCATAGACAGTCGTCCTCTCACAGCCACTGCCAGAATAAACCCACAATCTCAGAATACACAAATGCAGCAGTTCCACACCTACACACCCAGCAGATTGTCCCATTTCTAGAATAATAGCAAACAACAAGAGCAGACACAAGACTTGAGACAAAAAGAAAAAAACCAAAGCACGAGGTGGGACTCGAACCCACGATCTCGCAACCCGAGGCACGAGGTGGGACTCGAACCCACGATCTCGCAACCTGAAGCACGAGGTGGGACTCGAACCCACGATCTCGCAACCTGAAGCACGAGGTGGGACTCGAACCCACGATCTCGCACAGAGGGGTCCACTAAGCGTCCTTAGTCCTCCCCTTGTCCTCCTGGGACGTCTCCCAGGGCGCACAGACGGTGGACACCTGGACACGTCTGTCTTTTGTCCACACCGTGCGCTCCTACCCGGAGCGCGGTCTCACTGTGCACATTGCACACTGAGCGTCTGCAAAACCGAAACAGCGATCGCACCAGATACAGAATGGCCTTCCTGGCCTCTCAGAAACTAACAGAACACAGACACCAGACCAAAGCAGAACAGTAAATCTTACTTCTGAGTGGGTCCAGGACTTCTGGGTAGTCGCGCTGATTCCCGGCCAATGCACCAAATGAAAGACTCCAAAACTCCCAAAGGGAGGCACTTACTCAAGCCTCGGGTCAGCCGCGCACCCAAGAAGACACTGAGACCGAACTTAAGATGTATAGAGAGTAAGATTTAATACAGCAACGACAAGAAAGCACACAAAAAAAGCACATATACCAGATATCTGGGGTCGAAACTCATGCAGCCAGCAAGGTGCAGAGGAGATTCGGCAATTGGCCCAAACTTTTCACAGGCTTTTATAGGAAATAGCCAGGGGAAAAGTACAAGTTTTACGTCACCAAGGTGTTCTGCCAAGGGGCTTTACATAACCAAGGGGTCGTGTCCTATATTTTGGCAATGTACTCGATCTATTGGAACATTCTGGGATAGTACCAGGAGGCCCCTATCTCAAAAATGTTCTTGGAACAGTCTTCAGTTAGGAGGGGTAGAACTAGGTTTTTTTCCAGGAGACCCCTTATCTAAAAAATGTTCCTGGAGCAGTTTCCAATTGGGAGGGGGTACCTTGGGGTAAAAAGTTCAGGAGTGCTCCGGGAACAGTCTCCGGATGGGAGGGGTAAGAGAGTTCAGGAACAGTTCAGGTGTCCAGTAATTTTCCTCTTTCAGCTTCATCTTGAGTTTCCCTTCAAACCCTGCTTCCCCTTCACAGACAATTGTCTTTTTTTTTTTTTCAATTTTTTTTTATCTCCTTGAGAGGTGATCTTTTATTTCATCTTTTCCTAGATCACTGACATTCCATCTAACTTTAACAAATTGACTGTTCCATATTTTCCCCTCTAGATCATCCCTACACTTCATCCCCATTGCCAGATTCTCAGCCTGAGAGCGAGGGATCAGCTATTTGTCAAGATTGGTGATAGGGACTGCACTCCTCTATAAGATCAAGCTATCAACATGTGCTTATCAGGACTGCTTCACGACCGCATAGAGAAACAGAAAAATAATAAAACAGCCCGGCCATTGCAAAAGTGGGAAAACAATGACTGTCCCTAGAAAACCAATCAGATTCACATGCATATAAGTAACTGAATCTAAATCACGATAGTATTTGTAGTAAAAAAAAAAAAAATTTTTTTAAAGTGCTTTGAGCTGGTAGATTTTTGCTGTTGCTTTTTATTCCTTTAGACACACTTTGTTGATGTCTAATGAAACAAGGGGACATAGAGACAGTGACTCCTAACTCATAAGCTGAGGTTAATTTAATCCAAATGGGAATTAATGTGCTGTGATGGAAAACAGCAGAAGGAGAAGTTAACAAACTCCCTTGCAATGCACAAAAGGAAAGTAGACAAAGGGAAGGAGAGAAAAATCCACTTATTGCCCCATTTCCAATACATTTAGTTGAGGGACTAAGTAAGTGGAAATACATCTGAACATAGGGAGGAAGCAACAGGACTTGATAAAAGCTGAACACATGTGGCAACGGGAAGAAAGTAGATAAAAACGACCGCAGTTTGCACTTCTTTCACTACCAGTAATCACAAAGATGCTGGTAAAAGTGACAAAGTGGAACAACGTTCTATTTTCAGTCATAGTTAAAGGATGGCGTCCTCCAGAGAGGAAAATTCTCGTCCGGAAAAAAATTTAAAAGCTTTCTTTAACAAAATTAGATCTCACGGTCTGTGCCACAAGAAGCAAGATTGTTCAGGCGTATTTCATGATTTATTTTTTATTAGTTTTATAAACTTTCTTATAAAAATGTGCAAATAAATAAAAACATCATACCTAGTTTAAATGAATATCTAAAACAACACTCCTCCATGGAGCCTAAACTTCATGGTATGTTGATAATATTTTTTTTAATTGTGTAACTACTTTCTGAGATATTCCAACAAGACATCTATTTGTAAAAATGACATGAAAAGAACCATCGGTGTTTATGCTTAATCAACAGAAAGGGAAATCACTTAAATAGAATGACTAGAAAATACAATGATTTCTTCTACTGTGTATTCTAAATGTTGCAAATGGTACTAAGAGATTGATAACCATGGTAATTGGCCACTAATTAGCCAAATTAATTGGCCTAGTACACTGTGGCTTCTTTATTTATGCTTATCCTAATTTGCCAGATAAAAGCAAATGTTTTACATTTAACCAAGGCAGCAAAGCCTCTGTACACTGACCCTTCATCTGTGTACTTTCTTTCTGTTATGCATGGGACTATTCTGTAGAAACTAAGCATGTAACAAACTTTGCATCTAGTTAAAAGAAATGACATAAAGACTAATTTTATTTTGTAGGTAACATGAGCTTTTATTTTTACTTTTAATGAAAAGATGCCCTATTGTTTTTATTGCCTTATCTACAGTTGTGAACTATAGTTCAAGTCTCAGACCATTGCACATAGATCAAAGAACTATTTTTTTTTTTTTTTTTTGTCAGTGCCTTCTGGCTCTTGTGTTCATGGTTGCTTTTGGACAGCTATCATTGTCCAGATTTAAGTGGCATAGTAGGAGACTGAATACTGCAGTGTTCTCTGATGTATACTAGGTGTATTCTATTCTAGTCTTGGTTTTGTTGTCCTTAGATGTCATATAAAGATCTTATTCTCAAGCCTACCCGAGATGGAATCCCAGTGGTCCAGGAGAGACACAAGAGACCTGGGCAGCTTCATGTGCAACTAGACAGAGGACTTTTAAGGCCCTTCTGTGTTTATTCACTCCATCTGTCCTCTCTGCTTTCTTGGCTTCTTAACTTCTTCAAAAACGATACATGGAGGAGTGGGCAAGATGGCTCAGTGAGTAAATGTGCTTACTAATAAACCTGAAGACTTGAGTTCAATACTCAAGAATCCACATGATAGGAGAGAACTATTTTCCTCTGACTTCCATATATGTACCCCCTATATCACACATATACACACAACCATGAAATTTTAAATTAAAGTCATAGAAGCCTTGTGGCACAAGCTGGATAGAACCCAGAGGACTAAGATTTAAGGAACCTAATGTACTACTTCTTAAATAATCTTGGAGGGAAAACACAAGATTTAGGGCAAAACTATTTTACTTGCTTTGGTCTCCTTGGATTAGTGTGAATGCAACTTCAGTGGTCAACTTGAAGACATCGGAATTAACTGGGATCCAAGGTGCTGGGCCCTCTTGTGAGGGCTCTTTCAAATAAGATTGTTTTAAGCAGGAAGACCCACGTATATCAGGGTAGTACCTTCTGTGGCAACCCAGATCAGAGAATATACAAAGAGGAAACTGGTTTATTTTTTTGGTATGGTTTGGTTTGGTTTTGGGTTTTGGGTTTTGGGAGGTTTTGGAGGTTTTTTGTTTTTTTGTTTTTTTGTTTATTTGTTTGTTTGTTTGTTTTGCCTGCTTGCACTCATCTCACTGGCAATCGTGTGTGTTTTGCTGCTGAACCCAGTATTAAATACAATTTCTTTTTTTTTTAATTTTTAATATTTTTTATTACATATTTTCCTCAATTACATTTCCAATGCTATCCCAAAAGTCCCCCATACCCCCCCCACTTCCCTACCTGTCCATTCCCATTCTTTTGGCCCTGGCGTTCCCCTGTACTGGGGCATATAAAGTTTGCATGGATACAGTTTCTTCAGAACTCCAAAGTGGAGTAAAGAAGACCAGGAGCTCTCCAGGATTCCATATTGAGATTGGGACAGCTGAGACATCCAGCCTTGTGAACTGAACAACTCCTGGATTCTCAGCCTTCCCAACATGAGATAGCCATTGTTGGAATATCCTGTAAACCAATCTGATAAGCCCCTTTAAATATATTTTAACCACTATATATTCATTCTATCCATCCTGTTGTTTTAGAGACCCCTGACTAACACTGTTGGCTTTGCTTTATATTTGTTAATCCACTGAGGACCCACGCTTACAAACTATGTGGCACTGGATTAATAGACCAGATTGCATGTGTATATGCCACAGCTACACCAAATTCATGCATCAGCTTCTACATGAGTAGTTTCTAAAGTCATCACCATCTAGTTACAGTATCAGGAACACTCTAGAATACCACTATTCAAGTCCAAATCTCTATAGCTAAGGGATCAAAGTCTGTTTAAAGGAAGAGAGACCAACCAGACCCACTAAACTAGGATTGGAAGTCGGCTGTGGGGTTTTCCCACATCATAACATTTCTATACCACTCCTTGGTGCCATGAAAATAATGAATTCAACAAGGTGTTTGCCTTATCTATATCCAACCAAGATCCATAAAATTCAGGGTTTTTTTTCTAACTCTTCTCACTTTTTTAAGGTTTCGTTTTCTCCCAGAACTGACATTTTCTATTATATTTGTACCTCACACCAGCCATTGCTTTATTCACCTGGAGATGAATCCTGGGTTGTTGTTTGTAATGCAGTAAAACCAGTTCAGAAAATTGACAGTTTCTAATGCTTCGACCACTGGTTTAATTGCCTGGTACAGTAAATAGTACAGGGACCCTGCAGCTGTCTCAGATCAAGTACAAAAGAGACAAACCCACACTTGGATATATGTGAAAATACTCACTTTGTGTAGCCCATCCGTGACAAGCGTTTATTGAGTCTATTGTAAACATCTGTCCTTTTCTTTGACTTCAGCACTGTGAAGACTTTCAAAACAACTACATAGTACTCATCCCAAGCCAATAGTTATCAAAAGAAGAAAGGATGCTAGATGCTTTCATTTCTCCTGCCTCTCCCACTCGCCCCTTCTCCCACTTCTCCCAGCTGTCTGTACTGTTCCTTGAAGGGAAGTTCCAGCAGTAGAGCTGAAGTTGTTGTGGCCCTGTGAATATCTACATCTCCAGGAGAAACATTCTTAGCTCTGGCTAGTGGGTAAAGACCACCTGCAAGCTTAAGCACTGGAGAGAATTACCAAGTGAGAGCTGGAGAGCAAAGGCTCATCCTTGTGGGAACTCAGCCTCCACTGACCCCCCTCCATCTCACCATCCCCATCCCCACGCCCTATCCTGCCCCAGCTGTGTATGACTAAACAGAATGGAACTGCAGAGACTTAGAGAGCTCATCTGGCAGGACCCAGCAGCACACACTGCAATCAGCTCTTTGCCTAACCATACCTACCTCAGAGTAAAACTTACACTTAACGCTACATGGTACTCAAAAATGCCCATAGTACAACTCAATTGAATAAAAATATTTAACAGAAAGTAAGCAGCATGGGAAACTGGTTAAATCTATTTTTGTAAAGTCATCATAATAGATAGATACAGTCATTTATTCAAGGAGTGTTTCTAGTGATCTGTCTGCTAGTAAGTGACATATTGCTAGGTAAAAATTCATCACAAAATACTGCCAAGATATTCTTCTCCCAAGTTATTTGAAACACAAAGCACAAAATGCCTACATGAATACAGTCATTTCTCAATCTCTCCATAGGAGAGAGGATTCAAGACACCCACGGGTAGCAAAATCTATGGGTTCTCAAACCTCTTCTAAAAAATGATGAAGACCCTAATCTAACCACATCCTGTTCACATACTTCAAATCATACCCATATGTTCAGCACCTACTACATTGCAAGGTTGTGTTCATTGCTGTTACGTGGTGCCGTTTAGAAACAATAGTAAAAATTGGTACATGTTCAGGATGCATAAACATTTTTAAAAACATTTTAGTCTCACAATTGCTTGAATTAAAGCCACAGAGTCTATTGAACGCAGAGGACCAGGTGTATATAACCAAAAAACACCAGTAATTTTCTCTGGCTATAAAAGTGTGGGTTTTTTTTTAAATTTATTTGTCCATACTGTTCTTAGAGTAGTTAAAAATGAGCACATTAGCTAAGCACATGTCAGTTAAGAGCATAAATTGGTTATAAGGTGTTATAAGTTGTAGACACAAGAACTACTGTGCATACTACTTAGAGATGTTCTACCAGTGAGGTCATCCTAAATCTAATTATATGAGTTTCCTATCTCTTCCTCTGAGAAGCTCAAGGTGTCTTTCTAGTTTTCCAAGTCCATATTAACATGTAGCAGTATACATTTTTGCCATTCATTACTTGCCTTATCTGAGATGTCTGATAATTATCTTACAATATATTTAAATATCTTTCCTCATTAGTTTACAATATCTGTAAATATCTCCCAACAAAATAATCTCACCACCGTAAAGAGACAAAGCCCTCCTCAGCTTCCTCACCTATCCCCCCCCCCCGAGAAAATCACACTCTTTAGAAAGCTATATTGTACAATGCAAGTGAAGCACAGGACTTTCAAGAAGAGCCATTTCAGATGTCTCTGTTAAATGACACTAGCCAGTCACTTATTTCAGTACTCAGGCATATCACAGTATCATAGTGCTATTGATACAGCTCTATTATTCTAAAGGGCTAAAATAATTGAGACAATCCCCAAGCTCATGAAAATTGAATAGACACATGCTTACATCTTCTCAGAAATATATATAAGGAATGATTGCCCTGTTCTTCTCCCACTGCAAGTAACAAAATTCATCAGAAAAAAAAATTAAGTTTACAAATAACTGGCAGTTGGGGAAACTTTTTGTTGCATAATTTCATACGAGAAAAATTAATGAAGGAAACCTCATAATAAATTAGTATATTGAATTAGGTATACACTCGAGGAGATTACATTAAAATCTCATTTCATCCTACTAAGAACTCAATAGAAACAGTGCCAATTAAATGAGGTGGTCGGTAAGAACAAAGAGAGTTTCTTGACACTTCATGTCTTCCCCCTCATTATGAGGTTTCATTTTTAATAGCTTGTTGATAAGAGATTCTCCCCACCAACAGTAGTGCTGCTAGAATCATGAGTCAGCTTTGCAATCAACTTGAGAAAAAAAAAATAATAACCCTCAAATTACCATTTAGCACATCTGTCTGTCCAGGTAATTGAATTCTTCCCTGAAAATACATTGCTGGAGACATATTAAAAATAACAGGAGAGACAATGAAGTTAGTAGGTAGAAACACTAAAAATATAGTTTAAGGAACCATGTGAACAAGAAAATAATGTAGAAGAGTTGCTACTAGCTGAAATCCATCTGCATCTCGACTTGGTAATTAGTCCCCGAAGACTAATTCATTCTTGTATTTTATTTTTCCACCATAGGCTGCCATTTAAAGAGGTGTAGTGTTCTTCCTGGGCCTGCTGACATTAAGTGTCACATCCCGGGGCTTAGTCTATTGAAAACAGCCTGGTAATGAGTCTACACACACTTTCAAAGAATCCACCCACCTAGTCTCAGCTGGTTTAGCTCATTACCAAAGTTCATAATCATTCTACTTATGGACACGGAGCCTACGAGCGTTCAGTGTGCCAGAGAATGCACTATCCCCTCACTAATCTCCATGCAGCTCAGAAGCAAGTGTCAGACGAGCTACCCTCACTGACACCTTGGGCTTACAGATCTGTGCAGCACTGATCAGACACTGGACTTCAAGTATGTTTTCCCCACCCTTCCTTCACAACTCCAGGACCTTTGAGATCCCATTTCTAATTCTAAACGTGTCTAATGGATGTTTTAATCAGCCAAGTTTCTGGAATTTAGCTAGTAAAAACATAAAAAGACCCTGGAATATTATGTCACATAGCTATACTTGTTGATGTGTACATGTATATAGGGTAAGGGCTAGATTAAAGGCTATTCCACTAGGCTCCTCCCAGAGACCTAACAATGGCTTACTTTATCACCTGCTGCCACCAGGTGCTTCAGATGTGGGCTGCATATAAAAAGATTGCTTGGCCACTCCAGCTCTCCCTCTCTATTCCCTCTTGTTCCTAGACAGCCTCCCTCTCCCCCTTTCTGTCCAGGTCTATGCTCCATCCTTCTCTCTGCCCTCATGGCTCTGCTCCTATTTGTCGGCCTGTCTACATAACTACTCATATCCTCTACCACTTCTCCAGGTCCTCACTTCTCCTCTTTCCCCCAGATAAATCCCCTTTATACCAGATCTGTTGCATGGCATAGATTCTCAGGGGAACACCTTGGCATGGGCCCACCAGGTACCTCCTTGCCACCGCATTATATTTCATAACAGTAGCTATAGAACAAACACCCATTTTATTAATCAGGGTATTTATTAAAAGGCTAATTAATAAATACCTTTTGAGACCAGTTCAGGCTCACACTTGAAGATGGTTGTATCCTCCGCCCGTGCAGAAGCTGTTAAGAAAAGTGTGGGAACATTCTGGGTGTCCACATTTGAGAAGGAAGCTACCGATACCCAGTGGGTAGAAACCAGAAATGGGGTTAAAGCATCCTATAATACAATTAAAAAAATCACTTAATAATCAAAAATGATGCTGATAACATGTGAAGTGAGCAGGCCTTTCATAGTAACAGAAGGAAGACACTAACCCAGGACAGAGGACACAGAAACATCGATAGACTAGGCTAGTCTTTAAGGAATTTATCGTCCTATCTTGACATCTGTGCAACAGGGAGACCTGAACAGAAAGGAAAAACTCCTGGCTATTCTAGGACTTTGGCACATCACAGAGATGCGAGAGCACATTTGTCAAAACACCACTCACTTCCTTCTCTGACATCAACACCCCTGCTCTTTGCAGTTGTGACATGAAAACCCTGGCTGAAGATGAAATTCAAAGCACAGCTGTTTCACAGGTCCAGTGATCAATGTAGAACCACCTTGCTCATATTAACAACTACAGCCATTTCCTCATAAACATCGGAAGACCAAGCTCTCTCATCCTGCTCCTTGCTCTCACATCCTACTAGATCAAATAAAATACAGTTAGAAGAAATAAGTCATGTGGCCTGCAGGATGGCTCGGCCTCTAGCGGTACTTACTGCCAAGCCTGATAATCTGAGTTTAATCCTCAGATCCACACCATTCAAGGAGAGACCAACTTCTGTAGTGTGTCCTCTGACCATCACATATGAGCCACGACACATACATCACAATCAAACAAACAAAAACACACACTCAGTGATTGTAATTTTTTAAATGATATAAAAATAAGTATGTTTTGGTGTAATAGAAAAACAGAGTATATTGTATGGTGGTTACACGCGGTGGCAATGTATTGTATCTGCCAAAAGAAAACTCCAAAGGAAAGATTTTTTTAACGTTTTCACCAAAATGTTTGAGGAGGCAGATATGTTTATCCATAATGAAACAGTACATAATGTGTACATATATTGAAATACCACAGGGTACCCTGTAAGTATAGACAAGTGGGAGATGTCAACTCACTGTAACTAAAAATAAAATAATAAATAAAAATATGAGGAACTTTTGAATTATACAAGTAACTCTCTAGCACCTCTACATGCTACATATAAAGTCTTATTTTTCTCTTCTAACTCACCAACCTAGTTTTATTTCTTAACCATAAAAAACATACATGCTTTACAGGAAGAGTCTGAGCACTACCAATATTCTATGCAGAAAACTGGGAGGAAATTAAAGAATATATATTTTCCAGTGCTTTCTCATTCCTCACAATGCCATGCTCTCTATCGGGTGAAATGGCAAATAATATCACTGGACTTTATAAAATTCTGTAACACTCAGTAATGAGTGGTCCTTACCAGTGTCCCTCCTAGGTTCTGACCCTTCTCCTCAGAGTCTCTAACAAAAACAAAATATCCCATAGGACAAGCCTGAGTGGACAGAAGCATCAGAAGTTGTGGTGAGAGAAGCCCACAGAGACATTGTGTGTTTATTCTTGCAAGTATATTTATGTGTTAGCAGGTAATGGAGAGATTTGAAGGGAAGCATCAGTCAGATAGACCATGACTAGCATAATAGCAGACTAGAGGAAAAACTGCCCAATAATAAAGGGATACAATTAACTCTTTGTCCATGTTCAGATCACACTAAAATATTAAGTCTGTAGGACCCGTTCCAGAGCTAGCTGATTTCACACTCTTTCGGTGGAATGCAGGAACATTTGACAGAAGTGGATTGTGTAAGCCACACTATTTTTCACAGCATCAGCAACACCTGGGCTGGATGCTTTTTGTTTTTCTTTTTTTAGTACAGGAGAGAATTTACTATGTTGTGTTGTGTTTATAATTTACTTTTCTATACTATCCCTTTATTTGTTTGTTTGTTTGATTGATTGTTTAGTGTATGTGTATATTCACATGTACACGTGCATGTGTATAGACCAATGGTCTTCAGTTCTCTCCACCCACCATGTGGATTCCAGGGATCAAGCCTAGGTCATCAGGTGGGCTAGTGTTGTAACCCTCTGATCCATTCCACTTGCCCTGAGAAGACCTGTATTTTTATGTAGCATCCTACAGAGATAATTAGAAACCTACTTTTTTTTAAGATCGTGTTGAATATGAAATATGAATATGTGACATGAAAACACACATGTATACAATAAGGAAGACCTCTGAGACAACAATAATCTCTTCATCGGTGGACAGAAGAAACTCACACTGCTGAGGGTGAAGCAGGACATTGCTGCATTCCACAACTTCCTAACCACCCACCCTTATCCCTGTTCCTCTCGCCTATTGTATACTCTTTTCCTTTGCTCTACCTTCGATCCTTTTCTAACTCTATCCCTCTCAGTTGATTTCAGCCTGCTGGGAATTCTCAGGTACCTTGAATGGCAGCTTGGCTCAAGGTAGAGATTGTTGCAACAGGGCTGCAAATATTCTGGTAGAAAGAGGAAAAGGTGGGATTATTGTATAACTACAATATAATTTGTCATTCAAATAGCCATAAATCTTGACTGGACCTATGATATCTACCATGTAATGACTAGGAAATGAAGATAAATTCTATATGCCCCTGGTTGAGATTATTTTTTTCTTGTTACTAAAAGGAGTAATGAAGGACTGGGATAATATGAAGTAGAGTAAGCTGGCCATGAGTCTGACACAGGATGATTGTCCTGGATTCAAGTCCAATTTAAGCTACAGAGTAAATATGTGGTAGTGGTGGTGGTGGTGGTAGTGGGTTTTCTTTTGTTTTGTTTTGTTTTGTTTTGTTTTGTTTTGTTTTGTTTTGTTTTAAACATGCATCCAAAATAGAAGAATATTTTAGCTAGGGTTTCCATTGCTGTGACCAAAAGTCACAGCAATGACTTGAGTAAGTGGATGCTCACAGTCATCTATAGGATGGAACACAGGGCCTCCAATGTAGGAGCTAGAGAAAGTACCCAAGAGCTGAAGGGATCTGCAACCCTATAGGTGGAACAACAATATGAACTAATCAGAAACCCCAGAGCTCATGTCTCTAGCTGCATATGTAACAGAAGATAGCCTAGTTGGCCATCATTTGGAATAGAGGTCCCTTGGTCTAGCAAACTTTATATGCCCCAGTACAGGGGAATGCCAGGGCCAAGAAGTGGGAGTGGGTGGGTAGGGGAGCAGGGTGGGGGGAGGGTATAGGGAACTTTTGGGAAAACATTTGAAATGTAAATGAAGAAAGTATCTTAAAAAAATTAAGAAAAAAAAAAGAACAGGGTGTTTGCTTGTTTCCTTGGTTACACTTCCACATCACTGTTCATCATCAAAGGCAGTCAATATAGAAACCTGGAAGCCAGATCTAATACAGAAGCCATGGAGGAGTGCTGCTTCTAAGCTTGGTCCTCATAGCTTGCTCAGCCTGCTTTCTTATGGCACCCAGGACCAACAGCCCAGGGGTGTGGCACCACCTCAATGGGTTGGGCTCTCTGACATCAATCTTTAAGAAAAATCCCCTTAAGGCTTAGCTACAAAACTGACCTTATGGAGGCGTTTTCTCAGCTGAGGTTCCTTTCTCTCTGATTATAAACTCTAGTTTATGTCAAGTTGACATAAAAGTCTAGAGCACATGGAGTGTTTTCTGAATTTTGAGAATCTGTCATACATAACAAAGGAAGGGAGGGAGTTATTTATGCTGGGAACCTGTATTAAATAAACTAAGGAATGAGATCAATACTAATTAAGAAATGAATGACTCTGGAGTCACTGAATCATGAGACTTCAGGATGACTGTTGGAGAGGAAGAAAGGCAATCTCTGCGTCAAGGAACAACCTTGATAGATTGAGTGAGTCAAGGTTTTGTTAAATCCACCCTTCTCAGAACAATATTTACAAAGATAAAAAATAGAGTTATTGGATTAAAATAGAAACCAATTCTCTGCAAGCATATCTATATCCATAAGTCCATTAGCTACCCATGAATCCTAGGTAAACTATCCCTGCCTGAAGTTTAAAGCCGAATCATAGAAATAAACTTCTAGGCCACAGAATAAAATGGTAGGTTTGCAGTTCATATGCCAATACTGTTTACCACCCTAATCCATACAATGGGGAAAGGGCTCAATGAGAAGATGGTAGCCAGTCACTTAGACTGTGGTGGAACTCAGCAAAATGAGGGTCAAAAACAAAACAAAACAAAAATAATAAAAGAACTGAAAAGACCTAAGACACAGGAAGTGACATTTGCTAGACTGGGACTTTGCCAGTGAGTCATTCTAATATCCTGGAGGCAATCAACATGAACCATGTGCCTGATTTGGGTCAGTTATCCATGTATCCTCCTCTCCTCCAGCTTCAGGGAAGCCAGCACCTTCTTCTAGCCTCTAAAGGACCTGAAAGTACCTGCATTCATATACATAAAACTGACACAAACAAACATGCACATAAATTAAATAATAAATAAACAAACAAATAATAGCATCCTTTTAATAAATGAAATAAAACAGAAGACACTTAGCAATATTTCAGTTCATAACTTAACATTCAGAAATGGAACAGATACAGTCCATAAGCAGCTTTGTCATGCACTCAAACACTGGTGACATATTCCTGTGCAGACAAGAGATTCTGACTTTGGACTTGAAGCACTGCTCTCTCTGACAATGAAGGAAGAGAAATACTCATGATAGCCATATACCAGAAACCTGGAAGATTACAACACTGAAACTTTCTCTTTTAAAGAAGCCTTCCTCTTCTGCAAATCTGATCATCACACACCAGGTTTATTAAACTTTTCTTCCTAAACATAATTTAAAAAAAATAAAAGCAACATTTACATTTAGATGGTATTTTATTGAATAGTTAAATTGAAATTACAGCAATGGTCATAAAGTATGTATACACATTCTGAAAGTAACACATATACTAAATAAAATGAATTTTCTAGTGTAGGTGAATGATGCACCATGTAAGCAAATGTTATTACTCTAAAAAACTCATAATCCCTAAACTATGAGAACATTTAAAAGGAATGCAATGTAATATATACAAGCAGAGTCACGTATTGATCAAGGGAAGAAGAGCTTTAATACCAACCACACAAACACCCAAGGTTAAGGTTGTATGTATTTTTCTTATTCCACATTTTTTTTGTTTAATTCATTTGTCTTTGAGGATATCTTTCTGTACCTATGAACATTTTTATTATGTGATAATTGTATCATCTTTTAGTATTTATTAAAAACCCTCTATCCTTTTAATATTAAACATACTCTTAATAATCTAATTTGATCATTTGTCTTTTTCTTCTCATAAACCACTCTAGCAGGACTGGTCAACAAAATGTATAAACAAGCAATCCTTTCCTTCTGTTAGAACCATGCTGCTTCTAACAGTGAGAATGGACTGAAGTAAATGTACAGTGGCCAGGGGTTCCAAACACTGTATACTAGAACTATTCTTAATAACTGCCTTAATGAAGATGCTCAGCAATATTTCCAATAAATTTTAAGGTTACTCTGTTACTTTACAAATCACAAGGAATAGTTGCATTAGAAATGATTTTGGAGGTCTGGAACTTTTTAATGAATATAGAATTATTAAGGGATTTCAAAAGCATTAAATGTGGACATAAAATCATTACAGCTTCAAACGGAGCCAATGTTGAGAGATTGTGTGTGGGGGGAGACAGTTTCTCTCTCTCTCTCTCTCTCTCTCTCTCTCTCTCTCTCTCTCTCTCTCTCTCTCTCTCTCATAGCCATTAAAGTTGGAAACCCATCACCAGCAGAATGTGATACTGCAGCCAAATATTCAAAGCCTAAATTTTACTTGCCTTGACTATTTGCAACATCTTTAAAATATCATTTCATGCCATTACATTAATAGAATTAATTGCAGGTTTATTTGTTACAGTATTTTATGAAAGCATTTTTCAGTTTTCAGGACAGGCTATAAAATGGAGAAAGATAATTACAGAGATAATTTCTAGCCACCTATACACTTAACAATCCACTTTTTTGTCCTAAGTCTCATGAGCAGTAAAACATGAACTGTCACTGTAGGGTTTTCAACTAGTAAGCACGATATTGAAGGAAAAATTCTCTTTCAGAATTAATCCAAACTATGAGTTTTTACTTTGATTTTCTCCATTTCTATTTTTTTTCCTCATCTCTGAACTCAGAAAATGAGATAACTTTTTTTTTTTCTGATTGAAGTCATTTCTCGGTCCTTGAAAGGCTGAGCTAATTCCTTTCTGAAACAGATCAATGCCCATCAACATTGCTGGTCCATCATCCCCAGTTATTCTAGATGACAAAAATCAGAAGGGAGGACACACTTGGTCAGCCATCCCTTGCGAGAGAGAAGGGTGTTATCTTACTAGCATTCGTTCCAAATCTACAGTGTATGTCATGGTTGTTTGATCAAAAATGCTCTCTATCTTTGCTTCCCATGCCACTCAGAAAATGCTCAACAAAAATGCTGTGTGAACAACATCACAGAATTCCAGAAAGAGGTTCTCAATGCTCCCAGAAATTGCTGTGTCTCATTTTCTGATTATTATTTATTTTCACACTTGTGACACATAGGCTCACGACTAAGGATTTGTTTAAAATAAAAATCCCTGCCAGAAGTGTTTGTCATACCAAATTTTGATTCAATAATTTCTTCCAAGTCTCTTGTTTCAATTCAAATCTGGTGCTAATATTTTAATGGAATTATATAGGGAGGAAATAATTTTTCTCATTCACTCCACAAATATTGAAACATCATCCACTTTCATGTTACAAATGTGGGCACATCTCTAGAAGCTAGGGACCCAAATTATTTGCATTTAAAAAATCAAAGTAAAGAAGTGTACCTCGGATTTTGCAGTTAGTGTAAAGTGGCACTTATTGCAGTTAAATTACAGTCTATTCAAGAGTTTTTTAATAGTATCCATTTGATCTTTATAATACTTTTAGCAATATGCTCAATATTAGCTATAAATCTATTTGAAAGACTAGAAAATCATGAATCATATTTCCATTGTTATTATTTTATGTTAATATATTATGACAATATTATGTTATTATATTATAGGTGTTAATATAACACGATTATTAGTGCAGTAGCACAGTAACTACATTAAAAATCTATGCCTTTCCAGTCTGTGGAATCTGTTCCCCTAACTGGGCTGCCAAGTCTGGCCCCTGTGGGAGAGGTTACACCTAGCCCTGCAGAGACTTGATGTGCCAAGGTAGGGGACACCCAGGGAGATCCCTACCCTCTCAAAGAAGAAGGGGATAGGGAATGTGGGAGGAACTCTATGTGGAGGAGACTGGGAAGGGGAGCAACTATTGGGATGTAAAATGAATAAACAAATGAATGGAGAAAAAGTAACCATTCACAGTCGCTTTATTAATTTACCAATCCAAATATATATATATATATATATATATATATATATATATATATATATATATATATATATATATATACACTTGAGTTTTGGTCTGTATTGTAAGGCTAAGCACTGGCCCCCTGAGTTCTGGTTGCCCCCAGGAATGAGGAGATCCTCATATACACCAAATGATGTTATGAAACCTTGCTCCTTAATTTAAAACTATTACTTGAATAAAGATGCCTACAGTCTGTAGCTAGGCAGAAAAAAGGTAGGCAGGACTTTAGTTCCTGAGCTTAGGGTCTGAGGCAGAGACCATGAGGAGAAAGAGAGAGAGGAGAAGGAGGAAGAAGACACCCTGGGGTAGGTGGGTTGTGAGAACATGGCCATGAGGGGTGGCTTATTGGAGTAGGAGTAGCCCAGGTAGAACAGGGCAAGTGATACCTAGGGGTAACTGATAGAAAATTAGACAAGCATAGCTCTAATGCTTTAAGGTTTATTATAAATTAAAAATAAAAGAAAGTTAATGACTATTTAGTTTTAACTAAATATTCACCATTTTCTCTTCATCATAATGGTCATCCAATAAAATAAACCAGTTTTTCTATAACAAAAATAAAAAGCTATGATATTCAAGTTGCACTTTGGGATAGCATTAATGATATAGCCACCCCTATTACAATGCAGTATAGACACTTCAACAATCATCTCTGAGTAAATGGTGCATTCTTCTGGAGTAATTTTGCCTTTTAAGTATCCGATCGATAATAGCTTTGTTTGAATGTATCCAAACCTTTGACTATGCTAACGATGGCATTCAATAGAATCAAGGAAATTTTGATATCAAGGTCAAAGGTGAATCTTGGGATACTTTCCCCTCACAGGAAAACTGACTACCGACCTTCAAAATCTGATGTAATTATTGAGGAGGCATGTAAGCTGACTCCAGACAGGAATTCATAAGCACGGTAGATTTCAAAAGAATGCCCCAATTGTTTCATCACTGCAGTGAAAGAAAAGATGAATTCTTAGATAAGAGTCCATTAAAGAAGACACAGTCTAAATTAAGCTTCCTTTATTGCTGAAATAAGTCATTTCAAATTACCTTGTCTTTTAAACTAGGTTTAGTGTGTCTTAATTTACAGCACGAATGATCATATTTTAATCTCCAAAATACTCAACAGAGAATCTATGCCAAAGCAAAATTACACTTAAAATACTACCACTTTCTCTAACTTTGGCAATTCAATCTGTCTTAAGCAACACTTCTCACGTGTGGCGACATGACTAAAATAGTGGGAGTTCTTCCTAACACACAAGTTTTAGAATTTCTATTAGCTAACAAAACCACAGTGTGTGTGTGTGTGTGTGTGTGTGTGTGTGTGTGTGTGTGTGTGTGTGTAAAACATTACCTCAACAGAAAAAAGAAAGAGAGAAAACAATTCTCTTGCAGAAATATTTGGCTAACCATTTAAACAAAACAAGGTTTCACAGGCGAAACAAAGCAATTTCAAAGACATTTAATGTTTGGAAAAACTGCTGGATGGGTATTATTAAATATTAGGTATATTTTCATAAATATAGATTCATTAAATCTAATACTAAGTATTAAAGATAATATCAAAAAGTTCACTTAAATGATAGATTTTCAATAAAAAGGGATTATACAATACAAAATATTATAAAACACATAGTTGTGTAATGCTGAGTCCCCTTACACAGTAAGTGAAGTCTCTCCTTAGTGTACCGACTGCTTCCTTCTTCAGGAGCTGGGTCTCCTCTTTCTTAATTGTCCCACAAAGGCAAGACCTTTACTCATTAGACTCTCAAGAGCATTAAAACACATCATGCTACATAATAACACCAATAATTTCCACTTGCAGATATAGAAAAAATACAACAGAGGCAATGTGAAGTCAAAACACGGGTGTTTAATTCACAACTTTCTACTGTAACTGTGGCCACCACTAGTTTCCTTTTACAAAACAACCTAGACTCTTTGGATCTCTTAAGAACAGAGAACCTGTCCAAGACTTAAACACTGTGTTTAAAAAGACTTAAAGGTCTTTGTTTTCAGGACTGCATTTCTCTAATAAGGTCATAATTGTCTTCTTCAAAGCCTACTTTACTAGCTTTGTGGGTTATTTTTAACACTATTCTTCCCTGACCTTTACTACTTTGCTGTATATTTTAAGAGGTCCTAAATTGATCATTATGGGGACAAGCCAGGCACTGGGAATGTTTAAAGGTCCCCTGGGTGGTTGAGTCTACGAGCAACAAAGTTGGAAACAACTTTTCTGAACTACATGCTCTGTAGAAAAATAAAATACATATGTTTTGATTTTTTTCCAATAATTGACTTAACTTTTTTACTTCACAAAGTAATATAAATTCAGGGTCTTACATAAAATGACAGTAAATATGGTTTCCATAAAATATTCATCTATTGGGGACAGGGATACGGCTTGCTTGGTAAAGGGGTTTCCACGTAAGCGTGAAGACATGAGTGTGGGTCCCTAGCACTGACATAAAAAGCTTCAAGCACACCTGTCATCATAACACACGGGAGAACAAGACAAGTGGATGCTCAGTACTCGTTGGCCAGCTAATAGAACTGAACTGGTAAGCTTCGGGTTCAGTGAGAGGCTCTGTCTCAGAGATAAGGTAGAGAGTGACTATGGAACACACTTAATGCTGACTTCTGGCCTTTACATAAAGATGCACACACTCATGAGAACATGCACACATGTGTAAGCACATACATACACATCTATATTCCTATCTTTTTAATTGGATATTTAATTTATTTACATTTCAAATGTTATCCCCTTTCCCGGTTTCCCCTCTGGTTTCATCTTTATGGTAAAACTATCTAATAGAGCATGTTTAAGTGAAAAAAATAAAAGCCTCAAGCATGATAAAGTACCAATGTACTTTATGTTGGTTAGTGTTTCTTCACTGTGACATAATACATGAGAAAGTCAATTTAAAAGGAATGAAGAGCCATGTTAAGAATTTTCTTTTTTTGGTGTCATGAATTGATGTAAGCCTTCACTTAGGCTAAACATTCACTCCACCATTAAGCTACACCCAGCCCCATCCACCAGTGTGTGTGTGTGTGTGTGTGTGTGAGAGAGAGAGAGAGAGAGAGAGAGAGAGAGAGAGAGAGAGAGAGAGGTTGGAAGTCACACCCAGGACATTCAGCATTCTAATCAACTTGTCCTACTTGAAAGTTTCATATTTTATACAATGTATTTTGACCACATCCACCTACCACTCACTGATTTTCCCTAATGCCCCCAACTCCATCTCCCTCCCAACTTCCTGTCTCCCTCTTTTTTTTTTTTTTATCCACAAGCATAAATATTTCTCCTGTGGAACAGGCCTCCTACCAGAGCAGAAAGTGGTTGATTACCCTCATAATAATTAGGCCACTGACTTACCAGGGAACCATTTTCTCTTAGAAGTCACTATTATAGTGTGCAGGATCTAGCACTACATGAGACCAATAATATCTGTCGTCCCCTGCAGCCTGAAGTGAGTGGCTCTGTCCCTGAGCAGGTGGCCCTGTGGTATGTGATAACAAACTGAGCAAGCCAAGGGGAGCAATCCAGTAAGCAACACTCCCATATTCTCTCAATTTCAGTTCTGGATGTCAAGTCCTTGGCCTCCTTGAGTTCCTGATAATGCTATGGAACCTGCAATCCAAATAAACAAAACACTTTCTTCTTAATGTCGGAACCCATGGGCTGGGACTCCAGACTGAATAAAATAAAAGAATGAAAGCTGAGCGTCTGCGTTCATTCGTGTTCTCTGCTCTCTGACTGTGCACACAGTGTGCAAGCTGCTTTATGTTCCTGCCACACTGCTTTTCCTCTTCAAGAGGTTGCATCTTCAAACTGTAAGCCACAATAAACCCTTCCTTCCTTAAACTACTCTTCTTAGGTATTTTGTTAAAAGAAGAAAAGTCAAGAATACAGCAAGTAATATACCTGCCTGTGTATGGTGGTTTAAATAAGTATATTCCCCTTAAACTCACATGTTTGAAGGCTTGGCCCATAGGAAGGGCCTCTATTAGGAGTGTGGCCTTATTAGAGATGCTGTAGCCTTGTTGGAGGAAGTATGTCCACTGAGAAGGAGGGCTTTGAAGTCTCCTATGTTCAAGCTATGCCCAGTGTGGAACAGAATCCCCTTCTGCTGCCTGCAGATCAAGATGTAGAACTCTTGGCTTCTCTAGCACCATGTCAGCCTGGATGCTGCCATGTTTCCCACCATGATGCTAATGGACTAAACCTCTGAACCTATAGGTAAGCCCTAATTAAATGTTTTCCCTTGTAAGAGTTGCCTTGGTCACAGTGTCTCTTCACAGCGATGGGAACTTTTCTAAGACACTGTATTTGCAGAAAATGGAGAGAGAAGCTGGAAAACAGTCTGCCATACTCCTCTAGCTTCCAATGAATGTCCTTCCTGTTCAGATGCCGTGTTAGGCCCTAATGATTAAAATTCAAGTGAGTGGATGTCCCTGTCTGTCAGGAGCTTTAGCAGCTCACACATGTGCTACGTCACTCTCCAGGTCTTACTCAGAACTGCTGTCGTGCTATGATAGTCAAATTCATAGTTTTTAGCTGTGGTTACAACTTTGCTTCTCTTGTAAAGTTTTGCCTGATTGGTCTCATGTTCTATCCTAACCTAAAAATCACATCTTGAATGTCTACCCCCCTCCCAACTCTCAATATCTAATATGCATACTTCTAACCTTTTACAAATCATTCATTTATTCATGACATTGAGATATAGTACTTTAATAGGCAAAGCACTGACTGTAAACACACACACACACAAACACACACACCTATCTACTCCATATTTTGTGGTGCTTCCAGACAGTTGTAGTATTGTTTTACAAACACATTCCAAACACAGATTATCAGATGAGCCACACCCTTTAGTCCTTATTCCTACGGAAAGCATAGGCAACTTCTCAGGGACAGTATGTGATCTATAGTAAATACAATATCAAAATGTAAATTTGCTTTAATGACTTAATACAAATACACATATATTCCATGTAACATTCCTTTCTATTTTAGGACTTTAAAACATACTTGTTTCATAATATTTCATATTAGGTGATCATAAAAAGTAACCCGGAAACCAAGATTGAGATTGTTTTCATTATAAAAACTCTTAGCTAATAAAGATTTATCAAATATGCACACCTGATTTTATGAGGGTTAACAAAATTGTGCATACATCATGAGCCTTGATGACATCGATTGGCATCACAATAGTTTTCTTGAATTTTTAAAAGTGATCACTAATAGCAACATTGATTACTAGGCAGAACATATGCTGTGTAAACAGATTTCTTTTTTTTTTTGTTTTTTTGTTTGTTTGTTTGTTTGTTTTTTGTTTGTTTGTTTGTCGAGACAGGGTTTCTCTGTATAGCCCTGGCTGTCCTGGAACTCACTTTGTAGACCAGGCTGGCCTCAAACTCAGAAATCCGCCTGCCTCTGCCTCCCGAGTGCTGGGATTAAAGGCGTACGCCACCACACCCGGCTGTAAAAAGATTTCTGATTGGATACAAACCAATAGACAAAAAGGAAATCCTATGAGACCATCTTTCCTACATTTGAATCCAACCTAAGGATCTAAAGGCAATGGTAGCACTCAAAGACTTTTCATATAAGAATTAATTAGCTTTGAGAGCATATAATCTCCTGAGATATAAACAGAGAGTTGGTTTCTGGCTCTCCTCTCTTGTGATGCATGACCTCACAACCAATATCAGAAAAGAGAATAAATGATAAATCATTTCCCAGTTTAGCATCCACCAAGGCTGTCTAGTTTCATCCCTGTGCTGACTCCACTCATTTTATGATAGAGGCACATTATTTGGGATTCTGTACTTTACTGAGGCTACCTAAACTGAAAATTCTTGATGGTCCTGATGCTGGGACTTCCACTGTTTTTGTTCTTCCTGTGTAATATCCTCTCTACTTGAAAAGATAGAGTACAACTGAAATTTATTTAGATATGTGCCTTAGATATAGTTACAGCCCATCTACTATTCTAAAATGTTTCTCTGATATCAATTAATTAAACTGGCAATTACATTAAATGCTTACTTGAAGGGACTAGCTTTTTATTTTTCAGAAATATGACTCCAAAATGAAACTTTGAAGGCATCCAATAACTATTAGCAACATACAACTTATAGAAGTAAGCTATGGGGTTATTTATACTATCCCACTATATTCTGTTTTAAGATGTAGGGAAACTAAGTCATGAGGCTTCATAACCTATAAGATATCAGAAATCACTTAAGCTCCAGCAATAAAATTAAAATCTTTCCAAATTCCACTCATGATCCTACCCACAGACTATAAATCCTCTCTTTAGATATCATTAAATTTTCCTTTAGCTCAAGTAGAAGGGTTCTTTTTAAACCTAGAGGTCTCTGGTTCAAGTGCCAAAATGGAAGGATTTGTCATAAAACTACAAAAAGAACTTTGATTAAAGAACTCCTAATGAAGATCTGACATTTAATCTGCTCTTTTATTGAATACGATCTTTAAATATTCTCTCCTTATGAATTTGCTTCATATTCATTTGAAATAGTACTTGATCATAGGAACGTGACTGTGTGCTGCCACTAAAAGAGGATAATTAAGCAATATGTTCTGCCAAGGACATGGCCACCCTACCACATCCATCATCTCCCTTGGATAGTTAATAATTTCAATAATGTTGCCATGACACTATAATGAGAATGTTTCATATCCTGCAGCTCCTTTGTCAATTGGACCTGCTCTAAGGTCAAATGCTGGAAGCTTTGTAATAAAACTCTCATATGTTTGCTGTGCCCCTTCTGAGGGGCTTTCCCCCGACATTAGTGAAGAAAAATGCCAATAGAGCATAGATGGCTCCTAAGGGAAATTTTCTCATAGCTCAATTACCCAGTGAGCATTCCACTTGTACAGAGTACAAAAATAATGTTGTGTGGACTTGGGTGAAATATCAGAAAGCATGTGCATTGGTGGAGTATATACTTGCTAAGATAAAATACTAAGAAGTTGAGTCACAGCTAAGGAATAACTTTAAAATAAAGGTTCCAAGACACGGGCTTAAAGTAAATCAGTACTTTTTTTTGTCATTATTTCCAGGAGATTTGCAAATTTGGAATTCCCTTCCCTTCCAAGGCCTCAGCTCAGCTCAACTAAAACATCAAAAATAGAGGCAAACTAAAAGATTAAGAAGGAGGATTTAGAATTCAGAATTATAGACAATTGTTTGTGTGTGTGTGTGTGTGTGTGTGTGTGTGTGTGTGTGTGTGTGTATTCCCAAAAAGAATATACTAGAAAGGAGACTCTTATAGTCAAAACTAAATTGATTTCACATTATTATATTTTTATTTATTGAAGAAAATATTAATAGATACTAATCTACATTTGTAGATTTAAATTAGCTTATATTTGGAATTATTTTATAACCCTGATTGGTGGTATATTAAGAAAAAAAAAAAAAAACTCTGAGTTGCAATGTGAATATCCTCAGACTCCACAGGTTTCAAACTTTGGTCCTCGAAGAAGCCCTTGGGCAGGACTTCCCATGGACTCTTTGGAAATATAAGTTACTATCCCAAGATTTTCAACATTTTCTCAGCACTTAAAGTGTCAGAAAAAAATGAAGATAAAATACTATATCAGAAAAAGATGACATGGGGAAAATATTTAATTGTTTTGCACTGTTCATAGAGAAAGATGTAAAACATGGAAAGCCATTGACAGCATTTTCTTATCAAGCTCATTATTCATATTATAAAATAAGATCCATCTTCCCAGGGTCAGCTAGACATGTGTTCATATTAAGGTCTGAGTTCTCCTGTGTTTAGATATAAGACATTCCTTTCTTCTAACTGGAGGGTGGATATCTCTCACATGAGGATCTTATGGTGAAATTAAGGAAACACCAGAAAATTCTTTTCATTGTATCCCATGATTCAAGAGACAAAGACAAAGACAAAGTTAGAGAGTCCTGCTATTTTCCCAAAGGCCATGATACTGTTAAAGGATGGCGTGGCCTGAGTCTCATTCACTACAACTGAGGTTCTTTCACTTTTCCTTCCATTAGACTTCATATTCTAAAGCAGTTATTTCTGTTCATATTTTAATCACCACTTCCAAGCACAGTACTTGACACAAAAATTGGTCATCTCTACTATACACTGGAGACTAGAGGTAGAAGTTTTCAAAGACCATAAACACATAGAAACAAACAAAGTTGAATAGGTAGGGAGAAAGTGGGCAGACAAGTAGACCAATGGAATAGAATTGAAGACCCAGAAATGAACACACACACCTATGGTCACTTGATCTTCGACAACGGAGCTAAAAACCATCCAGTGGAAGAAAGACAACATTTTCAACAAATGGTGCTGGCACAACTGGTGGTTATCATGTAGAAGAATACGAATTGATCCATTCTTATCTCCTTGTACTAAGGTCAAATCTAAGTGGATCAAGAAACTCCACATAAAACCAGAGACACTGAAACTTATAGAGGAGAAAGTGGGGAAAAGCCTCGAAGATATGGGCACAGGGGAAAAATTCCTGAATAGAACAGCAATGGCTTGTGCTGTAGATCGAGAATGGACAAATGGGACCTCATGAAACTACAAAGTTTCTGTAAGGCAAAAGACACCATCAATAAGACAAAAAGGCCACCAACAGATTGGGAAAGGATCTTTACCTATCCTAAATCAGATAGGGGACTAATATCCAATATATATAAAGAACTCAAGAAGGTGGACTCCAGAAAATCAAATACCCCATTTAAAATGGGGCTCAGAACTGAACAAAGAATTCTCACCTGAGGAATACCAAATGGCTGAGAAGCACCTGAAAAAATGTTCAGCATCCTTAATCATCAGAGAAATGCAAATCAAAACAACCCTGAGATTCCACCTCACACCAGTCAGAATGGCTAAGATCAAAAATTCAGGTGACAGCAGATGCTGGCGAGGATGTGGAGAAAGAGGAACACTCCTCCATTGTTGGTGGGATTGCAAGCTTGTACAACCACTCTGGAAATCAGTCTGGTGGTTCCTCAGAAAACTGGACATAGTACTACTGGATGATCCCACAATAACTCTTCTGGGCATATATCTAGAAGATGTTCCAACTGGTAAGAAGGACACATGCTCCACTATGTTCATAGCAGCCTTATTTATAATAGCCAGAAGCTGAAAAGAACCCAGATGCCCCTCAACAGAGGAATGGATACAAAAAATGTGGTACATTGACACTTTGGAGTATTACTCAGCTATTAAAAAGAATGAATTTATGAAATTCCTAGGCAAATGGATGGACTGGAGGGCATCATCCTGAGTGAGGTAACCCAATCACAAAAGAACTCAAATGATATGTACTCACTGATAAGTGGATATTAGCGCAGAAACTTAGTATACCCGAGATATAAGATACAATTTGCAAAACACATGAAACTGAAGAAGAACAAAGACCAAAGTGTGGACACTTTGCCCCTTCTTAGAATTGGGAACAAAACACCCATGGAAGGAGTTACAGAGACAAAGTTTGGAGCTGAGACGAAAAGATGGACCATCTAGAGACTGCCATATCCAGGGATCCATCCCATAATCAGTCTCCAAACGATGACACCATTGCATACACTAGCAAGAGTTTGCTGAAAGGACCCTGATTTAGCTGTCTCTTGTGAGACTAGGCCGGGGCCTAGCAAACACATAAGTGGATGCTCACAGTCAGCTATTGAATGGATCACCAGGCCCCCAATGGAGGAACTAGAGAAAGTATCCAAGGAGCTAAAGAGATCTGCAACCCTGTAGGTGCAACAACATTATGAACTAACCAGTACCCCAGAGCTCTTGACTCTAGCTGCATATGTATCAAAAGATGGCCTAGTCGGCCATCACTGGAAAGAGAGGCCCATTGGACATGCAAACTTTATATGCCCCAGTACAGGGGAACGCCAGGGCCAAAAAGTGGGAATGGGTGGGTAGGGGAGTGGGGGGGGGGGGGAGGGTATGGGGGACTTTTGGGATAGCATTGGAAATGTAATTGAGGAAAATACCTAATAAAAAAATGAAAAAAAAAAACAAAACAAAAGAAACAAACAAAGTTAGTTGGAAACCAAACTGTGAAAAGAGTCTTTAGTGGGTGGAGAGATGGCTCAGTGGTAAAGAACATTTGCTGATCTTATAGAGGAGCCAAGTTCAGTTCTCAGCATCAGGGATCCACAAACTACCTGTCAGCCCAGTTCCAATGTCCTCTTCTGATCTCCAAGCACAGTCTCACATGATCTGTGCATATAGACATACACACACATACCCATGACTTAAAATGTAAAATAATTCCTTTTTAATAAAAGAAATGAGCCCTTACTCGTGGAAAAGAACCGAGGTTCCTTCCTCTCAGTGCTGGGTAGAAAGTCCCACTGAACTTCAGGGATCATCAGAACATTCCAGGAGTCACATAAATGACGTCCCCAAAAACCTTGAGATGTCCCCTCTCTGAACATAGGTAACTGTTTTCTTATGAAACACAATAGGTTATATAAATGACAAATGTCTTTTTTGTGAAAGATATGTTATGCCTATTAATGTGTTTTCAACTGCTCAATTTTTTTCTTTAGTTCTTTAGTTTAATTTTAACTTGCCACTTTAGTTCTTAAAGAAAAAAACCATCTTAGATATCATTTTCTTCATTTGTATAGAAATTCCTTATTTGTATTCCAAAAGCATGGCCATGTGCTCGATTGCTTTTACTTAAAATAAGCTTCAAGCTAATTAATAAATTTTATTGCACAGGGGGTAAATATAAATGTTAGCGCCAAAATTGTTTTTGGATACTTGAGTTTATTATTCCTTTTTTTGAAATTTAGAAGGAGAGAAACATCTCCAACTTCAGTACTTTGGCATGATTGATTTTGTAAGTTCACTCCTTATCATGGAATAAAGTCACCTTTGGAAAATGACGTGCAAAAAATAAATGGAGTTCACATTCACTGATAATTTTACAAAAATCCAAAAACCTAAGACTAGACAGGTCATGATCCCGTGTGTAAAGGATAAACTAATTTGATTCAGACTCAGTCCCAAGAGAATTCACACACATAAACATATATTTCACTATACACTTATTAACAGTAGAATATTCTACAATGAAACTATAATAATAAGCACATAGAATAACAATATGGCCTACAGAAACCTGGAGAGACTGATTATGCCATATCAGTTAAAGGAACATATGTAAAAAGTCTTTATAAATGTTACTAAGGACCATGCTTGAGGTTAGATAACTTATGGCCAACCAGAAGCCTGCTTATTTACCATGAACCCAAACTATTCTTTGGAAAGTGATCTACAGTCAAAACTCTATAAACCGAAAATCAAATAATGCCCAAACTCTTCACCAAACACTATCCAGGTTCTTTTAAGTTAGTTTTTCAATTAAGTTCCATACTTGAGCCTCTTCCTCAGGATTCAGAATCCTGATCAAACATTCAGCTAGATACATTCTCGGTATCATTGGTTATCATAGCTGATCAATCTCCCCATTCTTTCTTATCCCTAGGTGATGTTTTGCTCTGTCTTCAACAAGAATCATGATGAATTGGTTTAACCAAGAACACTTTTTGCTCCTGATGATTCACCTCTTGAGCCCCCTCTTGTTTGTAAATTCTCACCTACCTATGATACATTTGTGGCTGAACCCAGTCTCTTTTCTATCACATAACCTCACTGATATTATTTCTACCAATCAAGACCCTCTCAGTAAAGCTGACTTACATTTTGGGATGATTTGTTTGTTTGTTTGTTTGTTTGTTTGTTTGTGGAAGTATTGAGTACTTAAAGAAGTACCTTGTACATAGTAGGCAAGTACTCTACCACTGAAGTATTGCTAGCGCTCTTTGTTTTTTGTTTGTTTGTTTGTTTGTTTGTGTTTTCATTCTCTAACATAAGTTACTAAGTTACTCCAACTGGTTTTGAACTCACCTTAGGGCCCCAGTAGTCCTTGAACTTGTAAATCTCCTGTCTCAGCCTCACAAGTAGTTAGAATTATAAGCAACTATTGACATGGCCAGATTTTTTTTTCCAAAAAGCAAATTCTGATTGTGTGTGTGTGTGTGTGTGTGTGTGTGTTCAGTCTTTGATTTTGGTTCCTTGCACAGAGTTACTTAAAGCCCTTTGAATCTGCTGTGTAATAGAATCTTTAGTTCATATTGAGCACCTTTCAGTCATACCAGAGCTTAAGGAGATGAGTGTTAGTGAGACCATAGATAGCTTCAGGATGGGAGCTGGTTGCCATATGAGCTCTCCATGCTATCAACATACATGAACTTTCAGCCCTACTTCAAGGAAGAAGAAATGGATGCTGCTTGTTGCATCCTTTATAACAAAAGGATACAGTAAGTAAAGTGTTTCTCTGAGCTCTGTGAGTCATTCCAGTGAATTTTTGAGCCTGATTATGGAGGTGTTCATCATGTGTATCTCTCAAAATGTATTCAGCCCTTTGGAAATGTAAATAGTCTGTGCATACTGCTTGTTACTCACCTACTAAATAAAGGCAGCTTTGTAGGACCGAGCTAACCACTGGACCAGCAAGAACCCCAGAAGTAAAGTGTCAGAACTGAATTGTTGAATGCACTTTTAAAGGTGGTGAATTAAAGAATTTATATTTGATGTCAAGGGAAAATGCTCTCACCTGAATCCATGAACTTTAATAATCCTCTGACATTCCAGAGTCCCTCCTGCTTTCAATTTTTAGAAATACCATCAACAATAAGAGGTTTCCACACTGAACTAATTAGCTCTCCTTTAGCTGAGACTAAGTGCTTAGCATAGCACATTGCTAGTGGCCCCATCCACAAGAACAAAAAATTCTTAATGGCAAGAATTATAGGTAATAGATAAATATTAGTAAATATAAATATTTAAAACCCAATGAGAATTGAAATACCTTAGTTCTAAAGCAGAAATAATGATTTACGTAATCCTAACCTGTCCTAACCATAATGAAAATTGAGCTACAGAAAACTTAGAGTGGTCACAAACCCTTGGATCCAAACATGTCCCATAGACTGGTTATAAAATTTAAGAAAGTCATATAATAAATTAAGATTAAAATATACAAAACAATAATTATGATTATAAGAAATACCTGCAAAGCTAAAAAATAAAATAAACTATTATGAGTACTATATGGTCTGATCATCTGTTTTACTTTGATACAGGGTCTTGCTACATAGCTTTCAAATTCACTATGTAGAAGAAGATGGCTTAAATGTATCATTTTTTTGCCTCAGCTTCCTGGCTGCTAGAAGTAGAAGCATGAGTCACTGTACCCAGTTTGGTGTGGAAGAGTACTTACAAACAGCACTTCTCAGTTTCTTACAAAAACTTAATATGTAGCTACCATATGATGTAAAGACCAGACTTTTTGTTATTTACCCAAGGAAAGTGTTAGCTTGTAACTTATGATAAGCAAATATTATAGTAGATTCATTCACAATAGCTAAACCGAGAAAGAAAAAATAAAATCAAAACTCCCATCAACTTGTAATAAACAGTGCTGCATTTGTGTAATTCAATTCAACACAGCAGTAAAAAAAGAATAAAGTGCTACTACAATTGTGAACATGGATGAATACCCAAAACATTAGGCCAGGTGAAAGAAGGAAACAAAGTACATAAACTTGCATGCTAGATGAGCCTGTTTATACACCATTCTAGAAAGAAAGGAAAACTAAAAACAAAAAGAGGAGCTTAAAGACTGAGCATCCAGGAAGGGAGACCTCAGAAATTTAAAAGGTAATGAAAATGATCCACATTTGGGTTCCACTTGTATTTAAGTGTTCTGTTTACCCAAGTTCATCAACTTAATCACTGGTGAAGGACAGCCTTTAGCATCACAAGGGAAACTTTCTTCCTCAGCACTGATGGGTTCATGGCTGAGAGCTCCACAATAAAACAGACAAGCAAGAGAAAGTGTACAAATCTGCATACTATTATCATGAGTTTTACAGGGGGCGGGGTCTGTAGAAGTTAGGCTCTGAGAAAATGTAGGAAACCTTCATTCTTTGTATTTCATTTGATGAGGAAGGCTTGAATAGTTAAAATAAGACACAGTTAGAGGTCAGTGGGACAGATCTCCTGAATTAACCAGGGGAGGGTTTTTGTTTTTTGTTTTTTGTTTTTTTGTTTTTAATGGTAGCACACTCTTTTCTTTTTTTCATTAGATATCTTCATTATTTACATTTCAAATGTTATCCCCTTTCCTGGTTTCCCCTCAGAAAACTCCCTATCCCCCTCCCACTCACAATACTCACCAACCCAACCAATCCCCCTTCATGCTCCTGGCATTCCCCTACACTCTCAGAGAGGACCTTTGTTCAGATTTTTCTTGGCATCCCCATGTGTTCAAGGATAAGGATGCTTCTTTCCTTGAAGGACAGGAAGGGCAGCTCTAGCGTGAAGGTTTCTCTTTGGATGAAGGTCAGAAAATCCTTTTATTCATGGTATGAAGGGAGATCCTGGGAAGGTAAGGATGACCCTTCCTACTGTTTCCTCAAATGCTAACGATCTTATTTGGCAACAAGTGCCAGCACCTCTTCCACACATTGGTTAAACCATAATACATCCTGACTTAAAAAGTCATAATACAGTATTTAAGCCTGCTACTAAGTTAGAAAGTTTTAAACATAACCATTGCCCAAAATATATTTTCCCCTTTGCTATGTGTTTCCAGCACATAAAATAGGAATCCCAAATAGGAGTATTTCTAACCTCTTTATGTTGATCTGAAATTTGAAATGAAATTGTTTTTATGCTTTTTTTTTTCATCTTGAGTGGGCTGTTGCTAACATTATTGTTGCTTGTGCATTTCCTTATTGGTTTAAGATATCTGTTGTAGAGAGTAAAAGCAATTAATGTTAACCCTCTTTATGTTTGTGTCCCTTGAAACTGAAATAAACAAAAGCAAAATATTCTGACTTTGGATATGACACCATAAACAACCATAAGCGTTGCTGCATGAACCTTGGTACCAATATTCAAACTAGCTGTATCTCTCCACAAGCAGACGAAGGTGGAGAAACAGCCATACACAGTAAGTGTTAAGGGTCCTAGCCAGGGTCTGCATCATGCAGTGCCTTCAGAAAGCATCCATCCTCGTCCTTTAGAATATTCTTTCCAGACCATTTACTTGGATGTAAATTCTTTAGAACACCACTCCTAAAATTATAGACAGATATCGCACTAATTTAGAAACTACAAGAATTCTCATTTAACGCAGACAATTAGAAAATCTGTATTAGAATTATAAACATTCCTGCTACTGTTCTGAGTGGCAAAGGGTACCAACGTTTAAACATTTTAAAAATGCTAAGGGTGAGAGAGCTCAGAGAGAAGGAAATGGTTTGCTCCAAATGAAAAAAGAGAGCTACAATTTCTAAACAAAAGCCCAAGAGAATCCAAGCTACCCTGAACATCTGAGCAGACCCACGATGTTTCAGAATTAGTAAGGGAAGGCCATGGATACCTGAACTCTGTCACAATGGTGTGTCACCATCTCTCATGTCCCTGTCCCTAACACATCGCATAAAAGAATTATTAGCAAGTTAAAGTAATATGCTTTTCACTTATTATTTTTTCCTTTGCCACCCCACTCCCAACACACCAAAGGATCATTTATTTTCCTCAATGACAACTTTTCTTCCTGACTGTCGTTTTCTTCCAATTATGATTATTCAAGGTGTGGTGCATCCTTGTCTCTTCCCACATCAAATCCTAATATAAACTCATTCACTAGACCCCAGACCCTTATAACAGCGCCTCACCATTGTAAGATTTTTTGACTTCTCCAGGCTGATACCATCCAATCTCATTTGCCTTCAATACCTCAAGTTTTCAACTTCATTCCAACTGTGGCTGTTTCTAATGCTATTCTTTTTCACAAAACGTAATTTGCATGTGTCAATCTCCTACAAAATAAGCCTCAGGTGGTTCCTTACTGCCAAAGGTCAAAACACGTTTAACAAATCAACACTTGCAATGTGTTAAAATGTACCTCATCCTCTCTAAAGTGTTGCCACTATTGACCTAAATCAGTCCCATCTTCAAACAAGCTAATTCATTTCTTAAGAATATAGTGTGTTTCATTATTTCCCATGCTCCTTTGGAATGGGGGAACAGATAGCTCAGAAACAAGTTGGCTGACCTTTTCATCCTGTGGGAACTTCATTTCTCCATGCTAAGCTAAAATCCCATGCAATTGGTAAGGGTTGGCTTCAGCTTCCACAGTTCTCATAAACTAGTCTAAACAACTAAACAACTTACGTGCATCATTTTCTTGGAACGTAACACATGTAATGACCCATCATTTGTGAGTACGCAGTGTCTGTGTATACAATGTAAATAGGCAAATGCAGATTATTAGAGACACATTTACATTCTAAATGCTGAGTGTTTGTTGTATAAATGTGTCCAAGTTGACACTCTCTGCCTCCCTCTCCTTCTCCCTCTCCCCTCCCTCTCCCTCTCTCCCTCTCTCCCTCTCTCCCTCTCTCCCTCTCTCCCTCTCTCCCTCTCTCCCTCTCTCCCTCTCTCCCTCTCTCCCTCTCCCTCTCTCCCTCCCTTCCTCTTCCTCTCCCCCTACCCCTCCTCCCTCTTTCTCTCCATGGATGTCCTTTTCCTCTTTCTATACCCCCTTCTCCATGGTTACTCTCCTGGTTTTGGTATGCTATTCATAAATAGACACTTGTTCATGTCTCCCCCAAAACAGTATCACAATATACTATGTACATAATTGATTTGTATATTAGGAGTTATAAAATATATATTCTCATTTAGTATTTTGTATAATTTAATTGAGTAACACCTATATATAAGTAATGTATATGTAACATCTATTATGTGATTTTGTACTTCCTACAATGTACAATATTTTACATATATTTATATGTGTGTATATATCTATACATATTTTAATAATGTGTTTATATTTACATATTACAGATAATATTTTCTTCATACCAAATAATAAGCTTTAGATCCTAACACTCTCTATATACCTGATACACACTTTAAAAAATGGCAATACTGGAACAGAAGCCTACAAGCAAAGAGGAGAACAATGACTGGAGAACACAGACTGAAAACTCAGGGAATCTATGTAAGTATTCAATACTTCCTCACCCCCGGCTTGTCAGTAACAAATGGTCCAGGATCCCCATGAATCCTTTCCATCTCTTGACAAAACCCTAGGAGCAGAAACCTTTAGTGAGCGTGCCATAGCCCTCCCCACGACAAGCCACAGGGTAGGGAAATAGAGTAGGATTTGGAAAGCATGAAATTTAAGATCTAATGAGATTGTCACTGGAGTTGATTAATGTATAAGAGTTATTTTAAAAAGAACTCTTGTAATAAAGAGAAATGAACAAGAGACAGAACCAAACACTCATAAAAGAAGGGAAATAGCTCGGTAGTTAAGAGACCTTGCTGCTCTTGAATAGGACCTGAGCTTGGATCCCAGCACCCATACCAGGTGGCTCACCACCTCTTACAACTCCAGCTCTCAGAGATCCAGTGTCCTCTAAAGACACCTACACTCATACACACCAAATCCCCATAGAAACACACATACATAAACATAAATTTAAAAATAAAATGAAATGATCTTTTTCTAAGAAGCAAGCAAAACAGGTTGTGTAGTCTTGCAACCCATTCATGAAATTTAGATTAGGACACATTTTAAATTCCCATAAAATTATAGAGTGCTTGTTGCTCAGTCTTTAATGATAGTATTCATTGATGATCAGGACATAGTAGTCCCATACACAGAAACAGTGATTATTAGTAAAATGATGGAAAGCTTAAATAATAGATTTCAGGTTCTGAAAATATTCAGAACTTTGAAACTTGCTATTTCCTCTTCAATAAAATTAACCCAAATTAGGTTAAAACTTCACATAAAGGATTTTTCAACATTTACTACCAGTAAAGTTAGAAAATAAAGTTTAAAAATGCAAGAACAATAATATCAACCTTAGCCATCTAGTTACGAAATAAATACTGTGTAACAATTGGATGTGTTGCTGTTGATTGTCTTTTAACAGCATGGAAAAGGTTTACAATGCCATGTTGGGGTAGAAAAGACCCCAGTTGTATCTGTATTCTGATTCCAATTTTCTTTGAAAGTGTACTGTAGAATGTTCTGGAGGAATTATAATTTAAAGTTGAGGATGAAATTTTTATGGGGGAGGGTATGGGGGACTTTTGGGATAGCATTGGAAATGTAAATGAGGAAAATACCTTATGTATGTATATATATATATATATATATATATATATATATATATATTCATATAAAGAATCAAAAGGAGAACCAAGCAAAAAAAAAAAAGAAATTTTTATGATGTTTTGTTTTATATTTTAAAATCTCTCTACAATCAGAATGTAGTAATAATCTAAATTCAAAGTGAAAGTCTAATTGTAAACTATGAAAGGCAAGGAGAGTTGGTGAACAACTTACACCAGAGGCTGGCTGTCCCATTTCCCACAAGCATCGTCAAGGGTAGGTGCTGAGACTCGGACACTTCTCTCCAACTTAGGAAGTCTGGGGAAAGAAAGAAAGGAAGCCCTCGTGTATCTAGAACCAGGATCATTCAAAACAAACAAACAAACAAACAAACAAAAAATGCCATTTGAGTTTCACTGCCCTGCTCCTGGAGAAAAAGAAAAAATTAAGAAGAACTACTAGCAAAAGCAGAGCTACTTAGCAAGAGTTAGCAAAAGTGAAAAATAAACTTTAAAATATATGGTATTAAGGCATAGTTTAATAGAAACTCTTCATACAGTTGAATACATAAAGAATTCTAGAATAGATAAAGAACTCTAGACAAAAATAAGTCAATGTGAACACTTGCTATTTAAGTTTTGCTCTTTAATATGTTTTCAATATTCGATGCTGCCACCACAAGCTTGTGTGAAGTCATCAACTCATTTCGTTTCCCCATTATCTCCTGTGGAGCAGTAGACTGTGCTGCTCCTAGAGGCTAGCACAGTTTATATTTTCCTCTGCTACCCTTCTGCCTCTTTGACCAGAGACAGAAAACAGCCCCCTCCAGGATTAAATTTCTTCTCAGTAAAATAAAGACAATGGGAATCATCAAGTGTTTGGAAATACTTAAATTAACAAAACACTTGCAGATGCTTAAGGCTGTGTACCACTAAACTGTATTCTTTTAATTTTTAATTGTTTATTTTATGTTTTGAGATTATAATATAATTACATCATTTACCCCTTCCCTTTCTCAAAAACCTCCCATATAACCCTCCTTGCTCTCTTCCAAATTTATGGCCTCTTCTTTTACTAATTATTGTTATATACATATATGTATGTATTCCTAACATATAAATACAACCTATCCAGTCTATATAATGTTATTTGTACACGTTTCCAGAGCTCCCAATTTGGTATTAAATTATCAACTTGTATGCAGTTCCCTGGGGAAGACTTTTTTTCCTGCTGTATTCAGCATTCCTTAATTTCCTGTAGTCCTTTGTATAGGGTTATAGCCTCATGGGCTTTCACTGTCTACTTCAGCATGTCCACTATTGTCCATATTTAGCTCATGATTGGGCAGTAATTCTGTTGAAACTTTATGGGTGTAGTTTTTGACATTCCTAAAGGACTCGGTCTCACAACAAACTTCCTGATCCTCTGGCCTTCACACTCCTTCTGTTCCCTCTTATAAAATGACCCCTGAACCTTAGGTGTAGACATTGTTTGACCACCAGTGGTAGAAGGTAAGCCCTCATTGCCAAATACACTTCAGAGCCCAGAAGCCCATGATCTAGAACTGACCTGAATGGCTATATCCTAAGGACAAGCTTTCATAGTATCAGTTGTCATAAAAGCTTCAAAAGAGGGGAGCAACCAACCTAGCTATGACTCTTAGGCACCACCATGATCAGCATGGCACAATAATGGTAAGACTGTAGTAATGGCATGCATGCCTTAGTAGACGCCCATGTCTCTCTAATTGGATTTTAAGAAGAACTCAATAAGAGGGAAATCATGCCTGATTCTGGAAACTTAGCCAACACCTAAGACCAGTAAAACCCTGGATCTTGGAAGAGAACTTATAGAAACCCTTTTACTAAACTAGCATAAGCTAGAACTCTGTTCGAAATGTTTGTCCTTATACCCAGAGATAAGTATAGTACTTACCCCCCCTTCACGGAAATTTCTCTAATTTCTCTTTTCTACACATGGAGACCATTAAACACACACACACAAAACATCAGAACATAGAGTTCCAAACCCCAGTCCCAACAGATTTGTCTATTTTAATATTTTAACAATTACAAACTTAGACAAGATCTAAAAATTCCATTTTAGTCCTAAAAGTTTAAGTTTGAAAGGTCTTATTTATTGATTGCATCTTTCCTGCTAGGTTATCTCATAAAGAATTACATTTTGGAGTCTGAGAAGACAGCTTAGTGAGTAAAGAATGGTTGCTGTGAAAGCAAGGACTGAGTTCAAATCCAGAAGGACCCTGTAAAAGTTGAACATGGCCACCGGGACCTGAGGTCCCAGCATTCAAGAACAGAGACAGACCCCCAAGAGCTTGCTGCCCAGCTTAGACAAAACAGTGAACTTCAGGTCCAGTGAGAGACCCTGTCTTAGTTAGGGCTTTGCTGCTGTGAACAGATACCAAGATCAAGGTAACTCTCATAAAGACAATATTTAATTAGGGCTGGCTTACAGGTTCAGAGGTTCAATCCATTATCATCAAGGCAGTATCCAGGCAGTCATGATGCAGGAGGAGCTGAGAGCTCTACATATTTATCTGAAGGCTGCTAGCAGAATACCAGCAACTATTGGAAACAGATGCAGAGACCCACAGCCAAACATTAAGTGAAGTTTGGGTAATCTTTTGGAAGAGAGGGAGAAAGGATAGAAAGAACAATGTTGGGAGCCATTAAGACAACACAATTGTCCGGATCTCTGAATTGGGCCTCTCCCCCCGAGAAGAAAAGGGGGTCAAAAGCGGACCACTGATGCACTGCTCCAAGAACAACCACAGATTGTTCTAGCCCTAAGTCAGCACCGGATGTCCTGACCACAAGATGTACCCTGATACCACCAAGTTCCTGCTTCCCCGTGTAGTTGCCAAAAGAAAATTTTCCTCTGCCCCATACCTCCTGCTGAGAAGTGCTTCCTCCTTTGCTTGTGCATTTCTGCTGCCCCATTCCTCCTGCTGAGTACTTCCCCTTTTGCTTGTGCATTTAAGCCTTGAGCCTTGCTAATACAGTGAGACCCTGATGCTACTCAGACTGCTTCCTTATGTTGCTCATTGCACAAGGTTCTCGTCTCTACCTCCCCCCATTTGGTTCTTAGGAGAAGGTCCCCTCGAGACCCTCGAATAACTGGACCTGCTGGATGGGTCAGAACAAGAGGGGTCAAGAACACCATAAGAAAACCCACAAAATCAATTAATATGGTCCCATAGGGGCTCATAAAGACAGAACCAACAACCAAAGAACATACATGGAATGAACCTAGGCTCCCTACACATATGTAACAGATGTACAGCTTGGTCCTCATGTGAGAGCCCTAACATCTGGAGCAAGGGCTATCTCAGACTCTCTTGCCTACCTTTGGATCCATTTCTCCTAACTGGGTCACCTTTTCTAGCCTTAATAGGAAAAGATATGCCTAGTTCTGCAGCAACTTGGTATACCAAGGCATGTTGATACCCATGGGAGACCTCCCTTTCTCTGAAAAGAAAAGGAGGAAGGATGGGAAAGAGAGGTGAGAGGGATGGAAAAGGAAGAGAGGAGGGAGGGAAAACTGCAATCAGGATGTAAAATAAATAAACTCCAAAATTTTCAAAAATTAAAACTCGAAGAAAAATATATATGTATTTACATGTGTATGCATGTGTATATATGCATGTAAATAAATTTTTGGTGAAGAGTGTGAAAAAAAAGATAGAGTTGACTACTGACATAAGGGATACTTGTACCTCTGGCAAGCTGCATTCTTCTGACATTAGAATATCCTCCAAAAGGCTAATTTATTAATCAGATGCTCTTCTTTGTTTTATTCTTATTGGTGAATTTAACTCACATTCCAGTCCATGTCCCTCTTGTATTCTATTTCCTTCCTGCAGGTGATAGCTGTTCTGTGAGATGTTCTGATTGCATTCATTTTCTCCAACTGACTAGGACTTTCCAAGATGTTTAAACAAAAAGAAAATAGGAGCTTTCCAAAGAACAAAAAGTAGTCAAATTCAAATATTTGCTTTGGCCAAGAACTTTTTACCCACAACATTCTTCTACTCTTAAATAGAAAGCCAACTTTCTATCCTCAGTGTTTTGATTCCCTTGTTCTTCCAGCTCCAATTCCAGACCTCCTCATTCCAGACACAGACACACACCCATTATTGCACATATGAATACAGACTTAATAGGTAGACAGTAAAAAGAAGGCAAAAAAAAAAAATGTGGTGGTTTGAATATACTTGGCCCATGGGAAATGGCTCTATTAGGAGGTGTAGCATTATTAGAGGGGGGGTGGTCTTGTTAGAGGAACTGTTACACTGTATGGGTGGGCTTTGAGGTCTCTATGCTCAAACTCTGCCCAATGTGGAAGAGACTCTCATCCTGGCTGCCAGTAGAAGACAGTCTTCTGGTTGCCTTCAGATCAATATGTAGAACTCTCAGCCCCTCCAGCACCATGTCTGCCTGCACTATGCATACTTCCCACCATAATGATAATGGACTGACCCTCAGAGACTGTCAGCCAGCCCCAATTAAATGTTTTCCTTTATAAGAATTGCCTTGGTCATGGTGTCTCCTTGCAGCAATGAAACCTTGACTAAGACAATAAATGTAAAGATTCGAAATGTGTCACCCCAACAAAACCTGTGCCACTCTTGAGAAATGCTGGTAGTGAAGATGCTTGTGTCTCAAAGTTGAGACTCATCACCACAGGTGAAACTGGGAAGAACTGCTTCAGCCAAAGAGCACAAGGACACAGTGAGACCCACAGGCGCACAGTGAGCTTCATGCTACATTGATCCCTCCCAGTACCCATTTGCTCTGTGCACAAAAGCCTTCAGGAAAGAACAAAAGTGAAAGGAGCAGTCTCAGGTTTGAGAACATACTCTGTTTCTTGGCTCTCCTTTTGTAATAAGTTCAAAACCAAGGTAGAATTTCTTTTCTTTCTTTTTATCAAAATATCAGTATAAAAGAAAGAAAAAGGGAAAATAAAGATAGACTTCTCTCCAGGCTCTCCAAAGGGCCCACAATGACTGATATGGTAAATTGCTCTACAGAAAAGGGATGTATGTGGCTCAGCATCTCAAGACCCAAGCCACTGCAACTTTTCCTCAAGGGAAATCACAAGGGGGATATGAGCAGATCCCAGAGCACAAATAGCATCACAGCCTCTGAAAGGCTTTGAACATCAACACATGTGGCATGACAATACAATTTTTAAAAGTGTTGGGGTCTAGTCTTGAATAAAAGAGGAAGACCAAGAAGAACGCTATAAGCTGTAATGTGAGGTGGCTGTATTTCCATCTATTGTAGTTAACTTCTCTCCACTTCTGCACAAGCGTTCCAAGAATCCCATTGTGTAAGCTCCCTGAAAGCTGTAGTTTTCTACTTCCAATATGACATGGTCTTTGTCTCTTAGAAATGATCACGTTACACATTTCCATAGGAAACGTTTCTAAGGACACGTGTTCAGATGGCTGTGAACATGGCTTATAACAATGTACTCTAATTGGGGCAGGGGATTTCTTGCCTGACTGAAGCTGGGTGACAAAATGAAGGGAGCACTAGAATTCTTTCGTCATGGACCAAAAAATGTCTCTGCCTTTTGTAAGGATATTGATGTGGTAAGAATACCTAAAAGACCCCCTGACTTTCATGCACTCCCAGTGACTACAGAGGAAATTGCAGAGAACTGGAGTTTCATCCACAAGGGAACTCACTATACTATCCAGAACAATGCTGTTGATGAGATTCACAGAGGAATTCCTGATCAATGCACAAAATAAAAGAGGCTTTACGGCTCAAAACAGAGCTATGCTGGGGACCAATTCAAGAGAGAGTTTCCAGCAAATAGGCCAGCAAAAGTAAATGCAAAAGAAAAAATCAGAATAAAACAGAACAGAAACACACTTAACTCACATGGAGAGGGGCAAAGCTAGGCAAAGACACAGCAAAAGGAGACTGCAAGCATCTCAGTGCTGAACTGATGATGATGCTGAACTGGGAGGGGCTTATAAACACTGCCGAGCACAATGGATGCTGGCACAGTTCATAGACACAAGCATGAGAAGGAGGTTTGAAAATGAGACAATTTTACCTTTCAGCCTACAGTGGTTTTTCTAGCTTAAAAATCTCACCACCATGCCCAGTACTTCCTTTCAGCTGCCTATTTAGAATTCTACTTCTATGAGAAAGAGGCAAATGTAAAAAAAAAAAAAAATTCATTTAAAACTTATTTTAGGGAAGTTGATCTGGGGAGATGGTTCCGCTGGTAAAAGTTGCTGAAGAATGGTGAGAAATTGAGTTTGAATCCCCAGCACCTATGTAAATAAGAATGGTAACTCCCCGTAATATTGTGCAAAGACGGATGAGATAGGGGACCCCCAGAACATACTAGTTGGCTAGAATAGCTGAGTGTCTAAGCTCCATGTTCAAGTGACATACACTTCAACACCCAGCAATCAAAACAAGGCTCAACACACACACACAAATACACTTGCACTCATACTGCAAAAGCACATGCAAACTTGCACATACATATAAATGCTAATAATAATCTTTAAAGTGATTTTTAAGGGTACACATTATGGCAGACTCAACAAAAATCCACATCTACATCAAATGAAGAAGAAGAAGAAGAAGTAGAAGAAGAAGAAGAAGAAGAAGAAGAAGAAGAAGAAGAAGAAGAAGAAGAAGAAGAAGAAGAAGAAGAAGAAGAAGAAACAAACCTGAAACATCAATAACAGCTTAGATTATCCTGTTACTAAAGATGGAATGGTGTGCAATATTGGCTTTGAAATGTCAATCCAAAATAGTTGGGGTAAAAATTGGGATGATAGTAGTGTTACTATGCAATCAGAAAAATAGGCCAAACCACAGGTATCCTTTCCAGGCTCATGGGGATATAATTGGGAAACTTCAAACCTAATCAAGTGCTTTACAGGTGCAAAGGACGAGATGCTCGCTGGATTTGTAGTTAACACCATGTGGAGGGATTCAGCTAAAGTATATCTTTTATGTACCTTATGCCAAATGCATTATATTCCTTACGGTCTTTTCCTATAAAACAGACAAAAGGCACTAGCTGCTAGACTTTAGAAGATTTAACCAAAGTCTCACAAATGGTTATTGGGAAGGGACAGAAAATATCAGAGATGAGAAGGAAAGGAACATATTATCTGACAAATGACATTAAAGAAGATAGGTATCACTAAGGCAGAGTCATTCCAGATAGTCTGGAAGAGGAGAAAAATATCACACCAATTCATGTAATGAGGGACTTTCTGCTTTTCATTCTTACCTGTAGTTTTCTTGAAGTCTTTCCTGTCCTATTCACCCTCAAAGACAACTCCAAATCAGAAGGACTAAGACCATACCTTCCTTGTACATCTCCTAGTTAGAAACCTCTCCCATTTCTCCCTAGCTCCTTCCCTTAAAAACAAAATTAGTGTGTTTGTATATGATGTATGTGTATCATGTGTATGTACATGGACATACCTCAGTGCACAAGTGGAGGTCAGAGAACAATCTCGGATGTTGTTTCTCACTGTCCACCCTGGTTAAATCAAGGCCTCTTTGCTGTTTGTTGTATTGCATAAACCAGGCTAACTGATTCAAGGCTTCAAAGGACTCTCCTGTCTCAAAATCCCATCTCACCACAAGACTATCAAGATTTACATGGAGACTCAAACTTCATACTTGTGTAGTAAGCACTCCACAGACATCTCCCCAGCTCTCTCCTTCCTGTTTGAATGATAATATTTAGACTCCTGACTCCAGTCACCAATTAAAAGCATGACATGGTCTCTCAGATGAATAAATTTTACATCCAATGGATGCAAGATATTAAAAGGAATAGTTGCAGAGATGAGAGTGAGGACCACAGAGGCAGACAGCTTCTGGGACAGGCGGGAGCCACAGAGTCGCTGAGGCAGCACCCTTTTGGGGCTGCAGACATCCAGCACCCTCCCAGCCGGAGGACAGTGATCCGCCCTGCAGGGAGCGCCATCTTGGCTCCGGGGCTCCGCCGAACTTAGTCTGCAGAGGTGAGAGTGAGGACCACAGAGGCAGACAGCTTCTGGGACAGGCGGGAGCCACAGAGCCGCTGAGGCAGCACCCTTTTGGGGCTGCAGACATCCGGCACCCTCCCAGCTGGAAGTCTGTATTCGGCCCTGCACAGGAGCCCTCTGCCTCAGGAGCAGGGAGCACATCTTGGATCCAGGACTCCTCTGAACTTAGGAACGTAGTCTGCACAGCTGAGAGTGTGCACCACAGAAGCTGACAGCTTCTGTGGCCTGCCAAAGCAACACAGCATCTGGGAAAGGTCCTGTTTTCAACCTTCTTCTTCGGCCAGGAGGAGGTCCAAACGCCAGATATCTGTACACCTTCCCTTTAAGAGGAAAGCTTGTCAGCAGAGAGTGCTCTAACCACTGAAACTCAGAGGAGAGAGCCTGTCTCCCAGGTCTGCTGACAGACGATACTCAGAATCACCAGAAGAACAACCTCTGAACAGAGACAACTATAACAACTCCAGAGATTACCAGATGGCGAGAGGTAAACATAAGAATCTTACTAACAGAAACCAAGACCACATCAGGACCCAGCACTCCCACTTCGCCCAGTCCAGGGCACCCCAACACACCTGAAAAGCTAGACCTGGATTTAAAAGCATATCTCATGATGATGATAGAGGACATCAAGAAGGACTTTAAAGAACTACAGGAGAACATGGCTAAAGAGTTACAAGACCTTAAAGAAAAACAGGAAAACACAACCAAACTGGTAGAAGTCCTTAAAGAGAAACAGGAAAACACATCCAATCAGATGATGGAAATGAACAAAACCATACTAGACCTAAAAAGGGAAGTAGACACAATAAAGAAAACCCAAAATGAGGCAACACTGGAGATAGAAACCCTAGGAAAGAAATCTGGGACCATAGATGCGAGCATCAGCAACAGAATACAAGAGATGGAAGAGAGAATCTCAGGTGCAGAAGATTGCATAGAGAACATCGGCACAACAATCAAGGAAAATGGAAAATGCAAAAAGATCCTAACTCAAAACATCCAAGAAATACAGGACACAATGAGAAGACCAAACCTACGGATAATAGGAGTGGATGAGAATGAAGATTTTCAACTCAAAGGACCAGTAAACATCTTCAACAAAATTATAGAAGAAAATTTCCCAAATCTAAAGAAAGAGATGCCCATGAATATACAAGAAGCCTACAGAACTCCAAATAGGCTGGACCAGAAAAGAAATACCTCCCGACACATAATAATCAGAACAACAAATGCACTAAATAAAGATAGAATACTAAAAGCAGTAAGAGAAAAAGGCCAAGTAACATATAAAGGCAAGCCTATCAGAATTACACCAGATTTTTCACCAGAGACTATGAAAGCCAGAAGATCCTGGACAGATGTTATACAGACACTAAAAGAACACAAAGTCCAGCCCAGGCTACTATACCCAGCCAAACACTCAATTAACATAGATGGAGAAACCAAAGTATTCCACGACAAAACCAAATTCACACATTATCTCTCCACAAATCCAGCCCTTCAAAGGATAATAACAGGAAAAAACCAATACAAGGACAGGAACCACGCCCTAGAAACAACAAGAAGGTAATCCCTCAACAAACCTAAAAGAAGACAGCCACAAGAACAGAATGCCAACTTTAAAAACAAAAATAACAGGAAACAACAATTACTTTTCCTTAATGACTCTTAATATCAATGGACTCAACTCCCTGATAAAAAGACATAGACTAACAAACTGGCTACACAAACAAGACCCAACATTTTGCTGCTTACAGGAAACTCATCTCAGAGAAAAAGATAGACACTACCTCAGAATGAAAGGCTGGAAAACAATTTTCCAAGAAAATGGTATGAAGAAACAAGCTGGAGTAGCCATTCTAATATCTGATAAGATTGACTTCCAACCCAAAGTCATCAAAAAAGACAGAGAGGGGCACTTCATACTCATCAAAGGTAAAAATCCTCCAAGAGGAACTATCAATCCTGAATATCTATGCTCCAAATACAAAGGCAGCCTCATTTATTAAAGAAACTTTAGTAAATCTCAAAGCACACATTGCACCTCATACAATAATAGTGGGAGACTTCAACACACCACTTTCACCAATGGACAGATCATGGAAACAGAAACTAAACAGGGACACAGTGAAACTAACAGAAGTTATGGATCAAATGGATCTGGCAGATATCTACAGAACATTTTACCCTAAAACAAAAGGATATACCTTCTTCTCAGGACCTCATGGTACCTTCTCCAAAATTGACCATGTAATTGGTCACAAAACAGGCCTCAACAGATACAAAAATATTGAACTTGTCCCATGCATCCTATCAGATCACCATGGACTAAGGCTGATCTTCAATAACAAAATAAATAATAGAAAGCCAACCTTCACGTGGAAACTGAACAACACTCTTCTCAATGATACCTTGGTCAAGGAAGGAATAAAGAAAGAAATTAAGGACATTTTAGAGTTCAATGAAAATGAAGCCACAACATACCCAAACTTATGGGACACAATGAAAGCATTTCTAAGAGGAAAACTCATAGCTCTGAGTGCCTCCAAAAGGAAACTAGAGAGAGCACACATTAGCAGCTTGACAACACACCTAAAAGCACTAGAACAAAAGGAAGCAAATTCACCCAAAAGGAGTAGACGGCAGGAAATAATCAAACTCAGGGGCGAAATCAATCAAGTGGAAACAAGAAGAACTATTCAAAGAATCAACCAATCAAGGAGCTGGTTCTTTGAGAAAATCAACAAGATAGATAAACCCTTAGCCAGACTCGCTAGAGGACACAGGGAAAGCATTCTAATTAACAAAATCAGAAATGAAAAAGGAGACATAACAACAGATCCTGAAGACATCCAAAACACCATAGATCCTTCTACCAAAGGCTATACTCAACAAAACTGGAGAACCTGGATGAAATGGACAAGTTCCTAGACAGATACCAGGTACCAAAGTTGAACCAAGATCAGGTTAATGATCTAAACAGCCCTATATCCCCCAAAGAAATAGAAGCAGTCATTAATAGTCTCCCAACCAAAAAAAGCCCAGGACCAGATGGGTTTAGTGCAGAGTTCTATCAGACCTTCAAAGAAGATCTAATCCCAGTTCTTCACAAACAATTCCACAAAATAGAAACAGAAGGTACTCTACCCAACTCATTCTATGAAGCCACAATTACTCTGATACCTAAACCACAAAAAGACCCAACAAAGATAGAAAACTTCAGACCAATATCCCTTATGAATATTGATGCAAAAATCCTCAATAAAGTTCTTGCTAACCGAATCCAAGAACACATCAAAACAATCATCCATCCTGACCAAGTAGGTTTCATCCCAGGGATGCAGGGATGGTTCAATATACGGAAATCCATCAACATAATCCAGTATATAAACAAACTCAAAGACAAAAACCACATGGTCATCTCGTTAGATGCAGAAAAAGCATTTGACAAGATCCAACACCCATTCATGATAAAAGTCTTGGAAAGATCAGGAATTCAAGGCCCATACCTAAACATGATAAAAGCAATCTACAGCAAACCAGTAGCCAACATCAAAGTAAATGGTGAGAAGCTTGAAGCAATCCCTCTAAAATCAGGGACTAGACAAGGCTGTCCACTTTCTCCATACATATTCAACATAGTACTTGAAGTCCTAGCCAGAGTAATTCGACAACAAAGGGAGATCAAAGGGATACAAATTGGAAAAGATGAAGTCAAAATATCACTTTTTGCAGATGATATGATAGTATATATAAGTGACCCTAAAAATTCCACCAGAGAACTCCTAAGCCTGATAAACAGCTTCGGGGAAGTAGCTGGATATAAAATTAACTCAAACAAATCAATGGCCTTTCTCTACACAAAGAATAAACAGGCTGAGAAAGAAATTAGGGAAACAACACCCTTCTCAATAGTCACAAATAATATAAAATATCTTGGAGTGACTCTAACTAAGGAAGTGAAAGATCTGTATAATAAAAACTTCAAGTCTCTGAAGAAAGAAATTATAGAAGATCTCAGAAGATGGAAAGATCTCCCATGCTCATGGATTGGTAGGATCAACATTGTAAAAATGGCTATCTTGCCAAAAGCAATCTACAGATTCAATGCAATCCCCATCAAAATTCCAACTCAATTCTTCAACGAATTAGAAAGTGCAATCTGCAAATTCATCTGGAATAACAAAAAACCTAGGATAGCAAAAACTCTTCTCAAGGATAAAAGAACCTCTGGTGGAATCACCATGCCGGACCTAAAGCTTTACTACAGAGCAATTGTGATAAAAACTGCATGGTACTGGTATAGTGACAGACAAATAGACCAATGGAATAGAATTGAAGACCCAGATATGAACCCACACACCTACGGTCACTTGATCTTCGACAAGGGAGCTAAAACCATCCAGTGGAAGAAAGACAGCATTTTCAACAAATGGTGCTGGCACAACTGGTTGTTTTCATGTAGAAGAATGCGAATCGATCCATTCCTATCTCCTTGTACTAAGGTCAAGTCTAAGTGGATCAAGGAACTTCATATAAAACCAGAGACACTGAACCTTATAGAGGAGATAGTGGGGAAAAGCCTTGAAGATATGGGCACAGGGGAAAAATTCTTGAATAGAACAGCAATGGCTTGTGCTGTAAGATTGAGAATTGACAAGTGGGACCTCATGAAACTGCAAAGCTTCTGCAAGGCAAAAGACACCATCAATAAGACAAAAAAACCACCAACAGATTGGGAAAGGATCTTTACCTATCCTAAATCAGATAAGGGTCTAATATCCAATATATATAAGGAACTCAAGAAGGTGGACTCCAGAAAGTCAAATAACCCCATTAAAAAATGGGGTTCAGAACTGAACAAAGAATTCTCACCTGAAGAATACCAAATGGCAGAGAAGCACCTGAAAAAATGTTCAACATCCTTAATCATCAGGGAAATGCAAATCAAAACAACCCTGAGATTCCACCTCACACCAGTCAGAATGGCTAAGATCAAAAATTCAGGTGACAGCAGATGCTGGCGAGGATGTGGAGAAGGAGGAACACTCCTCCATTGTTGGTGGGATTGCAAGCTTGTACATCCACTCTGGAAATCAGTCTGGCGGTTCCTCAGAAAATTGGACATAGTACTACGGGAGGATCCAGCAATACCTCTCCTGGGCATATATCCAGAAGATGTCCCAACCGGTAAAAAGGACACATGCTCCACTATGTTCATAGCAGCCCTATTTATAATAGCCAGAAGCTGGAAAGAACCCAGATGTCCCTCAACAGAGGAATGGATACAGAAATTATGGTACATTTACACAATGGAGTACTACTCAGCTATTAAAAAGAATGAATTTATGAAATTCCTAGCCAAATGGATGGACCTGGAGGGCATCATCTTGAGTGAAGTAACACAATCACAAAGGAACTCACACAATATGTATTCACTGATAAGTGGATATTAGCCCAAAACTTAGGATATCCAAGATATAAGATACAATTTGCTAAACGCATGAAACTCAAGAAGAATGAAGACCAAAATGTGGACACTGTGCCCCTTCTTAGAATTGGGAACAAAACACCCATGGAAGGAGTTACAGAGACAAAGCTTGGAGCTGTGATGAAAGGATGGACCATCTAGAGACTGCTGTATCCAGGGATCCATCCCATAATCAGCTTCTAAACGCGGACACCATTGCATACACTAGCAAGATTTTGCTGAAAGGACCCAAAGATAGCTGTCTCTTGTGAGACTATGCAGGGGCCTAGCAAACACAGGAGTGGATGCTCACAGTCAGCTATTGGATGTATCACAGGGCTCCCAATTGAGAAGCTAGAGAAAGTACCCAAGGAGCTAAAGGGATCTGCAACCCTATAGTTGGAACAACATTATGAACTAACCAGTACCCCGGAGCTCTTGTCTCTAGCTGCATATGTATCGAAAGATGGCCTATTCGGCCATCACTGGAAAGAGAGGCCCATTGGACTTGCAAACTTTATATGCCCCAATATAGGGGAATGCCAGGGCCAAAAGAATGGGAATGGGTGGGTAGGGAAGTGGGGGGCACTATGGGGGACTTTTGGGATAGCATTGGAAATGTAATTGAGGAAAATATGTAATAAAAAATATTAAAAATTAAAAAAATAATAAAAAAGTGTATGTATATATGTATACACATATGTGTATATGTATATGCACACATTTGTATATGCAATTACATATTTAATTCTAGATTCCACAAACAAAAAAAAAGGAATAGTTTCTCAAATTTGTGAAGCTACATCTTAAGTTACCATGGTGTCTTTCCTTGTTAATAATTATTTCTGACATTCTTTTGATCACTACTATAGTCTTTGTGTCAGCATACACATTCGTGATCATATCCAAAGCTAGTATTTCAGTCACATACCTCTGTGATTGGATCCAACTCTACTAAATTTAGTGAAATGTCCTGAAGCAAGTTGTTTAATGTCTTAATTCTTAATCCATTTTCACATTTGATTTCAACTCACACTATTATAATTAGAATTAAATGACATAATCAAGGGACCACAGTTTGCCTGTCACCTAATGTGTATGAGGCTCATAGCAGTTAGTTTCTCATCTCTGTTGTCTATTGCATAGACTCTCCTAAACATGCAATGGGAGCCAGGCTAACATTTTTGTGCATTTCTTAGCAGCACATCTTCAGTGAAAGACAAACTCCTGTGGTTAAGGATGCTTGGTCAGATAAGATGGGAGCTTGACCATTGTACAAGAACATCTCAATGGTGGAAAAACAAAGCCACAGAAGAAGCCCTTAACTAGCAAGGGATGCAGTGATGTGCTATGAGTGTCAAAAGCAAAGGGGAAAGGTCTCCTGATTTGCTATTGAGCTATCCAGCCTTTAGGAAGGGTCATGTTTCCTGGTAATTTAATCTGAAAGATAAAAATCATGACTAAAAACCTTCCTGCATTGGTAATGGAGAAAATTTTCTACACTCTAGCAAGGTCTTCATGATAAAAGGCAGGTTTTCATAAATATGAGATCAGGAGAAACAATTATCAATCAAAGATAACCCCCGTGATACCTGTTTGAAGTGAAATTGGAGGTCAGTATAGACCTGAAACAGAAGAAAGGTTGCGTCATCCCTGCACATTTAAGGAACTCGACACTAGACACTCTGTCTCCCAGAGCTTCAGCTGTATGTGATTTTGAAACATTAATGATTTAATGTCTGCCAGACAAAGAAAGAACAGGGTTGTCAAAAAATCAAAGACAGATACAACTGTATCATCAGCATAAAAATGGGAGCTGACATCATAATCATAAAAAAAAAAATCAGTCCAGAGAAAAAGTATGCAAACTAAAACCATTACCCAAAAGGATAGCGTGTTGGAAGAATCCAACCAGCCATTGGTGGAAACAGAGGAACATGTAACATCTGATTGCCAGAGAACTGGGAGTTCACAGAGCATTCCCCCTCCTCCTGTGGTCATTTACTATGAAAATAATATGCAATAGTCATCTAAATTTATTCTCTAAATCAGAACTATATATAATTCCTCTGTGATGCAGCCTTTGGTGTATGCAAGCTGAACCATGTTACCAAGCCAGAGCCATCTGGGCTGTTTGGAGGTTAAACAAATTCTCACCCAGACTTATCATTTTTCCAATGTCATTTAAGACCAGTGCTCTGGATGGTCCAACCTGCATGCAGTAACTAGTCACTGAGCATTGGTTGTACAGGAGGCTGGAATAAGTTTTATTGAAGAACAAACATTTAACTTATTAGCTGCTACTAGGCTCTAAAAATTAGAGCCTGGTTGAGTTGTATTGAGGCTCTGCAATCACCAAAATGTATCCTCCAATACATTTTTTTTTGTCTAAGATTATATAGAAAGCTCAATAAAATTGGAATAAAGGTAATTTTTATTTTAATAAAATTCTGGAAATAAAATAAAAATATATAATACAACAAAACCTCTGGAATATATACAGACAGATGCAACTGAATGCGTTCAGCAGGTTGTATTTGTATACTTATTCATTTATACATATATTTAACAATAGTAGTTAAAGAAGAGGAGTCCCTGTGAATTTGGACAGAGCAGATAGGCGCTTGGAAGGAGTAAGAGAGAGGGAAGAAATGATATAATTATATATTTTAATCAAATAAAAACTGTAATACAGTATTTTTACAAATAAAGCTTAAAGGGAGGAAAAGAAAAGGACGTAGGGAAGGAGAAGGAAAAGACAGAAGTAGGGAAGGAAAAAAAACATAAGAGAATGAGCATCATACCAACATTCATCTCTAAAGGAAAACATCAAGGTGGTGTGAGTGTGTCTGTGTGTGTGTGTGTGTGTGTGTGTGAGTGTGTGTGTGTGAGAGAGAGAGAGAGAGAATCACACTAGAGCACTATTGCTAGTTGCTGTAACAACCATCCCCCAACAGTGACATAACAATAAAAGTTCATGCAAAAGTTCATTTCTGAACAATTACCTACTTGATTGGTCTCATTTAAATGGTAACTCAGAGATCTATATGATTCCATACTATGACTATGCGTCTGACACACAGAGATATCTAGTTCCTCCAAGCTGAAGTGACCACAGCATTTTACACCAACACTGGAAATGACAAATACCAATTCCATGTACATACCTTCAGCTAGAGTGGCCATAACCTCTCAATTTATCCAGATTATTATATATTGTTATTTTGCACATTTGTACAAACAAGTAAACAAGCCAGACTTGCTATATAAATCACTATATAATCTATATGAGTAGGAAAAGAAAAACGTATCAGGGTATCTACACCTTCTGTAGTGGTAGTGAGAATTAAAGACATGGACTTGAGTGTTCTAGGCAACCTCTTTACTGCTTTGCTACATCCTCAACCCTCAAAAGCTGCATAAGAAACATAGGACTTCAGAAAAAGGAAGAAAGCCCTTCTAGGAATTGGGCTTTCTGATACACACGATCAGAAGCTTTGTGATGTGTGTAGTATAAACTTTAGAACAAAGGGTTAGACTGATCTGGTTGAATCAATTTTCCAGTAGCCAAAAAGTTTGAGCGATACAGATTAAACAGATTTTTATCATAATTTTTATTAGCTATTTGATGTCAATAAAGGCCTTTGACTTTTCCCTGTAGATAATAAAATACTTTTGTTCATATACCCTGGCTAAAAAAAAAGCGAAGTGTATTAAGAGTACACATTATCCACTGAAAAGCAGCAAATGCCAGCAACAGGAAGCCACGGAAGCTACCTTTGCCAGAGCTGGATGCTGGGTGTGAGTTCAGAGCTTAGTCATTTGTGTGAAGTTAGAAGTCTCTCAAGCTTGTGTGTCTCAGATGATTCACCTAAAGTAAGGAAAGCAGAACTTACTGCATAAGAAAGCTGTGTGGATTGACTTCCAAAATATGTGATGAAATTGAAAAACAACATCAAAAACATGAAAGCAACAGTTAAAACATAAGATGTCGACAGGGTAATTTTGGAGTCGAAAGTGTTGTCGGTGGGTTGGTGTTCCTATTGATTCACAAGGGTTCCTGCCTGGCCACAGTAGACAGTCTCCCCAGGCTCCATATCCCCATGCTGTGAGTCACAGGTAAGGACACCCTGTTGATTCTTGGGTGCCTCCCCTATCCCAGGTCTCTGTCTATTCCTGGAGATACCCCCTACCTTCCCCACCCCAGTCAGTTGCAGATTTCCATTCATTCTTATGGCCATCTGGCCATTCCCTGTGTTCCTCCCCACACCTGACTCCAACCCCCTCACTCACCTGCTGATCCCCTCTCTCATCCAGTTCCTTCCCTCCTTCAAGAAATGCAGGATTAGGGATGGAGAACAAACTGAGAGAATGGCCAACCAAAAAAATTGCTCAACTTGAGACCAATCTCACTGGCAAGCACCAATCCCTGACATTATTATTTTTTTAATTAGATATTTTCTTTAATTACACTTCAAATGTTATTCCCTTTCCTAGTTTCCTCTCCAAAAACCGCCTATCCCCTCCCTCCTCACCCTGCTCACAAACCCACCCACTTCCACTTCCCTGTCCTGGCATTCCCCTACACTGGAGCATCAAGCCTTCTCAGGACCAACGGCCTCTTGTCCTGTTGATGTCCAAGATGCTACATATGCATCTGGAGCCATGGGTGCCTCCATGTGTACTCTTTGGTTGGTGGTTTAGTCCCTGGGAGCTTTGGAGATACTGGTTGGTTCATATTGTTGTTCCTCCTATGGGGCTGCAAACCCCTTCAGCTCCTTGGGTCCTTTCTCTATACTGTTATTCTTGCAGTCAAGTGTCTAGTATAGCTTACCAATGAGAGGCTTCACCCATCAGCTAACTCAGACACCAACATCCAAATAGTGTAAAGGAGCTTGGGAACTCTTAAGGAAGAATAGGAGGAAGGATTGCAGCCCTCAGGGGATAGGAACTCCACAGAAAGAACAACAGAGTCAAGTAACCTGGACCCTTGGGGCTCTCAGAGACTGAACCACCAAACAAAGAACATACATGGGCTGGACCTAGGCCTCCCACACTTATGTTGCAGATACGCACCTTGGTCTTAATGTGGATCTCAAGCAACTGGAGCAGGGGCCATCCCAAAGCTCTTGCCTGTACATGGAATATGTTCTTCTAGCTGGACTGACTTGTCTGGCCTCAGTGGGAGAGGATGTGATATGCCAGGGTGGCGGATACCCAGAGGGACCCCACCCACTCAGAGGAGAAGGAGATGGGGCATGGGTGAGGGAGTGTGAGAGGGATGAATGGGAGTGGGACAGTGAGCAAGATGTAAAGTGAATAAGTAAATAATAATAATAATAATAATAGAGTCGGGGCCTTCCCCCACCATCTTCTTTCTGAGCCCATCAGAGGCCTCTAAGGGCTCCAAAGTGCTCTCCATGCTTCAAGGCCTCAGGATCACCTTGGGATCATGGGTGAGTGGAACACAACATCAGCTCCAAATAATCACTGAGGGTCTTGTGCTGGCAGGAACAGGGACAAAGGAACCCCGCCAGACCAGAGTCTGGGATCCATTCAGGTCAGGGCCAGCCCCACCATCTTCTTCATGAACCCGGCCTAGGGCACCTAGGGCACCAGAGGACTCTCCACACCGCAGGACCCCTAGCACACCCAGGACCTCCTGATCACCTGAGAGCACTTGGGCGATAGAAGCAACAGAGCTTCTTGGTCAGGGTCCCTTCAGGCCTTCATTCTCAACCAGGAGGCAGAGCTGAGACCCAGACCCCTGGGCACATTCCTTGCCAGAGGAGAGTCGGCCTAGAGGGAGAGTTCTGACCCCAGAACTCAAGAGGTGGATCAGAGATCCAGACAGTTGGACACCTGCCCTGAAAGAGAAGAGCTTGCCTGCAGAGAGTACTCAGACCACAGGGACTCAGGTGAGAGTTGGACTCCCAGGAGTGCTGACAGAGGCTAACAGAATCACAGGAGGATCAAGCTCCAACCAGAGACAGCTTGAACAATAACACCAGAGATTTCCAGATGGTGAAAGGCAAACTTAAGAATCTTACTAACAGAAACCAAGAACACTGGGCATCATCAAAACCCAGTACGCCCACCACAACGAGTCCTGGATACCCCAACACACCCGAAAAGCAAGACACAGATTTAAAATCATATCTCATGATCGTGGTAGAAGATTTTAAGAAGGGCATTAATAACTCACTTAAAGAAATACAGGAGAACACTGCTAAACAGGTAGAAGCTCTTAAAGAAGAAGCACAAAAATTTCTCAAGGAATTACAGGAGAATACTTCTAAACATAAAAGAAGCCTACAGAACTCCAAATAGACTGGACCAGAAAAGAAATACCTCCCGACACATAATAATCAAAACAACAAATGCACTAAAAAAAAGACAGAATATTAAAAGTAGTAAGGGAAAAAGATCAAGTAACATATAAAGGCAGGCCATTAGAATTACCCCAGACTTCTCACAAGAGACTATGAAAGCCAGAAGATCCTGGACAGATATTATACAAACACAAAGAGAACACAAATGCCAGCCCAGGCTACTATACCCAGCAACCTCTCAATTACCATAGATGGAAAACCAAAGTATTTCATGACAAAACCAAATTCATACAATATCTTTCCATGAATCCAACCCTTCAAAGGATAATAAAGGGAAAGCACCAACACAAAAATGGAAATTACACCCTAGAAAAGGCAAGAAAGTAATCCTTGAACAAACCTAAAAGAAGACAGGCACAAGAACATATTCCCAACTTTAACAACAAAAATGACAGGAAACACCAATTTCTTTTCTTTGATTGCTCTTAACATCAATGGACTCAATTCCCCCAATAAAAAGACATAGACTAACAGACTGGCTACACAAACAGGACCCAACATTTTGCTGATTACAGAAAACCCACCTCGGGGATAAAGACAGACACTACCTCAGAGTAAAAGGCTGGAAAACAATTTTCCAAGCAAATGGTCCAAAGAAACAAGCTGGAGTAGCCATTCTAATATTGAATAAAATTGACTTCCAACCCAAAGTTATCGAAAAAGACAAGGAGGGACACTTCATACTCATCAAAGGTAAAATCCTCCAAGAGGAGCTCTCAATCCTGAATATCTATGCTCCAAATGCAAGGGCAGCCACATTCATTAAAGACACTTTAGTAAAGCTCAAAGCACACATTGCACCTCACACAATAATAGTGGGGGACTTCAACACCCCACTCTCACCAATGGACAGATCCTGGAAACAGAAACTAAACAGAGACACATGGACACTAACAGAAGCTATGAAAGAAATGGATTTAACAGCTACCTACAGAACAGTTAATCCTAAAACCAAAGGATATACATTCTCCTAAGCACCTCATGGTACCTCCTCCAAAATTGACCATATTATTGGTCACAAAACAGGCCTCCCCAGATAGAAAATTATTGAAATTATCCCATGCATCCTATCAGATCACCACAGACTAAGGCTGACCTTCAATAACAGCATAAATAATAGACAGCCAACATTCACGTGGAAACTGAACAACACTCTACTCAGTGATACCTTGGTCAAGGAAGAAATAAAGAAATTAAAGACTTTTTAGAGTTTAATGAAAATGAAGCCACAGCATACACAAACTTATGGGACACAATGAAAGCAGTCCTAAGAGGAAAACTCATAGCCCTGAGTGCCTTGAAAAAGAAACTAGAGAAAGCATACTCTAGCAGTCTGACAGCACACCTAGAGGGTCTAGAACGAAAGGAAGCAAATTTATCCAAGAGGAGTAGACAGCAGGATATAATCAAATTCAGGGGCGAAATCAACCAAGTGGAAACAAAAAGAACTATTCAAAGAATCAACCAAAGGAGGAGCTGGTTCTTTGAGAAAATCAACAAGATAAATAAACCCTTAGCCAGACTCACTAGAGGGCACAGGGACTGTATCCTAATTAACAAAATCAGAAATGAAAAAGGAGACATAACAACAGATCCTGAGAAAATCCAAAACATCATCAGATCCTACTACCAAAGGCTATACTCAACAAAACTGGAGAACCTGGATGAAATGGACAACTTTCTAGACAGATACCAAGTAACAAAGTTAAATCAGGATCAGATTAATGATCTTAACAGTCCCATCTCCCCTAAAGAAATAGAAGCAGTCATTAATAGTCTCCCGACCAAAAAAAAAAAAAAAAAAAAAAAAAAAAAAAGCCCAGGACCAGATGGGTTTAGTGCAGAGTTCTATCAGACCTTCAAAGAAAACTTAATTCCAACTCTACTCAAACTATTCCACAAAATAGAAACAGAAGGTACTCTACCCAATTCATTCTATGAAGCCACAATTACTCTGATACCTAAACCACACAAAGATCCAACAAAGAAAGAGAACTTCAGACTAATTTCCCTTATGAATATCGATGCAAAAATACTCAATAGACTCCTCACAAACCAAATCCAAGAACACATCAAAATGATCATCCATCATGACCAAGTAGGCCTCATCCCAGGGATGCAGGGATGGGTAGTGGCACACACATTTGATCCCAGCACTTGGGAGGCAGAGGCAGGCAGATTTCTGAGTTCCCGACCAGCCTGGGCTACAAAGTGAGTTCCAGGACAGCCAAGGCTATACAGAGAAACCCTGTCTCAAAAAAAAACCTAAAGAAAAAAATATATATATACAGAAATCCATCAAAATAATCCACTATATAAACAAACTCAAAGACAAAAATCACATGATCATCTTGTTAGATGCTGAGAAAGCGTTGGACAAAATCCATCACCCCTTCGTGATAAAAGTCATAAAAAGATCAGGAAATCAAGGCACATAACTAATCACAATAAAAAGCAATATACAGCAAACCAGTAGCCAACATCAAATTAAATGGAGAGTAGCTGGAAACAATCCCACTAAAATCAGGGACTAGACAAGGCTGCCCACTCTCTCCCTACCTATTCAATATAGTACTTGAAGTCCTAGCCAGAGCAATTAGACAACAAAAGGAGATTAAGGGAATACAAATTGGAAAGGAAGAAGTCAATTATCACTTTTTGCAGATGATATGATAGTATATATAAGTGGCCCCCAAAATTCCACCAGAGAACTCCTAAATCTGGTAAACAGCTTCAGTGAAGTTGCTGGATATAAAATTAACTCAAATCAGTGGCCTTTCTGTACACAAAGGATAAACAGGCTGAGAAAGAAATTAGGGAAACAACACCCTTCACAATAGCCACAAATAATATAAAATACCTTGGTGTGACTCTAACTAAGGAAGTGAAAGATCTGTATGACAAGAACTTCAAGTCTCTGAAGAAAGAAATTGAAGAAGATCTCAGAAGATGGAAAGATCTCCAATGCTCATGGATTGGCAGGATTAATATAGTAAAAATGGCTATCCTGCCGAAAGCAATCTACAGATTCAATGCAATCCCCATCAAAATTCCAACTCAATTCTTCACTGAGTTAGAAAGGGCAATTTGCAAATTCATCTGGAATAACAAAAAACCTAGGATAGCAAAAACTATTCTCAACAATAAAAGAACCTCTGGGGGAATCACAATGCCTGACCTAAGCTGTACTACAGAGCAATTGTGATAAAAACTGCATGGTACTGGTACAGAGACAGACAAGTAGATCATGAAATAGAATTGAAGACCCAGAAATGAACCCACACACCTATGATCACTTGATCTTTGACAAGGAGCTAAAACCATCCAGTGGAAAAAAGACAACATTTTCAACAAATAGTGCTGGCACAACTGGTGGTTATCATGTAGAAGAATGTGAATTGATCCATTGTTATCTCCTTGTACAAAGCTCAAGTCTAAGTGGATCAAAGAACTCCACATAAAACCAGAGACACTGAAATTTATAGAGGAGAAAGTGGGGAAAACCCTCAAAGATATGGGCATAGGGGAAAAATTCCTAAACCGAACAGCAATGGCCTGTGCTGTAAGATAGAGAATCAACAAATGGGACTTCATAAAATTGCAAAGCTTCTATAGGGCAAAAGATACTGTCAATAAGACAAAAAGGCCACCAACAGATTTGGAAAGATTTTTTACCAATCCTAAATATTATAGGGGACTAATATCCAGTATATACAAAGAGCTCAAAAGCTGAACTCCAGAAATTTGAATAACCCCATTAAAAATGGGGTACAGAGCTAAACAAAGAATTCTCACCTGAGGAATACCAAAGGGCTGAGAATCGCTTGAAAAAATGATCAACATCCTTAATCATCAGGGAAATGCAAATCAAAACAACTCTGAGATTCCACCTCACACCAGTCAGAATGGCTAGGATCAAAAATTCAGGTGACAGCCTATGCTGGTGAGGATATCAAGAAAGAGGAAACTCCTCCATTGCTGGTGCAATTGTAAGCTGGTACAACCACTCTAGAATTCAGTCTGGTGGTTCCTCAGAAAACTGGACATAGTACTACTGCTAGATCCAGCAATACCTCCCCTGGGCATATACCTAGAAGATATTCCAACTGGTAATAAGGACACATGCTCCACTATGTTCATAGCAACCCTATTTATAATATCCAGAAGCTGGAAATAATCCAGATTTCCCTCAACAGAGGAATGGATACAGAAAATGTGGTACATTTACACAATGGAGTACTACTCAGCTATTAAAAACCATGAATTTATGAAATTCTTGGGCAAATGAATGTATCTGGAGGATATCATCCTTAGTAATGTAACCCAATCACAAAAGAAATCATTAGATATACACTCACTGATAAGTGGATGTATCTGGAGGATATCATCCTGAGTGAGGTAACCCAATCACAAAAGAATTCACTTGATATGCACTCACTGATAAGTGGATATTAGCCTAGAAACCTAGAGTACCCAAGACACAAATTCTAAAACACAAGAAAATCAAGAAGGAAGATTAATGCATGGATTCTTTATTTCTCCCTAGAATACAGAATAAAATATCCATGGAAGGAGTTGCAGAGACCAAGTATGGAGCTAAGACAAAAGGATGGAACATCCAGAGAATGCCCTACCCAGAGGTCCATCCCATAATCAGCCACCAAATGCAGACATTGTTATATATGCCAGCAAGATTTTGCTGAAGGGACCCTGATATAGTTGTCTCCTGTGAGGCTTTGCCAGTGCCTGGCAAATACAGAAGTGGATGCTCACAGTCATCTATAGGATAGAACACAGGGCCCCCAATATAAGACCTAGAGAAAGTACCCAAGAGCTGAAGGGGTCTGCAACCCTATAGGTGGAACAACAATATGAACTAATCAGTATCCCCAGAACTCGTGTCTCTAGCTGCATATGTAGCAGAAGATGGCCTAGTCGGCCATCATTGGGAAGAGAGGACCCTTGGTCCAGAAAACTTTATATGCCCCAGTACAGGGGAATGCCTGAGCCAAGAAGTGGGAGTGAGTGGGTAGGGGAGCAGGGTGGGGGGAGGGTATAGGGGACTTTTGGGATAGCATTTGAAATGTAAATGAATAAAATATCTAATAAAAAATGTGGAAAAAATGATGATGATGATGATGATAAAACTTAGGATGTTAACCATGGATGTATGTAAATGAAAACAGCAGTCGTGGCACAAAGTAAAAGTTGGCAAGATTTGGAGACAAAAAGGCATGACGGATTTTGTTTTGTTTTAGTTAGTTTGTTTGTTTGTTTGTTTGTTTGTTTGTTTGTTTGCTTGTTTTGAGACAGAATTTCAACTATGTACCTCGGGCTGAACTCATAAGCATCCAGCCTCAGCCCTTCGAGTGCCAGTATTACAGGAATGGGCCACCACGTCCAGGTGGGGGATAAATTAAGAATAGGGAGGAATCAAGACAACCTGAAAGTTTCTTAATCAAGAGAATGATGTTGTTACTACAAGAAACAATTGAGTGGTGGGTGAGAGGGACAAATTTTATTTTAGAGAAATGTATTTAAACTGAAGCAAAGAAGTCAGTAGCCTTTTCCACTTGGTCTTGCAAACTTTATATGCCCCAGTACAGGGGAACGCCAGGGCCAAGAAGTGGGAGTAAGTGGGTAGGAGAACAGGGTGGGAGGAGGGTATAGGGAACTTTTGGGATTCAAAACATTTGAAATGTAAATGAAGAAAATATCTTATAAAAAATTAGAAGAAAAAAAAAAGAAGTCAGTAGCCTGTTCAGAAACAGAGAGGGGCCAAATAAAATGCAGGCCAATTTGGGACCAGTTCTCTAGGGACTGGACTTTAAAACTGTAAAAATTGACCTAGTCATTTGACTGATGTATTTTTTTTTCTTTCCTGAATGGTCATAAAAATTTTAAATGTGGACAACAACAATAAAAAAATAACCTTCATAACTGAAAAAAAATAGTCATGATGCAGAACTACTTAAGCAGAAAACCCAACTAATGCCTAGGCTTTGCCTGAAACAGTAGACCCGTGCTCCCATATCCAGATCAAACACACAGGAGATAAGCCAATTTTTTGGACTTTCTAGAACCATTGGTGGCTCAGACTTGTCACACCCCAATGCCACCCACTTCCGTAGAGCAGTTTACAAAGTGATTATGCCCCAGCCTACTTGGCATTTCTCAACTTTCTCTGGTTGTCAGCTTTATTTCTTACATGCCCCAGGGCTGACCGGAGTGTGCTAGAGGGGAGTTTTGTAATCCCTGGGACAGTCACAAGAACGAAGCAGCACACACTGGGATGGGAAAAAGTTTTCAAGTGTATTTGCTTCCTGGAGACTGCAGGTCATGATCGAGCCTGGACTCTTGGGCGGAAGCACAGGTTTGGGAGCAAAACCACGTAAATTAAATGTAACAAAAAAAGATGCCTCAGAGGATTTTTGCAAGCTCTGGTTAAGAATCTAAATTCCAGAGACCCCAACAAAATAAAACTTTCACAGCTATTTGCGCCTCGGGCTTATTTCCTAATTCAGCACTGTAATGGGATCAAATTAGTGAAAGCTTACAATGGCAACATAAAGTACAATGCAAAATTATCTCACATGGGAGCTAGTTCATGTCCTAAGGACATTAGCAAAAAGTCTCTTTCCACTGACTCCAGGCATTGCTTATAGCGGTGCTTTGCCTCAACCTGGGAAAGGACTTTGTGAGTACAAAGCAAGTGGTGATCTTAGAGCCAAGCTAAATGGAGGATTTCACATGGGGGCGGCTGCAATATAGGTAATTCCTTTTCCCACATTATAAACAAGATGTAGAAAAGAACATCTTGCCAGAGCAATGTATATATTCCAGGAAGAGGTTCTCTCAGTCTGTCAGCATCCTTTGTGAGATGTGTGCATATGTCCTGGTATGTGCTCAAGGAGAGGTTTGTGCTGAAACATGATTTAGTGGGATTGAATGATAGGGTATTCTGAACTGGCCCAGCCAGGAGCTATAAGGACAGTAAAGAGCACATGGTGGTCTAGAGTAGACCAGAATGAGTGTGTCCAAGTCACACCAGATTAGGCAAGGCAGAGTTACAGCCAAGGAAAGAAATCTTACACCACCACCATGGCCAAAGACAGGGATCCTGCTGAACCACATTTAGGAGAATCCAGGACTGAATAATAAATGGAAAATGACCCCAAGACAAGCATCTTACAAGCAAAGTCATAAATGTCCTGAGCATCAACTGAGGGCACTGGTGCTGGGAGCGGGGTTCATAATTGTCTTCATTTTCACTTGGCAAAATGGAACATGTGTATCAGTCACTTTTACATCACTGAGACCTACATCACCTAAGAAAGCCAAACGTTACTTTTGCTCACAGTTTCAGAGAGCTGTGGGCAGAGCAACTCTGTCTGTGGCAGGGAGGACATGCAGCAAAGGCTCCTTGTGATGTGAAAAATAAAGAAGCAAAAGAATGGCAGGGACCTGGAGCCGGGTTATAGCCTTCAAAGGTCCTCCCCTATTAACCCACTTCCACCTCACCTACTGGGGAACAAGCATTCAAATCCTGAGCATGTGGGAATACTTCAGAGTCAAATAATAACGGTGATGACCAGGCAGGCATAGGAAATATCTGTCTGCAGCCCCACAACCAAGTCCTTCCCCTTCCCATCACTTAGCCTTACTAACATGTCTCAAATCTCACTGAATCAAAGACACTGCTCTATCAAGAAAATTATTCCAAGACAAGTATTAGTTGATGGTTCCCTGCAATGTATTATATTCCCAATGTATTCTTATTAAACCAAGGCACACAAAGAACACTTAAGGTATTTGGATCAAGTGTTTTATATAAAAGTTCAGATAAATATTTTAGGCTTCAGGGGTTAAGAGAAAAAAGTCAAGTTAAGGTATTTGGATCAAGTGTTTTATATAAAAGTTCAGATAAATATTTTAGGCTTCAGGGGTTAAGAGAAAAAAGTCAAAATTATTACTTCATAGTTCTCATGGAAGAGAAAGGGAGATGTATCCATAGTTGCTCCTTCCTCCTCCTCCTTCCTCTCTTTCCTTCTCCTCCACTTCCCTCTCCTTTTCTTGTTGTCTATTTTTTTCACATGGTCTATGTATCTCAGGCTGGCCTTGAACTACCTATATAGCCAAGGATGTCTTTGAATTTCTGATCTTCCTTCCTCAACATCTCAAATGCTGGGATTACAGAGTATACCACTTCACCTGATGTTATGGAGTGCCGGGAACTAAATCTAGCAACACATATATTCTAGGCCAGCATTCTGCCAACAGTACAACTCCCCAACCCCCACTGCTTTTCTTGATATAGTTCAAAATATACCACAGTTGTTTGGTGTACTTTTCTATACCAGCCTCCAAATGAGGCACACAGAATTCTTTAAGAGGAAAATAACACTTTGATTATTTGTGGTTCAAAGTTAGCTCTCAGAATCAAAACAAATGCTTATCTGTGAGAGTTGCCCTTAGCTTTGCTTCCACACATAGACAAACAGAAGCTGCAGCCTGCCAGTTCCCGATTGGCACCAACCTGCCTAAATTATGTGTAAGGAATTAGAACATCAGAGATTTGAGAACCATTCAAAGCCATAGAACTTTTAAAATGGGGAAAACATCTGAACAGTTGTGTGTCATGACTCTAGGGCAATCCTGTCATCATTAGAGTTTCAGAATGATTCTTCTGCTTCATTTTATGTGATAACAATAAAATGCCCACTTGGCCATACTTGTTTATTTCATGTGACAAATATTAGTTTTCAGTGTTCTCTGAAGAGTTCAAGAGGACCTTATCCAGTCAGTGAAAGACTTGACCAGAACAAAGACTGATCTCTCCCACAACCAAGATGAAAATTCTACAGGCAGACAGCAGTCTCTGGATTTGAGTGGCAGTGTGGGACCATTGCTGGTCCTCAGCCTGTTGACCTCCCGGTAGACTTTGACCTTGTATCCTTCAAAAGAATATGAGCTGGTTTTCAAAAGAAATTATACATATTAGGATTAAGAACTGATAGAGACAAAAGGAGCGGCCTTATGAGGGACTTCTAGGCAACTTTGTTTTAAGAAAGGAGCAAAGTAGAAGCTGAGAAAACAGTGGGAAGGAGTATCCTAGAAACAGATTTTTTTGTCTCTTCACAGACCCAGATGCCAGCAAATGGTAGAAAGACCACACAGACAAAAACAGGTAGAGAACAGGAAATGACCTCTAAGGATGGTTCTGTGACCACCAGTGTTTGTCTCTCTCCTAATTACTTTAATCAGATGTCTCCTAAAAGTGAACTGAAAGAGAAATGTCCCATTCAAGTTGACCCTAATGGGCCAACTCATGGAGAAACATTTTCCTCACACTGCACATTGGGTGCACTCATGGTCTTCATAATCCCTGGGTCCAAGCCTCCCTGTATAACTGTCTACCATGAATCAACAGAGTAAAATAGTGTCCAAATGCCAGCCACATTTCAGGGGGAGAGATCCAGCTCAGAGAATATCTTAATAGATGTTTAAGGAATTATGACAAAGAATGTTGATTTGCAAAGAGCAGCTAACTCAATGTCTGGAATATATCAAATGTTCAATACATCTTACAGGATGCTAGTAAGGGTTTTTATGCAACTTTGTATCATTAGAGCTCAAGAAATAACAGTAGAATCAATGAGCAGAAAGAGTCAAGATTTTATGTTCCTTAGTGGTATGAGTCCTGGTATTCATACTCTAATAAATTTGCTTAGCCTAAGCTTTCTTAGGCCAATTGTTCTGCATCGTAATTACCGCTTATGTCTCCTTCAAATCCCTGTGTATCTTTGTCTTGATAAGTTAAATTTCATATGGAAGTGAGGAAGAAATAGGATCTTGTATCTGGGCAAAAGCCATGTGGAATGAGGGTTAGCACATAAGAAAACGACACACACCATAAACTAGATGTGTACAGGAAGTGCCATTAGATCTTTCTTATATAGATCGCAGGAAAGAGAAATCCCAGCTGATGTCTGGATTTCAGACAGAGGATACATTTGGCACCCACCACCTCAACCACCACTTCCAGCAGCCAGAACAGAGAATGCACTGCTACAGAACCTACTTCCTAAGAGGCCATAAAACTTCCCTGGAGGAGATAACCTTTGAGCCCCCCGTGATTCCAACTATAACTTAGTGATCCTGCCCAGAAAGCAGAGCTCTGTGGATGGAACTAAAGTCTCTTCATAATAATTACAAGAAATATCTCATATACCAAAAAAGTTGAGTCATTTTCCCAAAGCCATAAAATCTGATATTTTATAAATTAAGACTTTTTTTTTCTGTTTCCAACAGTAATGTGCATCCCACTACCACAAATTGTCTGGCTTCGAACAAGTCATGATTTGAAGAGTATGCGAACACAGAGAAACTTCTGGCAAGGGTAGGTTTGGAGTTATAGCAAGTCGGATCTTGCTGCAGAAGACTCAAGGGGCCCTGACCATCACTTGAATGAAACAAGTAAGATTTGGAGCACTGAGTTCTGAAGAAGGACATGGAAAGGATCATATCACAAGTAAGCAATGAGGAAGGACCTCACCCAAGATCAGAGAGAAAAACAAAATAAAGGAGGAATCTAGCTAGTCTGTTAAAAAAAAATAAAAAGACTCACAAGACAAGGCCAGTGTCTGACTTTTTGAACTCAACCCATGAAACTCACTGATAACTTGGGAAGGTCGTAGATAAACTCAAAAGAAAATGTGGCTCATAGCATATAAGCGAGTAATGAGAATTTGGTCCTGTGCTGTTTTTATATGGCCACTACATTGGAGGGTCCCCTCAGGTCTCATGATACCAGTTACTCCTGAGAGTTCTCACTGTTAGAGGCAAATTGGATCTTTCTGAAAGCCAAGTTCCTTTCAGGCCTGACAGTATTTATGACAAAGTATACTGTCTTAGTTAGGGTTTTACTGCTGAACAGACACTATGACCAAGGCAAGTCTTAGAAGGACAACACTTAATAAGGCTGGCTTACAGGTTCAGAGGTTCAGTCCATTATCATCAAGGCAGGAGCATAGCAGAGCCCAGGCAGGCACAGTGCAGGAGGAGCTAAGAGTTCTACATTCTATTCTGAAGGCAAACAGAAGAATATTGGTATTCTCAAGCAGCTAGGGGGAAGGTCTTACAGCTCATCCCCACAGTGACACACTTCCTCTAACAAGACCACACCTACTCCAACAAGGCCACACTCCCTGGGCAAACAATATTCAAAGATCCATACATACCAAGAAACAATCTACTTGTCATTGTAAAATTTTCAGTTATCCCCAACCCCAAAAGCATCTTTCACATATTTCCTTTGTCTTCATTTCTTTAAGTGTCACTCTTAAAAATCAAGAAGTCAGTCGGGCGTGGTGGCGCACGTCTTTAATCCCAGCAGAGGCAGAGGCAAGCAGATTTCTGAGTTTGAGGCCAGCCTGGTCTACAAAGTGTGTTCCAGGACAGACAGAGCTACACGAGAAACCCTGTCTCAAAAAAACAAAAAACAACAAAAAACAAAAAACAAACAAAAAAAATCAAGAAGTCAAAAAGTCATTTTAAGGAATCATATTAAAAATATGTATACCAAATGAATGGAAGGAGTTACAGAGACAAAGTTTGGAGCTGAGATGAAAGGATGGACCATCTAGAGACTGCCATACCCAGGGATCCATCCCACAATAAGCCTCCAAATGCTGACACCATTGCATACACCAGCAAGATTTTGCTGAAAGGACCCTGATATAGCAGTCTCTTGTGAGGCTATGCCGGGGCCTGACAAACACAGAAGTGGATGCTCACAGTCAGCTATTGGATAGAACACAGGGCCCCCAATGGAGGAGCTAGAGAAAGTACCCAAGGAGCTAAAGGGGTCTGCAACCCTATAGGTGGAACAACAATATGAACTAACCAGTACCCTCAGAGCTCGTGTCTCTAGCTGCATATGTATCAGAAGATAGCCTAGTCGGCCATCACTAGGAAGAGAGGCCCCTTGGTCTTGCAAACTTTATATGCCTCAATATGGGGGAATGCCAGGGCCAAGAAGTGGGAGTGGGTGGGGAGGGCAGAGGGAGAGGGTCTGGGGGACTTTTGGGATAGCATTTGAAATTTAAATGAAGAAAATACCTAATTAAAAAAATGTATAGTTAAAAAAGGACCTATATTCTTTCTAATTAAGCTATACTAGAAGTGAGATCTAGTGGGTGATTACTTGCTATGGAATCTCTAGCTTTGAGAGACAGCGCAGGTTCCAGGCCCCAACATATCTCTTTGGTAAGGAAGAAACTAAAGACATCCACCATTTGAAGAAATAACATGCAATGAGGTCGGTGAGGCTATTCCCAGTTCAGGACCCAATGGGAAAGCATACATTAAATGATGAATATCTCACATATCCCTCCTCAGTCATTCTCTGTCCCTTCCATAAATATTGCGAATTTATCAAAAGTCGTAGTCCTGTTCTTTTAGTTTGTCTGCCAATTTGCAATCTCAGCTTCATAGAAGGCTAGAAATTCATCTCAAATACTTCTGAAAACTTTAATAAGGAAAGCAAACCCCAAAACAAAATGCTTTTGATTTGTGTCAAGTTTTATAGGACGCTATGCTTCTGGATGCTGCCTAAACATTAACGTTTGTAAACTAAGAAAAGCCAGTGTTGAATTAGGGTGTTGTAAGCTTTTTTTCTTAGCTTTTTTAAAAGATCAAATCATTGCATTTTATAGTCTTCTATTCCCTCTAGGTAAAGCTATCTGGCAGGGCTTTTCTGGAAGATGCTAACAATATGAAGAAATATTGAAAACAATCAGAGAAAAGCGGTGCTCTGAACTTAGCAGAAAGTATACATCAACCCTCACAGAAAATCTCAGAAATGGCATTAAGAATTCCAGTCATTTCATTTTTTTTTCAGAGAGCAAAACAGCATACAGATTCTTTTATTTTTTTTAAATCAAGTACACTTTGTGGGGGGCATACAGAGCATACAAAAGACTTCTTTTGTTCCTGATATGGACTCGCACTGTGCTCAGAAGGTCGTCCTTCCAACTGAATCATCACAATTTGTCCAAACTTCCTGTAAGAAGCAATGGGGTCTCTGCTTAAGCCTCTTGTGAACAGATCTTCTGAGCCAAGGTCATGTTGGTTTCCCCCCAAGAATTAGAGTCCTGTGGATACTATTCTTTTCCCCAGCCTCCTGTTCTTTCAGCAGGGCAGATGCCTCCCAGAAGGAAACCAGATGCCAAGACTGTGGGAGATTGTTGAGCAGTGTAAGCCAAGCTGCAGGAGTTGGGAAGAGAATGCTTTGTACAGCCCAACCCACACCTAGTGATATCTTTAATGTCAAGAAGGATAGATGCACATTGTGAATGCAGAAAACCATCCAGGCTGAAAGAGGGGGTTGCAGACAGGGCACTCCGCCAAGCATCTGAGAACACTCTTTTCTGTGGACAGACCATAGGTTTGCTCATTGTTCTGCCTCTTCTATTATTGGCAACATGCCTCCAGTGGAATGCTGTATTCTGAAGGCTTCAGAGGGCTCTGCTGTGGTGGGGGCTCCAGAACAGCCTGTAAGGTTATATATTCCTAGTCCACGCCAAATTTAAACTCAGATACTCAGATCTCTCCATATTAATTAAAGTAGAGGGTGATGTCATATTGCTGCAGCATTAATTTTAAATATATATTTCTCCCAGAGCTGCCTCAATCTTTAAAATAAACTTTGCGGTTCAAAACATTAGGTTCTAGGAATCTGAACACATCTATCTGCATTCTCCTGTGATGTTAACTTCTTGCTATCATCATCTACAAACACACAAGCTTGAGACCTACATTTTCAACCTGTCCTGAGCCTAGATTGCTGGGACATTATATCCAATTCTCTGCATTCCATTTGTCATAGAAAATTATCATGGTATTATTTTTTAACAAATAATACCATGTCCCTTTCCCATTGCACAGAATATTAGCAGTTCACAAACATTATAATGCTTTTATTTGTATGAAAGAAAGGATAAAACCATCATTAAAGAAGCCACTGCTCTCAAACCTCTACCATACCAGGTGTGGAATTGAGAACCATACATTAAGGAGAGTGACAATCAAGACCAATACAGTAATAATCAGCTGTGTTAAGCAATATGACAATCCCCACTATCCATTTCTCCTTTGGATCCTATTTCCTGTGTTTGTGTTCTTAGTGTTTCAAGACCTGAATTTCATTTCAGGTATAGAAAACTAATAGGCATACACACACTTGCTTTTGAAACAACTGTTCATTTCAATTCCTAGAAAATGGGAGCATAGCATGCCACATAGGACCATGTGAGAAGATTTACATTGTAGGGGTGTAGGGAGTATGGAGGTAGTACCTGCAAGACCATTATTACTACAGTAAGACAGTTCATAGGAACAAAATACAAATACTAGGGTTTGTGGTTGGAGAGTTTGCCATATAACATTGGACTACCTCAAAACCCACACTGGCTAATGATATAAATAGTGTCACTCATTGCTGTGGCCCATTGATCAATGGATACTGATTCATCAAAGGCAAAATCTATAAAGGGGGTGGGAACACCTCACATTTGAAGTCAGTCTATTCACATAACCTGTGGGGAAGAAGTTAAGAGAAGAAATGATGTGTTTTACTTTCTGGCAAAATAAAAATAATGCAAGAATGAATCACCACTTCATTAACCTTCCCAGGGTCACAAAGGCATGCTTTGAGATTATGTCTTTGCTGTGCCACAGTTCTCCACACCCAAATACCACCAGAAGAGAGTTGGTCTCCCAGGAGTACTGACACACAAGCTTGCAGGAGGGTCAAGAGGCAGCAAGACCAGCTAACATCTGAGATAACCAGATGGAAAGAGTCAGGGACAAGAACATAAGCAACAGAAACAAAGGCTAATTGGCATCATCTGAACCCCATTCTCCCACCACAGTGAGCCCTGTATACCCCAACCCACCAGAAAAGCAAGGCTCTGACTTAAAATCATATGTCATGATGATGATAGAGGAATTTAAGAAGGACATAAACAACTCCCTTAAGGAAATACAGGAGAACACAGGTAAACAGCTAGAAGCCCTTAAAGAGGAAACACAAAAATCCCTTAAAGAATTATAGGAAAACACAACCAAACAGGTGAAGGAATTGAACAAAACCATCCAGGATCTAAAAATGGGAGTGGAAACAATAAAGAGATAACAAAGGGAGACAACCCTGGAGTTAGAAAACTTAGGAAAGAGGTCAGGAGTTATAGACACAAGCACCACCAACAGAATATAAGAGATAGAAGAGAGAATCTCAGGTGCAGAAGACACCATAGAAAACATTGACACACTGTCAAAGAAAATGCAAAATACAATAAGCTCCTAATCCCAAACATCCAGGAAATCCAGGACACAATGAGAAGACCAAACCTGAGGATAATAGGTATAGAAGACAGTGAAGATTCCCAACTTCAACATATATTTTCAACAATATTATAGAAGAAAACTTCCCTAACCTAATGAAAGAGATGCACATAAACATAGAGGAAGCCTACAGAACTCCACATAGACTGGACCAGAAAAAATGGTGTCTTCATAAACCTGCATTCAAGAGTGAGCACACGACCACAGTCCCCGTTGACCAATGCTCAGTATAAGTGTGAGTAGTATAGATAAATAAATGTTGTGATATATGAAATATCATTTATTAATTTATACAAAAAATCTTTTCAAATGTATATTATATTGGACTGGGATCTGATTTCTGACATTAGGAATTGTATTTTGCTATTACTAAGAATTAAAAAAATTAATTTGGATGAATGAGCTATATTCACTAAGCAAGATACTATGTTCAATTATGAAAAGAAGTTAGTTTTGCTATTAACATTATACAAAATGTATTAGTAGTTTTATTATTATCTCCAACATGTAATATTAAATTCTCAGTTACCTTCATAAAATGGGAAAATTTGATTAACCTCTTAAAACTGTAAAGTTGTCTTTGCAAATCTTTTGTAAATAATGAATGCATGGGGGAGATTACCCAGCCACATGTTTAATGTATGTGTGCAATTATAATGTTCCCACAAGTATAATCTATACATGTATGAGTTCAAAGTTTGTCAAAAATGCTAAAATACCCAAATATAAATATTCAATTCAAATATGTCTTCTTCATAGACAAATAATTACAATTATGGTTTGTTATTTTCAATATTTAGAGTTGACATATGGACATCTTGGATTCATTGGTCTTAAGAATAAACACTAAAAAACTAAAAAAAAAAAAAAAAAAAAAAAAAAAAAAAAAGGAATGGACTTGGTAGTAGGGCTCCAAAATACTGAACTGATGATCCCAGAGCAACATCTGACCCCTCCCCCTGGTCAGGATGACTGTACAGGAACTGAAGGTTCAAGCTCTCTAGAAGTAAGACTGGACTGGTCCTCATTCCACATTCTCTGGCCCTCAGTAGGCCACATCTTATTTTTCAGTGGAATATAGCTGAGACAGCCTAAAATGGTCTCTTATACACAACCAGAAAACTAGAAATGCTTTTTATTCCTTCTATTTATGGTCCTTATTGGTTGTAACATAATACAACACTGGTAACTTTATGTATTTAGAGATACTGATTGTATGAAATTAGACGATTTATGCTGAGCTGACAGCTAGGATGCTCCAGAGTTCCTGAGACATTTCTGCTTTGTACTCCTGGCTTTCAAAGAAATTAGTCTTTATGTCTCTTAGGTTTTTTTCAGGCTGTTCAGTAAAGGCATAGAGCCTCCAAGCCAAGACTGTAATCCATATCACTATATGACAATCTTTATGTATCTCACCTACTTGATAGTGTAAGTGAATATGCTAAACCCTCACAAAGATATGTTTTACACACACACACACACACACACACACACACACACACACCATTCCAAGAAACCATATCTCTATAATGACAAAGAAAATATATTCCTGACTCTCAGTTTTCATAGCAGCTTGCTTTGCCACAAACTCAGCAAGGCTTGCTCTTATACAGAATATCATATGCCTTTCTGCTTCCAGGAAAGGAGAAAGGAGGAGCTGATCAGTGTATCCTCAGAGTAGCATTAAAATGACTCTCTCATCCACCTTCTGAGTAAAGACTTTGTTGACCCACTGCAGAAAACTGCTGCTCCCTCCACTGAGAGTTGCTCCAGCTGCACATGAGTCGCTTTTCTTGCAGTTATCACATTTGTAGTTAATGCGTTTTGACACCAATAAACTATCCTTCAATATCTTATGTATGACTGTTACCACAATAAACCCACCCAACAAGATAAAAAGTCAGCAGGATTATTCAGCAGTTTTCTCTCAAGTCTGGTGACCTCATTTAATCCCCCAAATCCATGTAAAGATCAGAGAGAATTGAGTACACAAAAACATCCTCTGTAATTCACAGCACGTGCATGTACGCACACACACACACACACACACATTTATTATTGTTGTTGTAAATAATAATAAAAGTTTCATATAAAAAAGAAAAAGTCTGGCCTGACCTGAGCTGTCAAAATACTCTATTTACTAGGAAATCAGTTTCTACGATCGCACATTTTCAAGCATGAGTATGACTTACTTCAGATTTCTCCCTCCAAGTAGCACTAACTTCATAATACTCCCCACTGCTCTAAGGTATGGCATTTCTTTGTTTTTAAGTTGTAGTGCTTAGTGTCAGGATGACTAAACAATAGAGAAATCGCAAACAGGCCATGTATGTGTGCAAAATGCATGTGTCTGGTGGACTGGTTATTGAAAAATGAGTGAGCCTCTGTTGTAGATGGGACTGGTTCCTCGGCTAAGAAGCTTAGCTAATCTTGACTAGCCTGGGCACTGGCTGGCTGCCAAATTATCTAGGATGGTTCCCCATGGGATAATGAGAGCACGTTTGTTCTGTTCCATCTTATTAACCAGCAGCTAGCTTAGGGACATTTTCATCATCGGCAGAGACTCTAAAGTCAAACAAGCCAAGCAAGAGCCTTATCTTAGATCACTAACATCCCATTGATCAAAGCAAATTATGTGGTATAATGATTAATTTTATATGTCGACATGACTGGGCCACAGGGTGCCCAGATATTTGGTCAAATATTACTGTGTCTATAAAGGTGTTTCTGTATGAACTCATTTAAGTGGAGTACTATGTAGATCTGATCAGTCATCCAGATATGGTTGAAGCTCATCTGACTGGCTTAAGTTCTAAGTAGAGCATAGATGCTTCCTTTCCAATAAAAGAGAGCATCTCCTGCCTGATAGTCTGAGAGTTGGGATAATGGGTTTTCTTTGTCTCACCTCTGCATTTGCTAAAGCATCACATTTTCCTAGAAGCTTGCTGTCATTTGGACTAGAATTACCACACCAGATTTCCTGAGTCTCCAGCGTGTTGACTGCAATTATTAAGATTCCTTAAACTCCATAATCATAGCAGCCAAGTCTTTACAACATATGTTCATAATCTAATCTCATGTATGTTTTCTTAGAGAATTTTTACCACTTCGCAAGTAAATTCCCAAAGTCAAATGTGGAAGGACCTATAAAATTACATGGCACATGCTGTAGATGCAGAAAAGATTAAAGAACTGGGTTCATATTTGCAATCTACTATAGATGAAAAAAAACACTTTTCCCTACATCTGCTGCCAGCTACTCAACATTTTCTAAAGATTAATAAGAACCCCCTCAGCCGCTGTGACAAAAAACAAAAAAAAGCCATAACAGGATGGTGGGTCATTACTCCCAGGGACAGTGGTGGCCTTTTTCGTATGACAACATGTGAAGCTCATATACACTTCATGGGATTTCTGTACTTGGCCCATTGTTAAGAATTTTCTAAAATATGGCATTAACTACTATCTCTCATTCAGCATTGAAAGAAATGCTATTTGAAAACAGGCACCCACCTACAGCCAACTGTATCTCACCTAATATTGTCTATGTAGAGGAATTTTCATCTAGCAGCAGGACTTCCCTGGCAAAGAATCATATTCAAAGACCTTCGAGGTCTGTGTGATCCATCTGAAATGAAGCACGCCATACACATTTGTTTGAGATTAAAGGGAAAGTTTATGTTTTATCTAATGATTTCAAGGGTTTAAGTCCATGGTTACTTGGCTCTGTTGATTTGAATTTGTGACAGCAGAATACATCATGGTGGAAGCATGAGACAATGGATGTCTGTTCACCTCATGGTACCCAGGAAACAAAAGAAGAGGAAAAGGGTTGATGACCTAATATTTTCTTGAAGAGAATGTGCCCCCAACTCTGATCTACTGAGTTTCACCCACTAAATGTTCCCCCACCTCCCAGTGGAATGACAGAGCACTGATCAAACCTTTAGCATGTGGTCACTCAAGAGCCAAACTATGGCCCACCATAGGAGCAGAAACAAAGATGCTGGGTTTGACCAATAGATATAATTGGAGTCTGGGATGTGCTACAAATTGTGACGATAGACACATTATAAAACTTCTTATTTTATCTGACACTCCTAAACAAGGCAGCTCACTTCTGGGGCTGGAAATTGCTCTCTGCTCAAGGTGGTAGCAGGAGTTTCCAGCAACTTGATAATCAATGCAATCAAAATTTTAATTATCATGGTCTTTCTCCTGTAATTGAATCAAGTTATTCATGTGAGCAGAATTTCTGTTTAGAATTTTAACTTGTGAGGGAGCAAAGTCTTTGAAGGCCCTGTGATTCATCTGCAAAATAAGAAAGTGCCAGAGAAATATGAGAGACACAGAAAGAAATTACAAGACATTAAAAATCTATTGTCTATCCTTCACTCAAAAGTAATTTTTAAATGGTAATTACACCTTTGAAGAGTATCTAATTAGTATGGAAAAGAACTTGGATGAATGTAGAGCTCTTCATCCAACTTCAATTGATACACAGTGATAATATTCAAGACTAATTTCTGAAGCATTTACCGCTTGACTGAGCATTATTCTGAAAGAGGTTTTCTAATCTTCTGATTATCAGTGCAGTAAAGGACCTGTCATACATAGGCTATAGAGGTAGAAGAGAGCAGCAGGAAATTTTCAGTTTCCCTTGGAAAGTGCTGTCAAGTCTACATGACTACAGACATATGGCCTTTGGCAAAATGAGGGTCTAAGCTGTGGACCTCCTTCTCCTCATCTGGACCATTCAATGGCATCTGGTGATTTCTTTTGTATTTGACTGACAGCCCATAAGAACCATCATCTTCCAGGAAAGAACACACCAGTTGGCCTTCCCATACCATATGGTCATCCCTGAAAATACACATACAAGTAACATTAAACAGACTAAGCTGGTTATCTTTAGAAATATATATGTGTATACATATATGTATGTAACAACAGTCAATGAAAAAACAAAAAGGCCATGAATCTGAGAGTAAGAAATCCCATATGGGACGATTGGAAGGATAAAAAGAGAAGGGAAAATGGTAAGATTATATTATAATCTCAAAAATAAATCATTAAAAAACAACAACAAAAGAACCATAATTCTCACTGTCAGCATCAGCCCATACTTCATGCTCACTACTGACATTGTCTTAAGTTTCATTCAACTGATTAGTGCTTCAAAGGAGTCTTAGAAAGAGACTTTGGTGGTCACTGTCACATGAATGACCAGATGTTCTAGCCAGATTATTGGACAGAATCATTCATTACAAATCTATTAAATTTACATAAAATACACTCTGCACAAGTTTCTCAGACACAATGGCAACAGCCCTTTGAACTAAGGCTCATAGGTTGCTTTAATGAGTAACATCAAAAACCTAATAGCCTAGAACTGAACCACTTACATTTACTACCTGGACAGATGTTGAATGATGCTAATGAGATTCACAGGTACCAGCTTTCAAATCCCCTTCCTTTAAATTCCATAGATGATACACATGCCATTATGCCATTGTTTAATTATTTGTACCTCTTTTTTTTAATGTGAGTTTTATAAGGTTTTACACAACTATTTTTCTCCTACAAGGACATTGTATTTGTTTCTGATATTGAATCCCATTTCTCTTCACTCTGCTCACTCCATTAAAGCCATACCAGTCTGCTTAATATTTCAACAACTCCCACCCCTTCTCTCTCTTAGTCATTAAACCCAGGACCTCAGGAAAGCTAAAGAGCACTTAACCACTGAGCGACATCTCTTGACCACTTACTGGTCTGTGCACTTACGTAAGTTCAACCTAAAAGATCATGGAAGTCATACGAGTAGTAAGCATAATCATGGCATGTGACATGCAAAAAATACACTGGTAAATTTTTCTATAAAAGACTGAAGGAAGCTTTTTAAGCTGGTAACTTTTAAAGAACAAGTCTTAAAAGATGCTGCAACTTTGAAGGGTTTAGGGAAGACTTGTAATGGAATCCTCTAAGCCAGACTACTTAACAGAAGAGTCCTTCATTTTCCTACAGTGGATCTGCCTTTGAATACTGCCATGCTTAGTCAACAGCAAAAAGGAATAGCCTTTATAGTAGTGATGGGCTGTTGGCCAATTCCTAATTATTAACTCTGAGCAGACCAACAGGGTCCTGAGCTTCATCTTCTCATGGCCATTATATGTTCTCTTTCTCTAGAAATTCTCCAAATGTGTTCTAATATTCTTATATTTCTGCTCAAATACCTACACAGTAGAATCTTATCTGTCGATCTGCTTTTCATAACTGTGACCAAAATAACTGACATAACCAACTTTTTCAAGAGACTTTAGTCCCTGGTTGCGTGACTCCATTCCGTTAGACAGAACATCATGGCAATGAGAATATAATGAAGAGAAGAGCTACTTACCTTATAGCCAGTGGGGAAGCAGAGAAGGCAGAGATGTTAGAGCCTCAAGGACTCACCTCCGCTTCTTAAAGATTCAACAATGTCTCAAGTTAGGAACACTACCTGAGAATCAACCACTCAAAACATGACCCTATGGAAAGTGTTTAAAAGCCCAACCATAACACAACCTTTCACATTCATTCCCCTCTCCTGGCTTCTTATTCACTTTTCATTATTTTGCTTATTACCCACATGAAATATAGTATCTGTTTACTTGTTGATATAATCTATCAACACTCTTCACAGCATTGTAAGTTCCATGAAGGAAAGGGCCTGCTTTTATTAATGGATATGCCTGTGCCACTTAAAAAGATACTTGACATCCAGTTAGCATAAGTTGTCTTTGTTGAGTGAGTACATGAAAGAAATGTACCAGCATGAATGAAGCATCGGCTATGTACTAAGAACCCATTATGCAGAGATACAAGTTCAAGATCCTTGTCTCAATTTTCCACTTAATCAACAGCTTTGTTACATAAAAGAATGGCATCTGAACACATTTTTGAAATACTGGAGGACAGCCAACATAGTAATGATTCTACAACGCCTTTTAATTGTCTCCATAGCCTGACAATCATGCCTTTGTTTGGTTCTTTCTCTTTGAATTTGGGATGTCAAGTAGACTTACGTCTTCTAATACAAATCATCCAAGGTGAGATGGCCTGCCAGGGATTAGGCCATATAAGATTGAAGCTTTCATCTTGCCAGTAGATTTCCTATCTTGCTGGCATTGATAAAGCTAGAAGGTGAGCTTTGTGGCAAAAAAAAACTGAGATAGGATGATACCCCCAAAGGCAGCTAAGAATGTGTCCCCCAATCTAAGTGTCCAAACATAATTGAATCTGGCCATCAACTATGTGAGACTAGAAAAACATATCTCCCCCAGGCAAAATTTCAGATGAGACCCCAGCCCTGATGAAAACCCTTGTTTAAAACTGTGGCACAGAACTCAGACATCATACCCAGACTACCCACCATAGAAACCGAGGTAATAATCACACATTGTCTTAAGCATGTTGTAATGTTATTGTATATAACAATGAATTCCATGAACACCAACAAAGAAGCTTGTGATGAGATATACTTTTCAGGTCAAGAAATAGTTTCTGATGGACCATTTTCTATATCTAAAACTGAAGACATAAAGCAGGACCTTTCTGGTGTTGTCACTCAATTGCAAAATTCCATGACTCTGTTACATATGGTCCTCTGTCTTCAAGGCAAATCTCACTCATAATTGTAACAGACAGACCAGTCATAAAACTGCGATAACATTTTATCCAGCTACTCTTATTCATTACAGTGTGGAAAAAACAAATACTTCAGAACATCATTTCATTATCAAAACAATCTTAAAAGTTCAATGAGATTGTTATAATCAATTTGAACAATTCTATTGGTGAGATTATTGATGGCCATAATTTGATGGGGTATTTAGCTTTCTATATGTGTTAACTTATTTTATAAACTTGCAATCATACTGAACATTTAACTTTGTATTTTTATTTCAATCAAAAATATCCAAAAATATTGTGGTATTTTGGTGACATTTGTAGGCGACTTGCACATTCAAAGGCCATGGAGATTTCTCTTTACCAATTGCAAAGTGAAACTTTATTAATCACAGCCTACAACTTGAGTGTTAGCCTTGTATAGCTCTCTTTTCCATCTAGCCTGGAACAAAGTTTTGTCTACTTTGTGCCTTAGTTTGCATTTCTGAGAGTAAAAAAAAAAAAAATCTATAGTTATATAACAGAATGGAACCCCTGCCTCATGCAATTTAAATCCCCAAATAGCTATGTCAATAGTGTGACAGCTACTTTATTATGAGTTAAGAAGGAAAGAAAAGCTATAGAAGTAAACCATGCAGCTGAGCTGTATGAAGAAACTTAGAATTGTAACCAAAAAAATAATAATAATAGGTCCAACACATCCCATCTTCCCTGCTTGGCTTTCTTCCACTAATCTTCCAGGGGGGTTACTTTGGGAGGATAAGTTCAAAGTACTTTAGAGCAATTCAGCTCAAAGGACTTGTGACAGTTACTCTGCTGTTTTCTTCCCTCTTCTCAAAGGGAAATTTAATCAAGATTGTCAGTGCTTAAAAGAAAATGGGTGAAACACACAATCAAGCTCCACTTCAATAACCAAATAAAACCACGGAAAATTAATCAGAGCCTGAAACCCTTCCAGCATAATAAAGCTCACACCATATCCCAGAGATAGACAAGGCCATGAATCCTGATGTACACAGCACAGCATTTGATGAAATGGGGATTATTTTTTCCTGTCATGAGAGACAGTCATGCTATGTATCTAGGGTCCATCTTATAACACTCACGGGATCAGTCAGGCATCTCAAACACACCAGCATCTCAACCGATCATGAGATCTGCTGATTCTGCATCTCTTCTAGGAGCTTGTCTGGCAGCAGCTGCTGTTGGCCACAAGGCGGGCTAGTGATGTAGTGCTTTCTCGCCTGCTGAGGTTAATAGATAACTAATACATCCCAGCACATTCATTACAGCCAGTTTTCCACCGTGAAAAACAGGGACATTTGGGTCTTCTGCCTTGACAAATGTAGTGCTACATCTTGAAGTCTGATTAAAATCGATACCTCTGAAGAAAATTACATACAAAATGTATTAGTAGCTAGGAGATTCTGATAAGAATGCTTCCAGATCTCCATTCGATCATTACAGTATCGCCCCACAGAAAACCATGCAGATACTTAACGTGAATGCCTATGAGTAATTAGAGGGGTTGTTTTAAACTAAGAAAGTAAAATTACTTGCCAGTTAAGGAATAGTTTGAAACTTAATACAAGTTCAATTTTAGTTATGTTTAGAGAGTGATCCTAACTAATGGAGACTTGCAGAAACTTTCAAGGACCCTACAGTCATGTTGTAGCCAATCAAACCCACAGAAACCCTCCCAGAAGTACATTGTGTAAACCTTCTCACCGCTAAATAAGATGTATTTTAAAGTATTCTTCTTCCAGATTCCTAGCCCACGGTTTGGGAGGAAATCACTTAATTAGCAAGTCCAGAGTGGTTTTCACTCAGCTATACAGAACACCACCCACCTTATCATTTCTCGTCCTGTCTTCTAATTAATTTGCGGCACTGAAGGTCTCCCTTTCTTAGGAAAAGCCAAAACTTTTCCAAATAGTTTTGCCTTGAAAAAAAAAAAAATCCCCGGGTCTGACTCGAACATGTGAACACTCTAACCAAGCCAGCTGTTTAACCATCCCCCAAAGTGTCCCTAAAACAGGCACAGAGATCCTAGGCAGTGCACAGCAGCCTTCCTTGGGTCTGCTCTGTCACATCTGGCTTCTCAGACACAAAGGCTCAGAAACCAGGACAGTTAAATGACCTACATTCAAGGTCAGATGATTTGAGTAGCTCGGGGTTCTAAATATGAAAGTTTTTGTAAGTAAAGTTGAAGACCTTTCTCTCTACTCTTTAGATTCTACAGCAGGAAACTGACAAGAAAACAAATGAACAGAAGAAAACTAGCATTTGATTCAAGCTGAGTTCCAGTTCTGACTCTTATTAGCCTCTCTAATAGTTTCCCCTCTGTAAAACAAATGTGATATCTACCATGGACACCTCAAAGTCACTGAGGAGGAAGCCCCCATTGTTAATACTGCTGGGAATTTGTCTACTGCTTGTGTATGGCTCCTGAAAAGCAGTAGAGAACAGAGAGAAGCTGTATTAGATATCCTGCCATTTTATGAGTTAATATTGGATATCTAATGAGCCATCTCAACTTAAGTAGATTGTGGCAGGATCTTAACTTTCCTCTACTTAAAATTCTGAGAAAGCCTCATACCCACCTGAAACATCCTGGCTAAGTGCTCTCAGTGAATTCCAGAGCAAGTCTAGGTCCTAAACTATGCTAGAACACAGGACAAAAATTCACTGAAGAAAGAAACCAGATTTGGAAGCCACTGTGTAAAGATGAGGACGGGTTGTTAAGTCTCCACCAACATAGGATGGAGACATATAAATCCTGACCAGAGATTAAGGGACACTGATGCCAACAGACAGCATGACTCTTTAGTTGAAGATTTTCAACTCAAAGGACCAGCAAACATCTTCAACAAAATTATAGAAGAAAACTTCCCAAAACTAAAGAAAGAGATGCCCATGAACATACAAGAAGCCTATAGAACTCCAAATAGACTGGACCAGAAAAGAAATACCTCCGGACACATAATAATCAAAACAACAAATGCTCTAAATAAAGATAGAATACTAAAAGCAGTAAGAGAAAAAGGCCAAGTAACATATAAAGGCCAGCCTATCAGAATTACACCAGATTTTTCACCAGAGACTATGAAAGCCAGAAGATCCTGGACGGATGTTATACAGACACTAAAAGAACACAAATTCCAGCCCAGGCTACTATACCCAGCCAAACTCTCAATTAACATAGATGGAGAAAACAAAGTATTCCACGACAAAACCAAATTCACACATTATCTCTCCACGAATCCAAACCTTCAAAGGATAATAACAGAAAAAAACCAATACAAGGACAGGAACCACACCCTAGAAACAACAAGAAGGTAATCCCTCAACAAACCTAAAAGAAGACAGCCACAAGAACAAAATGCCAACTTTAACAACAAAAATAACAGGAAACAACAATTACTTTTCCTTAATATCTCTTAATATCAATGGACTCAACTCCCCGATAAAAAGACATAGACTAACAAACTGGCTACACAAACAAGACCCAACATTTTGCTGCTTACAGGAAACTCGTCTCAGAGAAAAAGATAGAAACTACCTCAGAATGAAAGGCTGGAAAACAATTTTCCAAGCAAATGGTATGAAGAAACAAGCTGGAGTAGCCATTCTAATATCTGATAAGATTGACTTCCAACCCAAAGTCATTAAAAAAGACAGGGAGGGACACTTCATACTCATCAAAGGTAAAAATCCTCCAAGAGGAACTATCAATCCTGAATATCTATGCTCCAAATACAAAGGCAGCCACATTCATTAAAGAAACTTTAGTAAATCTCAAAGCACACATTGCACCTCATACAATAATAGTGGGAGACTTCAACACACCACTTTCACCAATGGACAGATCATGGAAACAGAAACTAAACAGGGACACAGAGAAACTAAGAGAAATTATGAATCAAATGGATCTGGCAGATATCTACAGAACATTCTATCCTAAAACAAAAGGATATACCTTCTTCTCAGCACCTCATGGTACCTTCTCCAAAATTGACAACATAATTGGTCACAAAACAGGCCTCAACAGATACAAAAATATTGAAATTGTCCCATGCATCCTATCAGATCACCATGGACTAAGGCTGATCTTCAATAACAAAATAAATAATAGAAAGCCAACCTTCACGTGGAAACTGAACAACACTCTTCTCAATGATACCTTGGTCAAGGAAGGAATAAAGAAAGAAATTAAGGACTTTTTAGAGTTCAATGAAAATGAAGCCACAACATACCCAAACTTATGGGACGCAATAAAAGCATTTCTAAGAGGAAATCTCATAGCTCTGAGTGCCTCCAAAAGGAAACTAGTAGGTTTCATCCCAGGGAATGCAGGGATGGTTCAATATACGGAAATCCATCAACATAATCCAGTATATAAACAAACTCAAAGACAAAAACCACATGGTCATCTCATTAGATGCGGAAAAAGCATTTGACAAGATCCAACACCCATTCATGATAAAAGTCTTGTAAAGATCAGGAATTCAAGGCCCATACCTAAACATGATAAAAGCAATCTACAGCAAACCAGTAGCCAACATCAAAGTAAATGGTCAGAAGCTTGAAGCAATCCCTCTAAAATCAGGGACTAAACAAGGCTGTCCACTTTCTCCATACCTATTCAACATTGTACTTGAAGTCCTAGCCAGAGCAATTCGACAACAAAAGGAGATCAAAGGGATACAAATTGGAAAAGATGAAGTCAAAATATCACTTTTCGCAGATGATATGATAGTATATATAAGTGACCCTAAAAATTCCACCAGAGAACTCCTAAGCCTGATAAACAGCTTCGGTGAAGTAGCTGGATATAAAATTAACTCAAACAAATCAATGGCCTTTCTCTACACAAAGAATAAACAGGCTGAGAAAGAAATTAGGGAAACAACACCCTTCTCAATAGTCACAAATAATATTAAATATCTTGGCGTGACTCTAACTAAGGAAGTGAAAGATCTGTATAATAAAAACTTCAAGTCTCTGAAGAAAGAAATTATAGAAGATCTCAGAAGATGGAAAGATCTCCAATGCTCATGGATCAGCAGGATCAACATTGTAAAGATGGCTATCTTGCCAAAAGCAATCTACAGATTCAATGCAATCCCCATCAAAATTCCAAATCAATTCTTCAACGAATTAGAAAGTGCAATCTGCAAATTCATCTGGAATAACAAAAAACCTAGGATAGCAAAAACTCTTCTCAAGGATAAAAGAACCTCTGGTGGAATCACCATGCCGGACCTAAAGCTCTACTACAGAGCAATTGTGATAAAAACTGCATGGTACTGGTATAGTGACAGACAAATAGACCAATGGAATAGAATTGAAGACCCAGAAATGAACCCACACACCTACGGTCACTTGATCTTCGACAAGGGAGCTAAAAACATCCAGTGGAAGAAAGACAGCATTTTCAACAAATGGTGCTGGCACAACTGGTTGTTAACATGTAGAAGAATGCGAATCGATCCATTCCTATCTCCTTGTACTAAGGTCAAGTCTAAGTGGATCAAGGAACTTCATATAAAACCAGAGACACTGAAACTTATAGAGGAGAAAGTGGGGAAAAGCCTTGAAGATATGGGCACAGGGGAAAAATTCCTGAATAGAACAGTAATGGCTTGTGCTGTAAGATCGAGAATTGACAAGTGGGACCTCATGAAACTACAAAGCTTCTGCAAGGCTAAAGATACCATCAATAAGACAAAAAAACCACCAACAGATTGGGAAAGGATCTTCACCTATCCTAAATCAGATAAGGGACTAACATCCAATATATATAAAGAACTCAAGAAGGTGGACTCCAGAAAGTCAAATAACCCCATTAAAAAATGGGGCTCAGAACTGAACAAAGAATTCTCACCTGAGGAATACCGAATGGCAGAGAAGCACCTGAAAAAATGTTCAACATCCTTAATCATCAGGGAAATTAAATCAAAACAACCCTGAGATTCCACCTCACACCAGTCAGAATGGCTAAGATCAAAAATTCAGGTGACAGCAGATGCTGGCGAGGATGTGGAGAAAGAGGAACACTCCTCCATTGTTGGTGGGATTGCAAGCTTGTACAACCACTCTGGAAATCAGTCTGGCGGTTCCTCAGAAAATTGGACATAGTACTACCAGCAATACCTCTCCTGGGCATATATCCAGAAGATGTCCCAACCGGTAAAAAGGACACATGCTCCACTATGTTCATAGCAGCCCTATTTATAATAGCCAGAAGCTGGAAAGAACCCAGATGCCCCTCAACAGAGGAATGGATACAGAAAATGTGGTACATTTACACAATGGAGTACTACTCAGCTATTAAAAAGAATGAATTTATGAAATTCCTAGCCAAATGGATGGACCTGGAGGGCATCATCTTGAGTGAAGTAACACAATCACAAAAGAACTCACACAATATGTATTCACTGATAAGTGGATATTAGCCCAAAACTTAGGATACCCAAGATATAAGATACAATTTGGGGCTGGTGAGATGGCTCAGTGGGTAAGAGCACCCGACTGCTCTTCCGAAGGTCCAGAGTTCTAATCCCAGCAACCACATCGTGGCTCACAACCATCCGTAATGAGATCTGGCGCCCTCTTCTGGAGTGTCTGAAGACAGCTACAGTGTACTTACATGTAATACATAAATAAATCTTTAAAAAAAAAAAAAGAAAAGAAAACATTGTAGGCCTTTAAAAAAAAAAAAAAAGATACAATTTGCTAAAGGCATGAAACTCAAGAAGAATGAAGACCAAAGTGTGGACACTGTGCACCTTCTTAGAACTGGGAACAAAACACCCAGGGAAGGAGTTACAGAGACAAAGTTCGTAGCTGTGATGAAAGGATGGACCATTTAGAGACTGCTGTATCCAGGGATCCATCCCATAAGCAGCTTCTAAACGCTGACACCATTGCATACACTAGCAAGATTTTGCTGAAAGGACCCAAATATAGCTGTCTCTTGTGAGACGATGCCGGGGCCTAGCAAACACAGGAGTGGATGTTCACAGTCAGCTATTGGATGTATCACAGGGCTCCCAATGGAGAAGCTAGAGAAGCTAAAGGGATCTGCAACCCTATTGTTGGAACAACATGATGTACTAACCAGAACCCCGGAGCTCTTGTCTCTAGCTGCATATGTATCGAAAGATGGTCTAGTCGGCCATCAATGGAAAGAGAGGCCCATTGGACTTGCAAACTTTATATGCCCCAATATAGGGGAATGCCAGGGCCAAAAGAATGGGAATGGGTGGGTAGGGAAGTGGGGGGCGCTATGGGGGACTTTTGGGATAGCATTGGAAATGTAATTGAGGAAAATATGTAATAAAAATATTAACAATTAAAAAAAAAAAGAAAGTTCTCACCAAAAAAAAGAATGAAGAATAGAATAGCTGTGCACATGCCTGCCTTATCTCTAAGATAAATCTCAATAGGTGGGGAAACGACTTATGAAATTAAGTCACTTGTTGTCACTAAGACAACATAGGACACTTCCATACTTAGAAGGAGTAGAAAGACAAACCAAGATGAAGAGAAAGAAGAGACTTCAGAATGGCTATCAATAAAAATACTGTTTTCACAGAAATGAAGAGGCTGGTTTTGACTGGTTTTGATTCCCACACATCAGTGAATGCTCATTGGAAGTTAATGGCTGCAGGTCCAGGCACCTTCTGAAGATGAGTGATTGACATAAATTACAGAACCACTTCTTTCTGTAGCTGTGAGCTAAGTATCCCTCCAAGCATGTGGCTTTTCAGATCATATGAAATAGAGAAATTAGGCTTTAGCTGAAATTGGGGTTATTCAAATGTATTCTATTCCTTCTCTTGTTTCTTTCATCTCCTTCCAATTGTAATGAATTATTTGTTCACACTAATGTATTAAGCCATTACTTTCTGAATGTGTTATCTCTCTAACTAATATTTGAACTCTGGGAATAATACCTTAACTTAAAAGAATGAATTATCTGGTTGATATAGTAGGAAAGAAGAGAAAGTGGGGAAGAGATGTGCACAGGCTGCTAAATCTGTTCCTGCATGACTGTCTCAGAAAGGAACTCACTAAAGTTCCCTCACTGTGAAAGACCAAATCATTTGGGTTCAGAATCCATCCTAGAGAACCAGACGTAGGTTGAACTCAAGTTAATTAACAGGTTGGTACCTAGCACCAGTTTCCAGGTTATTTTCCAACAAATCTACACCTCTAGCTTACAACCCTGCTCCTGACACTTCACTTCCTAACATCCACCAATTAGGAAGAAAGCTGAAGTTAAGTTTATTGTTTGGTTCCCAGCACCAGCCAATTATGTAAACGGTCATAATGGTGCCAATCAGATATGTAACAGGCTAGATACCCCTTCTTTTTTTGTTTGTTTGTTTCATTTTTAATTGGTTATTTTATTTATTGACATTTCGAATGTTATCCCACTTCTCAGTTTTCCCTCCACAAGCCCCCTATCTCCTCCTCCCTCCCCCTACCTCTATGAGGATACCCCCTCACCTGCCCACCCACTCTTGCCTCAGTGCCCTAGCATTCCCCTACCCAGGATGATTGAGCCTCCACAGGACCAAGAAGCTCCCCTCCCATTGATGCCCGATAAGGCAATCCTCTGCTACACATGCAAGTGGGGTCATGGGTCCTTCCATGTGTACTCTTTGATTGGTGGTTTAGTCCCTAGAGCTTTGAGGGGTCTGATTGGTTGATATTGTTGTTCTTCCTATGGAGCTGCAACCTTGCCTCTATAAATACTAGCCTAAAACTGGGCTCAGGTATCCCTCCCGTTTTCCTGCGTCAGATACACTGGTATGGCCCAAGCTCGTGCTTGAATAAAGAGCTGGAATGGGCTTGCACCAGATTCGGCTCCTTGGTGGTCTTTTGGGGTTCGTGAACATTTCATGGCACCACAACTGTAACTAAATACCTGAGTTCATCAACTTAAAAGGAGAAAAATGTTATTCTGGCTCATTGTTTCAGGATTTTAAATCCATAGTGCTTTGGTCCCATTATTCTGAAGACTGTAGCAAAACAGAGCATTGTGTTAGGGGTCTTTTGGTAGATAAGCTGCCTTGTGACAACTAACGATGAAAGAGAGATACCATTGAAGTCTCAGTATCCCCTACAAACGTGTATCACCCCAATGACTTAACTTCATACAACTAGACCTGCATTATTATTATTTCTACCATTTCACACTGTTATTACCCACTGTTGAACAAACCTTTAACATATTGGGTAACAATTAATTATTGTGGTTGAAACCATGATAATTAGTAATTTTCATAGTACAGGTCAAGGGACCCCTCTAAAACAGATTACCCCCCTGAAACAGGAGACAGATCCACTTTCACAATGACACTAAAATGTCACTGTTCTTGTCTCCTTTCCCTTCCCACCCCCACACTTCTTATAACAGCTTTGTGACTGAGTTTCGCAGATGATCCATCAAGTATTTTGTTACAAAAGATAGACAACTCAGAAGCAAGAGTCTTCTGTCTACATATGAAAGGAGAACCTTGAGAATGGGGGTCTAATTGAACACGTGAAACACTTCCTCTTCTCGGTTTTTTTTTTTCAGTTTTAGCACTTAAAATTTTTATTAAAACTTTAATTTGAAAGTTTGCAAAATAAAATCCTATTTGGCTATTAAGAATTTTTTAAGTCAGTGGATGAAGCTGGAAACAATCATATTGAGTGGGGTAAACCAGGCACAGAAAACAAACACTGCCAAGTTTTCTCTCATGTGTATGTTACATTTAAGCTTCAGGTATATTTATTTCATTCCACAGATATTAGTTAGCTAGTAAGAGAAAAGAAAGAAGGAGATCATTCAAGCAAAGGGAAATGGAATACAGTATTATAATGAGATAAAGGGAAAATTATTGTAGGAGAATTAAATGGAGATAAGAGGGCAGAATAGAGGACAGAATGTGGCAAGGGAAAACTCATACTAAAGGCATTTTTAAAAACTCTATGGAAACGTACTACTGTAGAAAAAGTCCATAAATGAATTTAAATGGAGATACCATATAATAGGGAGAACAATGCCTCAGCTAGACAGCATAAGCTACCAAATAAAACTTCCAGTGCCAAGAATGGGTTACATCTTGTTGACTCATTTGCCAAAGGGGCTGCACATAGATTCCATCCCCAGACATTATAGGCTATTGTTAATGCTTTTCATTATCCTCCACAATCTGATGGTAAGACCCTGTTGCTGAAGACATCACATACTTTTGTCATCAAGGGAAAGAATGAGCTGGCCGTCAATTAGGAAACTACACCCCCCCACACACACACACACATACACACACTAGCAAGCATTCCCAGTGCTGGAAGGTACTACACATGCCCCAGCTACCAGAAGAGAAAAGTTATCATTACTCTCACCCTGCTATAAATCCTGTGACCTACGGAAATGACCTGGCTATAAGACATAGCCATTGGTGCAATAGTGTCACAACTGTTATGGGAATAACCAAGCATATTTTTAAATTACTTTTAAGGTCTACTCCATGAGATAGATCCTATTAGTCTAGCCAAATCCTGAGACTCAATAGGCTATAGACTTTAGAGAAGAAGCTAGTAAATGAACATCACAATAAAGTGACTTCTAATGGTTCATTTGCGGTATCTACATATCAGTGCATCACTCAGTCCTCATTACAGAAGCTTCCTCTTACAGGAGATAAGAATTAACACAGAGATCCACATTGTACAATGTACACAGAGAGACTTTGTAGCACTCATCTTTATCATGTGCCTCCCATCAAAGTTCAGAAATCTAAGAAGAAAAGGAGGTGGGAAGATTGTAAGAGTCAGAGGTTTTTTGACAACTCCAAGGAAACAGCATTTTCCATATACAAAAGAGCTGATGCACATGTGGACTCACAGAAACTGTGGCAGCATGCTCTACACCTGCAAAAGCTCAAGCCATATAACATCCCAGCACTGAGGAGGAAATGTGGGCACAAGGAACCACTCCTAATGAAGAAGCTATTGGCCACTGTTAGGAGAGGAAAAACTAGTCTTCTTCAACACTCCAAAGCATGCCTCAGGATCATGATTAGTTGTCCAACACAAAGAAGACTCCATGTCTTCTGTGCTGTTGTTTTGCTTTGGGATTTGTTTGTTTGTTTGTTTACTTTTTTAAGAGACAGGAAGAACATAAAGTTGGTGAGGAGAGATCTGGAAGGAGTTGAGGAAGGGTAAAGAATGTGATCAAAATATACTGTTTAAAAATTAAGACAAATCATGACATAATCCTCAAAAAATAAATTGACAACATATGAGAATATTTTCTAATTTAATAAAGCATGCTAGTATGTGGCATCCCAAATAATGAGTAAATAAGTAAAAATTGACTCACAAAAATTAAAACATTAAAAATTGAAAAAAGTCATATAAATATACCAACTGACAAATGTTGCTTATTATTTTCCTAATACAATGATACTTTTTAAAGTTTAGTTTCAAATCTTAATAATATAATATATACTGAACATGTTTATCTCTTTATATCCCAATAAAAATAAAAGTGCTTCAGACATCTCAAATTTTTTTACAGTGTGCCAGAAGCTTTGACACAGAAAAGCTTGATAACCACCACTTAGCATTTTCCCTCTGACCCTAAGAGTTCTGTGGCTAATTTGCTTAATGTTTCTTGGTGAACCTTAATTCACATAAACCTGCAAAACTCCATCCATATTTAATGAGGCCAGGAAGGAAGGAAGAAAAGAAAGGAAGGAAATAGAGGGAGGAAAAGGGAAGGGAGACAATTGAAAAGGAAATGTAATGAAATGTCCATAGGCAGTATACTATGTTCGCAATCCCCAGTGAGCTATAGTTAACTATTAAAAAGTTTCAACTAGATGGAATAGCCTAAGGCACCTTATGAAATTGGTCTTTGCTTACTGAAAAGTTTGAATAGACTTACACTTTAGGCATGATCCATTTGACCTACCTCTTGTTTAAAATCAAAATAAATAATGGCTAGCAGTAAAACAGAGAGTTTTGCCATACCACCTGTTTTTCTTAGTCTCTCATGTGTCAACTGCAGATTCCAGGGCTAAACCCTTCTGGCATTGTGATCCAATTCTTTATATTAATTTTTTTATGAATCCATACTGCAAAATCAAGCCAATAATCGGTGTTAATCAATAATCTATGTTAATGCTTGCACAGTGGCATTTTCAGCATGGCTTTCTACCCAGCAAACATGTAAGAAAAAAATGATTTTGTGAAACCTTTTTAGAACCATTAAATTTTTTGTCTTATATTTGTTTGAAGAAAGCACTGTTCTATTCATGTTCAACATGAAATATGGAGAGGTAACCCAGCAAAGAACATGAACTCTGTTATTTCCTTGCTTTTCAGGTTTTGTAAATTATCTAAACTCTCCTAGACTGAGATTTGTCATCTATGAATTGTAGACAACACCGCATACCCTAGGTAGCCATCGCAATAATCCATGAAATTCTGTGTTCACATGCCCACCACCGTGTTTCACTGTGTTCTGGGTTTGGTGAGAGCAATAAAGACTTTGTCAGCTCTTGGTGTGATTAACCCAGGCAACTGGAGTCTGGAAACTCATCGTCACCAAAGTCACCCCCAAACTTTAGAGTTTGCTGGTTTGTGATTATGAAGGATGACAAGTGAGTGCCAACAGATGCCTGTGCACAGGGAGGGACATGAAAGGGAGCTGTCACACAGTGCACTAGGTCAGAGGTTCATTTATGTTTGGAGTGAGCCTGATTGGCTCAGGCCATACATAAAGTAGGCAAGAACATAGAATGAAACTCACTGATTCGTTTGAATAGACGTAAGGAACACTCGGGGCACCAGGTTACACTGCTCATGCTCAAGTCCACCAAAATGTTCAAGGAGCAAGAACAGGAAGTGGAAAGAACAAGAGCTGATGGTTAGCCAACTTCTCCTTATGGCAGAGCTTTAGAGATTTTAATTTCTGAACTTACCCATTCAATCTTCTATTGTAAAATGTTGGTTCCTGGGGAGCTGACTGCAGGCTCTACCAAGACATGCAGAGGTTTTAGTTTCCTTGGGCCTGTGCTGCTACAAAGGAGCTGCCTTGCTCCTAATTCCTACTAACACCATTAGGTGCTCAAAGAAATTTACTATTCTTTCCTTTTTCTCTTTGCCTTAAGCTTGTGTTGTCTATCTTCTGAAAGAGGGTAAATCTTACTGACATCTCTGAAATATGGGTTCATATAATCCTCCAGCCTTTAGGTTTGTTTTTTTTTTCCCAAATCTCATGGTATCTACTGTGGTGTTTTACATGAGGTCCCCAGTCCTGATGATGAGTCTCAGACATTTGAACACTTGGTCCTAAGTTGGTGGTACTATTTGGAGAGGATTAGTAAGTGTGGTTTCAGTAGAGGAAGTATGGCCTTAAGAGTTGAGACACCCTCACCATTTCTCATTTGTTCTCTCTGTCTTTTGCTGCAGTTCAAGATGCAAGCTCTCAGGGATGGGGAAAAAAAAAAGATGCAAGCTCTCAGCTTATAGCTCTAGCCACTAGACATCCCTCCTCTTTGCTATCATAAACTCTTGTTCCTCTGCAACTGTAAGTTCAAATAAATTCTATCTTTTGTAACAACAATAGAAAAAACAAACACACATACTCTTGTCTTGTGGGGAAGATATGTGTTTTATAAACTAAATTTGGAAAATCTTTAAAAGTGTGGCCTTCCTAAGTTTTCTATAGATCCACTATTCCCCATTGTCCTATACCTAGTCTGATCAATAGTGTTATTTTATGTGACTATTCCCTACAAGTTTGAAATTTAGGCTCTTCTGTGTTTCTTAAGGTTCTGATACATCAGTGACTTCATTAAATACTGCTTTGTTTTAAAATTTTGGAAAATGACACAAGAAAGCAGTATTCTAGATCAAGAATTCATGTTTTGAAGATCAAATGAAAGTCGTTTTTCCTGTTTCATTAACAATGTCTCATTAGCCACATCTAAAAGGTAGAGTCAGTAGTAATTGGTAACTGACAATACACTTACTGACTTTTTTTTTTAGAAAGTTAAAGTGGAACCAAAGTTTACAGCAAGGAAATCTAATTACCAAGTACAGTTAGGTCTGTAACTCTATTTTGTATGTGGCATGTTTATTTATTTTTACCTTGTCTCTTGAGTGTCTTCAAAACAATTGTGATTTGAGATTTGGGCCATATAAAATGAAGCAAATGATAAGATAATGGGCAAAAGCATTATCAAAATGAGACCAGCTGTCGACCTTGTCTTAGGAAAGGAAGCTCTGGCAGACTTCCGCTGGACCCCAGCCTACTTTTATTTCAAGCTGATTAGCAAACATTCGAGTTCATCAATCCTGCCCCAAATTAAGTTGTTGGTAAGAGGAAAGGGGCAGTACAATTTGCATTACAAAGTTCTCAAACATCTGAGAGATACAGCTTCCCCCAAGCTTCCTTCATAGAGGCTAAAAAAAAAATCAGTTTCTCTCATTTCCAAATTAAGAAGTAAGCTCAATGTGTTACCATATTAAACGATGAAATAAAACCTCACCCTCAGATGTTTCTGTATTTTCAGAATGATTTGGGTGAATCGTTTTTACAATAATGTATTTCTGTCTTCAAGTATATTGACATATATGAAGAAATGCTAACATGCGTCCACATGATTCTAGCCATAGATCTCTGCATTCTGAGACAGGCCCGTGTCTTTGTTATTGGCTAATCATATTTCTTTCAATTATTTTATGATGCTTTAGGAATTGTGGGATGGCCTAGGACATATTCCAATCTGCAGCACGGTAATGCTGAAATAAAATTCTCTCCTTTTATAGTTATATGAGATCTTCTATAAATTGCCTTCTATTCCAAGTTTTTACCTGAAAATATGCTATTCCCAGAGTAATAAACTGAATCACAGCTATAGAACATATAGCAAATTTTGTATTCAGCTGAAACCTAAGAAAACATGTAGTTTAATAATGGGATTTGGCACTCAGAAACATTGCTAAGGACTCCCTGGGGTCACCATATGACTTGGTAGCAAACACAGAGCTTTCCGATTCTAGCCAAATGCTTTTTGTACGCTCATTATATGACCTCAAGACTAAGGCATTATATGTATCAAAAGATGGCCTAGTCGGCCATCACTGGAAAGAGAGGCCCATTGGACACGCAAACTTTATATGCCCCAGTACAGGGGAACGCCAGGGCCAAAAAAATGGGAATGGGTGGGTAGAGAAGTGGTGGAGGAGGGTATGGGGGACTTTTGGGATAGCATTGGAAATGTAATTGAGGAAAATACATAATTAAAAAAATATTAAAAATTAAAAAAAAAAAGACTAAGGCATTGTCCCAGAGATTCTTAGAACTTGACTCCTTCTGACTCGTTTAGTAATAACAATGAGCTGGTTTTTAATATAGTTGGAATTGACTTTGATCCTGGGTATAAAGCCTTAAAAAAAGGTCAGGGAGTGACATGAACCTATTAGTTAACCATGTCATACTACATATATCCATACTGGTGTTAGGTAGCTCTCTAGATAGGCTCAAAGTAACCAGGCCAAGGAGCATCGATTGAAACCTCCAAAACTATGAGCTGAAATAAATCTTCCAACAAGTCACTTTCTGGAGTATTTTGTCACATAGATGGGACGCTCATGATCAGATTTGATTCATGGAAGTCTTTATTTTTCAGAATTGTCCGTTCTTCAATAATGGAAGCCATGAGAAGACTTCTATCTGTGTCTCCTGATTCTCAACTGATGTCACCTCAAAAAAATTTAAAAAGTAAAAAAAAAAAAAAGCAGTATATTTTATGTCATATTCAGAGATCTGTGCATGCCTTTGAGTAGCAAGTGTGATCAGTCATTTGAAACCACTGAATACAGAGAGTGCATAGCACCAGAATTCAGTTTCTGAAAAAAAACTTAAAGGTGATCATGTGCTGCTTGCTGGTGTGAAGAATAAGGAGACTGAGGCTACTTAGTTTCATATAAGATCTTTAGTTACCATCTCTACTTACTAGAGAGAATTCATACTAAGTTTCTAGCCTACCAATCCAACTCAGTACTTCAATGATGATGATTACCCAGGCAGAGATTTACTGACCCTCTAATGTCCTATAAGTGGTTCCCCTGCTTTAAGACAGTCTACATCAATGCAAATAATAGGATAACGGCAGTACTTTCTCAGAAGTAACTGGACCTTTGATGCTCAATGTATATAAAAATATTTTTCACAGGCTATATAGTTTTATGTAAAAGGCCTGGAAATTTTAGACAAAAAAAATACCTAGATTAAAGACAGGAATGCACTTAAATATTTCTTTTATATAAAGCTATAACTGAAAAGTTATGCAGTATAGAAAATAGCTCCCATTTCCTCATTTATTTCTATAGATTACTTCCAATAGCAAATTGAGTTTACAGACTCCAATCCTTTTACTTGAGGATATCCCAAAGTGCTATCTGGATAAAATTAAGCTCACAAAAGAGAAACAGCATTTGTATGCTGAAATTTTGCTTTGAGCTGGACTCAAACCTTAAGACCCATTTAATAGATTCTTGAAAAAATATAATCTCAAAATAATGACTTTGTCTCTCAATGTAAATGTTCAATGTTAAGACTATGTTAACTATAATAAAAATAAGACTACAGTTTGGCATTTATTGATACAGTACAGCCCAGTTACACTTTTGAAATTATAGAACTTTCTAAAGTAGGATAGTTGTAGTAGTCAATAAAGAGGAAGCAGAAGAGAAAATGTACAAGAATAGAAAATTATTATCTATGGAATGGGCCGGTTAGGTACATAAATGACAGAGATTTAACTGACACATTTCTCTCTCTCTCTCTCTCTCTCTCTCTCTCTCTCTCTCTCTCTCTCTCTCTCTACCTATCTATCTCTGTCTCTCTCTCTCTACCTATCTATCTCTGTCTCATTCTCTCTCCCTGCCTCAACTAATGTTTTGTCAAATATGAATACAAACAAAATTTTTTGCAGCAAAGATGAAATAAATGACTACAACGTCTTTAGCATGATGCCTGTCAAATAAAGAGTTCAACATGTATTAACAATCACATTAATAATCAGAAGTGCTAACTACAGGCGTAAGTTTATACAGTTAAGAGAAGAATTTATGCTAGTAAGTGGTAACGTCCACTTGTGGAACTAGCGATTAATAAGTATAGTATCAAAGTGCCTAGTCTCACCATAGGTGGGAAAGGGTGCAGCATTTGAACCATGGTAGATGATATGAAGAGGAGGAGCCCTGAATCTCATCAGGCTCAGCCAGAGTGAGCAAATTTATGTGACGATAAGAAACAACTGAGAGCTTCGAGGGAGATAAGACATGCTTGAGATCCACATTTGAATATGACCCTGGGAGGTGTAGAAAAACTGTGATGACAATAGAGACTCATCAGTCTTTGTTGTTGAATTGTCATGTCAACACCACACTCTGTATCCAGGGAGATGATATTGCTCTAGTCATCCCTCCATGAAAAGGTGGCTATGACAGAGGATGGATCTTGTGTAGGAAGGCAGACACTTTGTCTCTTGAGATATGTAAGACACTCACGGAGAGAAATGTGTGCTCATTTTGATAGTCATCCTCAAGGAAATTAATTTGCAAGTGATTGACAACTTCTCTAAATGGTATGTCCCCAGCCATCCTGCCTGCATAACTCTTTACATGAGTGGGTTTTCTTCATTGTTTTAGAAGTGAGTTTCAGGTTATTTTTCTTTTAATTGAATTAGATGTGTCCTTAGGAAGGAAGGAAGGAAAGAAGGAAGGAAGGAAGGAAGGGAGGAAGGAAGGAAGGAAGGAAGGAAGGAAGGAAGGAAGGAAGGAAGGAAGGAAGGAAGGAGAGAGAGAGAGAAAGAGAGAAAGGAGAGAGGGAGGGAGGAAAGAAACAAACAATAGTATGTTAGAAAAATTTACTAAAATTTTAAGTATTTTTGACTTAGTCTTAGAAGTTGCTCAGTGAAAATCAATAACACCTATCATTCATTCATTACCATAGACCCACACGTTCTTTCCACAGAACTGTGACCATGCTTTATATTTGTGCTTGGGACATTGGTGAATTTTGCTTTGTACTCATTAAATTGAAAGTTAATGATAAGTTTGGTTCTATTTATGACACAGCAGGTAATGGCCAACATCACAAGTATACTTAGGTAATTTCAGGGAATGTGAAGGCCATAGATTGTGCTAAATAACTTTACATGAAAGTAACTAGCAACAAATCCCTTCCAGTCCACTGCAGCACCAGGGTCCTGGCCCGGGGAGTCTCCGGACACCCACAAGGATCCACACAGCATCCGCCACGGGATCCTAAGTCCTCTGGTGAGTGAAACACAGTGCCTGCTCCAATCCACTCGTGAGGGACCTGAGACTGCATTAATTAAGGAAGCAGATAACCCGGCCTGATCCGAGGCACAAGTCACTTCTGGTCCACTGCAGCACCAGGGTCCCTGGCCCGGGGAGTCTCCGGACACCCGCAAAGGCCCACACAGGATCCTCCACTGGATCTTAAAAGCTATGGTGAGTGGAACACAACTTCCAGGAGGCAGGTTCAAACACCAGATATCTGGGCACCTTCCCTGCAAGAGGAGAGCTTGCCTGCAGAGATTACTCTGACCACTGAAACTAAGGATAGAGCTAGTCTCCCAGGTCTGCTGATAGAGGCTAACATAATCACGTGAGGAACAAGCTCTAACCAGAGACAACTATAACAACTAGCTCCATAGAATACCAGAAGGCAAAAGGCAAATGTAAGAATCCTACTAACAGAAATCAAGACCACTCACCATCATCAGAACGAAGCACTCCCACCCCACCTAGTCCTGGGCACCCCAACACAACAGAAAAGCTAGACCCGGATTTAAAAGCGTATCTCATGATGATGGTAGAGGACATTAAGAAGGACTTTAATAACTCATTAAAGAAATACAAGAGAACACTGTTAAAGAGTTACAAGTCCTTAAAGAAAAACAGGAAAACACAACCAAACAGGTAGAAGTCTTTATAGAAAAACAGGAAAACACATCCAAACAGGTGATGGAAAATGAACAAAACCATACTTAGACCTAAAAAGGGAAGTAGACACAATAAAGAAAACCCAAAGTGAGGCAATGCTGGAGATAGAAACCCTAGGAAAGAAATCTGGAACCATAGACTCGAGCATCAGCAACAGAATACAAGAGATGGAAGAGAGAATCTCAGGTGCAGAAGATGCCATAGAGAATATCGGCACAGCAATCAAAGATAATACAAAACACAAAAAGGTCCTAACTCAAAACATCCAGGAAATCCAGGACACAATGAGAAGACCAAACCTACGGATAATAGGAGTTGATGAGAATGAAGATTTTCAACATAAAGGGCCAGCAAATATCTTCAACAAAATTATAGAAGAAAACTTCCCAAACCTAAAGAATGACATGCCCATGAACATACAAGAAGCCTACAAAACTCCAAATAGACTGGACCAGAAAAGAAATTCCTCCTGACACATAATAATCAGAACAACAAATGCACTAAATAAAAAGAGAATATTAAAAGCAGCAAGGGAGAAAGGTCAAGTAACATATAAAGGAAGGCCTATCAGAATTACACCAGACTTTTCACCAGAGACAATGAAAGTCAGAAAAGCCTGGACAGATGTTATACAGACACTAAGAGAACACAAATGCCATCCCAGGCTACTATACCCGGCCAAACTCTCAATTACCATAGATGGAGAAACCAAAGTCTTCCATGACAAAACCAAATTCACACATTATCTTTCCACGAATCCAGCCCTTCAAAGAATAATAACAGAAAAAAACCAATACAAGGAAGGAAATCATGCCCTAGAAACAGCAAGAAAGTAATCCCTAAACAAACCAAAAAGAAGAACACAAGAACAGAATGCCAACTCTAACAACAAAAATAAAAGGAAGCAACAATTACTTTTCCTTAATATCTCTTAATATCAATGGACTCAATTCCCCAATACAAAGACATAGACTAACAGACTGGCTACACAAACAGGACCCAACATTCTGCTGCTTACAGAAAACACATCTCAGGGAAAAAGACAGACACTACCTCAGAGTGAAAGGCTGGAAAACAATTTTCCAAGCAAATGGTCTGAAGAAACAAGCTGGAGTAGCCATTCTAATATCGAATAAAACCAACTTCCAACCCAAAGTTATCAAAAAAGACAAGGAGGGACGCTTCATACTCATCAAAGGTAAAAACCTCCAAGAGGAACTCTCAATTCTGAATATCTATGCTCCAAATGCAAGGGCAGCCACATTCATTAAAGACACTTTAGTAAAGCTCAAAGCACACATTGCACCTCACACAATAATAGTGGGAGACTTCAACACACCACTTTCACCAATGGACAGATCATGGAAACAGAAACTAAACAGGGACACAGTGAAACTAACAGAAGTTATGAAACAAATGGATCTGACAGATATCTACAAAACATTTTATCCTAAAACAAAAGGATATACCTTCTTCTCAGCACCTCATGGGACCTTCTCCAAAATTGACCATATAATTGGTCACAAAACAGGCCTCAACAGATACAAAAATATTGAAATTGTCCCATGCATCCTATCAGACCACCATGGCCTAAGGCTGATCTTCAATAACAACATAAATAATGGAAAGCCAACAGTCACGTGGAAACTGGACAACACTCTAATCAATGATACCTTGGTCAAGGAAGAAATAAAGAAAGTAAAGACTTTATAGAATTTAATGAAAATGAAGCCACAACATACCCAAACATATGGGACACAATGAAAGCATTTCTAAGAGGGAAACTCATAGCTCTGAGTGCCTCCAAGAAGACACTGGAGAAAGCACACACTAGCAGCTTGACAACACATCTAAAAGCTCTAGAAAAAAAGGAAGAAAATTCACCCAAAAAGAGTAGATGGCAGGAAATAATCAAACTCAGGGGTGAAATCAACCAAGTGGAAACAAGAAGAACTATTCAAAGAATCAACCAAACGAGGAGTTGGTTCTTTGAGAAAATCAACAAGATAGATAAACCCTTAGCTAGACTCACTAGAGGGCACAGGGATAACATCCTAATTAACAAAATCAGAAATGAAAAGGGAAACATAACAACAGATCCTGAAGAAATCCAAAACCCCATCAGATCCTTCTACAAAAGGCTTTACTCAACAAAACTGGAAAACTTGAACGAAATGGACAAATTTCTAGACAGATACCAGGTACCAAAGTTAAATCAGGATCATTTAACGATCTAAACAGTCCCATATCCCCTAAAGAAATAGAAGCAGTCATTAATAGTCTACCTGCCAAAAAAAAAGCCCAGGACCAGAAGGGTTTCCTGCAGAGTTCTACCAGACCTTCAAAGAGGATCTAATTCCAGTTCTGCACAAGCTATTCCACAAAATAGAATAGAGGGAACTCTACCCAACTCATTCTATGAAGCCACAATTACGCTGATCCCTAAACCACAGAAAGATCCAACAAAGATAGAGAACTTCAGATCAATTTCCCTTATGAATATCGATGCAAAAATACTCAATAAAATTCTCGCTAACCGAATCCAAGAACACATTAAAGCAATCATCCATCCTGACCAAGTAGGTTTTCTTCCAGGGATACAGGGATGGTTTAATATACGAAAATCCATCAATGTAATCTATTATATAAACAAACTCAAAGACAAAAACCACATGATCATCTCTTTAGATGCGGAAAAAGCATTCGACAAGATCCAACACCCATTCATGATAAAAGTCTTGGAAAGATCAGGAATTCAAGGCCCATACCTAAACATGATAAAAGCAATCTACAGCAAACCAGTAGCCAACATCAAAGTAAATGGTGAGAAGCTTGAAGCAATCCCACTAAAATCAGGGACTAGACAAGGCTGTCCACTTTCTCCCTACCTATTCAACATTGTACTTGAAGTCCTAGCCAGAGCAATACGAAAACAAAAGGAGATCAAGGGGATACAAATTGGAAAAGATGAAGTCAAAATATCACTCTTTGCAGATGATATGATAGTATATATAAGTGACCCTAAAAATTCCACCAGAGAACTCCTAAACCTAATAAACAGCTTCGGTGAAGTAGCTGGATATAAAATTAACTCAAACAAGTCAATGGCCTTTCTCTACACAAAGAATAAACAGGCTTTTAAAGAAATTAGGGAAACAACACCCTTCTCAATAGTCACAAATAATATAAAATACCTTGGCGTGACTCTAACTAAGGAAGTGAAAGACCTGTATGATAAAAACTTCAAGTCTCTGAAGAAAGAAATTAAAGAAAATCTCAGAAGATGGAAAGATCTCTCATGCTCATGGATTGGCAGGATCAACATTGTAAAGATGGCTATCTTGCCAAAAGCAATCTACAGATTCAATGCAATCCCCATCAAAATTACAAATCAATTCTTCAACGAATTAGAAAGGGCAATCTGCAAATTCATCTGGAATAACAAAAAACCTAGGATAGCAAAAACTCTTCTCAAGGATAAAAGAACCTCTGGTGGAATCACCATGCCTAACCTAAAGCTTTACTACAGAGCAATTGTGATAAAAACTTTATGGTACTCGTATAGTGACAGACAAGGAGACCAATGGAATAGAATTGACGATCCAGAAATGAACCCACACACCTATGGTCACTTGATCTTCGACAAGGGAGCTAAAATCATCCAGTGGAAGAAAGACAGCATTTTCAACAAATGGTGCTGGCACAACTGGCTGTGTAGAAGATTGCGAATTGATCCATTTCTATCTCCTTGTACTAAGGTCCTCCATTGTTGGTGGGATTGCAAGCTTGTACAACCACTCTGGAAATTAGTCTGGCGGTTCCTCAGAAAATTGGACATAGTACTACCAGAGGATCCCGCATAACCTCTCCTGGGCATATATCCAGAAGATGTCCCAACCGGTAAGTAGGACACATGCTCCACTATGTTCATAGCAGCCTTATTTATAATAGCCAGAAGCTGGAAAGAACCCAGATGCCCCTCAACAGAGGAATGGATACAAAAAAATGTGGTACATTTACACAATGGAGTACTACTCAGCTATTAAAAAGAATGAATTTATGAAATTCCTAGGCAAATGGTTGGACCTGGAGGGCATCATCTTGAGTGAGGTAACACAATCACAAAAGAACTCAAATGATATGTACTCACTGATAAGTGGATATTAGCCCAGAAACTTAGTATAGCAAGATATAAGGTACAATTTGCAAAACACATGAAACTGAAGAAGAACGAAGACCAAAGTGTGGACACTTTGCCCCTTCTTAGAATTGGTAACAAAACACCCATGGAAGGAGTTACAGAGACAAAGTTTGGAGCTGAGACGAAAAGATGGACCATCTAGAGACTGCCATATCCAGGGATCCATCCCATAATCATCCTCCAAACGCTGACACCATTGCATACACTAGCAAGAATTTGCTGATAGGACCCTGATATAGTTGTCTGTAGTGAGACTACGCCGGGGCCTAGCAAACACATAAGTGGATGCTCACAGTCAGCTATTGGATGGATCAAGGGCCCCCAATGGAGGAGCTAGAGAAAATACCCAAGGAGCTAAAGGGATCTGCAACCCTATAGGTGGAACAACATTATGAACTAACCAGTACCCCGGAGCTCTTGACTGTAGCTGCATATGTATCAAAAGATGGCCTCGTCGGCCATCACTGGAAAGAGAGGCCAATTGGACAGGAAAACTTTATATGCCCCAGTACAGGGGATAGCCAGGGCCAAAAAATGGGAATGGGTGGGTAAGGGGGGCGAGGGGGGGGACTTTTGGGATAGCATTGGAAATGTAATTGAGGAAAATACGTAATAAAAAAAAATAAAGTAACTAGCATATCTCTCTAAGCATGCCATACTGAGAGTGTCATTAACATGGGAGTGTGTAAGAGAGTCCCAGAAGCTTTTTGTTAATAGCATCTCAAGTTCCTGTTGTATGCTACTCATAATTCTTAACAAATATGTTTAAATGAATCACACAATATTCAATCTTATGTGAATTTATGTACATTCTATATTAGATCCCATAATATCTCTTGATAGGGCCACAAAAGTCCATTTGTGTTTCTTTACATCCTAATGTAGCCATAATAGAAATCAGTACTCACTCAACTACTAATAGCTAAATTGCACGTTTATTGAAAACAATCAAACACCCCTCCTACCCATTAATATTGTCTCTACAGGGCATTTTGCACAGCAACTGTCTAATAATGAACATTAGTTAAGAGAACTTGGAGTATCTGACACATCAAAATTACCACTAGTACCTGGAAACTTAGGAAGTCCATGAAACAAGAGAGTTCTTTTCATTTGTAGAATTTTACTAAGTTTTCTCAAAACCCTCAAAATCTCCAATATTCCATACCGTGTTTTATAACATATATTGTATTTTAATGATTCTCACTGGATTCTGTTTTATTCACTTTTGAAAGACTGTTTAATTTTTTTTTAAGTAAGCTAATTAGTGAGCAAAGTAGCCTTGAATGATTGCAGGTGGCAATCCCATCCTATTACCCTACTAAAAGCTAAGGTGACACTAATTAAATTAGGGTGACTGATAATTCTTCCTTATTACTTCACCTGCATTCATATTTCTACACTTTTTGCTAATGCTCTTGGGGTCAGTTAAGAGATAAAGGGGAACTAAATCCAGCTCATTAATAAAATTGAAAAGTTGAGTTTTCAGGCTCTATATGCTAATTATTCTCTGCTGCCAGGAAGGCAATTTAAATCAGCACAGGTAAGCATATAAACAATGAAAGGAGACTGTAGAGAAATGAACCTGAAAGAGGAAGAAAAAAAAAAACAGACAAGATAAACAAGATCAGCAGGCCACCAGCTTGGCAGTTCTGCCAATCGCGCCTCATCCCAGAGGTACTTTTAACTTATTAATGTTGGCTGGTGCTGTACTCAAGTGACCTGCTGTTTAAGTGCTTCAGTGTGAGGTAAGCAAAGGGAACAGCACTCTTCTTGCCAGTAACCTGATTAAGAGTGTTTAAAACAAGGGATGTGGCAGGTAATGATCTTTCTGCAGAGGACTTCTGCTCTTAGCAAGCACTCTAACTTTCAGAAAATAAAGACATGACCTTTGAAGCCCTGTGCCTCCTGTGTTGTGCCTTGCTGTGGGTCCAATGGAAATGCCAATAGAATCCTCCTACTCGGCTCCCAGCAGAAATGAAGTGGTCCCCAAACTGATCATTCAACACACTCATTCTAATTTCTCTAAATAAAGGATTTCTAACAAGTCATTTTTTGAGAGAAAGAAAGGGGGAGGGGTATGACCAGGTGCTACCCTGCAGCCTTTTCCCAGTAATAGAAACTCATGTTCATTTTCAGCTTTTTCCTAACATCAACATTCCCAAGCTGAATGGTGCTCAAAATATTGATTAAGATAAATTTTTAAATAATTCTGCATTGCTAGTTGTTTAGAAGGCACTGTGCATGTGGATATTTATCTTAAGATGTAGATAAGGAGTGAATATTTTCTGTGTAACCCTGATGTCAAGCCCCAACCAAAGGAAGGAAAGAAGGTAGGGACTGAGGGACGAGGGAGGAAGAGATTAATAATTTCTTTAAAGCAGTGATTCTCAACCATCTTAATGCTGCAATTCTTTAATACAGTTCCTCATGTTGTGATGACCCACGACTATAAAATTAAGTTTCTATGTCATAACTATAATTTTATTACTGTTATGAGTCATAATGTAAATATCTGGTATTCAGGATATCTAATATGAGACACACACACACACACACACACACCCCAAGGAATGGTGACCTACAGGTTGCAAACTACTGTTTTAGAGCAAAATCGAAAACATTTTAGATGCTTTGGAAAACTGTACAGGTGATTTTTCATGGGGAAATTGATCAAATTTTATCTAGTTTACACATTGTAAAAGGACCTTGTTTTTTCTTTAAAACGAGCTATTCTTTTAAAAGAAAAAATGTTAATTATTTTATGTTAATTACCTTCTTTAAATGTTGTATTATGTTAAAATATTTGTGAATTATTGTCCATTAAAAATAGATGGTCGAGGGGTCTGAGCAGAGAGGGAGCGCCTAGCCTGAGCATCAGCAGCAGACATCCTGGTTCCAGGACCTCACCGAGTGTATTCTGCACAGAGGTTAGGGATCCGACCGGCCTGAGAACGCTTTACCTGAGCATCAGCAGCAGACATCTTGGTTCCGGGACCCTGCTGGGTATATTCTGCACAGGCCCCAGACTTCCAGCCACCTTCCGGCCAGAGGAAAGGGGTCTGAGCAGAGAGGGAGCACTTTGCCTGAGTATCAGCAACAGACATCTTGGCTGCGGGACCCCACCCAGTGTGTTCTGCACAGCCACAGAGATTACCAGATAGCGAAAGGCAAACGCAAGAATCCTACTAACAAAAATCAAGACCACTCACCATCATCAGAACGCAGCACTCCCACCCCACCTAGTCCTGGGCACCCCAACACAACAGAAAAGCTAGACCCGGATTTAAAAGCATATCTCATGATGATGGTAGAGGACATCAAGAAGGACTTTAAAAACTCACTTAAAGAAATACAGGAGAACATTGCTAGAGTTACAAGTCCTTAAAGAAAAACAGGAAAACACAACCAAACAGGTAGAAGTCCTCAAAGAAAAACAGGAAAACACATCCAAACAGGTGATGGAAATGAACAAAACTCTACTAGACCTAAAAAGGGAAGTAGACACAATAAAGAAAACCCAGCTCTTCCGGTCAGAAAAGCACCGGGGCAGCTGGGGCACAGGGTCGGCTGACACTCGCCAGCTACCCACAACACCCGCCACAGGATCTTAAGACTTTTGGAGAGTGGAACACAGCTTCTGATCCAGTCCAATCACGCGGGACCTGAGACTGCTCTGGTTGGGGAGAGAGAAATCTGGCCTACATAGGGCCACAAGCCTCTTCCGGTCAGAAAAGCACCAGGGCAACTGGGGCGCAGGGTCGGCTGACACTCGCCAGCTACCCACAACACCCACCACAAGATCTTAAGACTTCTGGTGAGTGGAACACAGCTTCTGCTCCAATCCAATTGCACGCGGGACCAGAGACTGCATTAGTTAGGGAAGCAGAAAACCGGCCTGAGTAGGACCACAGGCCTCTTCCAGCTGGACCAGCACCGGGGTACCATCAGCTACCCACGACCCCCGCCGCAGGATTTTGAGACTGCTGGTGAGTGGAACACAGCTTCTGCTCCAATCTTTAAACAGTGACAACGATAACAACTAACCCCAGAGATTACCAGATGGCGAAAGGTAAACGTAATAATCTTACTAACAGAAACCAAGACCACTCACCATCATCAGAACCCAGCACCCCCACTTCGCCCAGTCCAGAGCACCCCAACACACCGGAAAAGCTAGACACGGATCTAAAAGCATATCTCCTGATGATGGTAGAGGAGTTCAAGAAGGACTTTAATAACACACTTAAAGAAATACAGGAGAACAATGCTAAACAGGCAGAAGACACTAAAGAGGAAGCACAAAAATCCCTTAAAGAATTGCAGGAGAACACTGCTAAAGAGTTACAAATCCTTAAAGAAAAACAGGATAACATAATCAAACAGGTAGAAGTCCTTACAGAAAAACAGGAAAACACATCCAAACAGATAATGGAAATGAACAAAACCATACTAGACCTAAAAAGGGAAGTAGACACAATAAAGAAAACCCAAAATGAGGCAACACTGGAGATAGAAACCCTAGGAAAGAAATCTGGAACCATAGATACCAGCATCAGCAACAGAATACAAGAGATGGAAGAGAGAATCTCAGGTGCAGAAGATTCCATAGAGAACATCGGCACAACAATCAAGGAAAATGTAAAATGCAAAAAGATCCTAACTCAAAACATCCAAGAAATACAGGACACAATGAGAAGACCAAACCTACAGATAATAGGAGTGGATGAGAATGAAGATTTTCAACTCAAAGGACCAGCAAACATCTTCAACAAAATTAGAGAAGAAAACTTCCCAAATCTAAAGAAAGAGATGCCCATGAACATACAAGAAGCCTACAGAACTCCAAATAGACTGGACCAGAAAAGAAATACCTCCCGACACATAATAATCAGAACAACAAATGCTCTAAATAAAGATAGAATACTAAAAGCAGTAAGAGAAAAAGGCCAAGTAACATATAAAGGCAAGCCTATCAGAATTACACCAGATTTTTCACCAGAGACTATGAAAGCCAGAAGATCCTGGACGGATGTTATACAGACACTAAAAGAACACAAATTCCAGCCCAGGCTACTATACCCAGCCAAACTCTCAATTAACATAGATGGAGAAACCAAAGTATTCCACGACAAAACCAAATTCACACATTATCTCTCCACGAATCCAGCCCTTCAAAGGATAATAACAGAAAAAAAAACAATACAAGGACAGGAACCACGCCCTAGAAACAACAAGAAGGTAATCCCTCAACAAACCTAAAAGAAGACAGCCACAAGAACAAAATGCCAACTTTAACAACAAAAATAACAGGAAACAACAATTACTTTTCCTTAATATCTCTTAATATCAATGGACTCAACTCCCCGATAAAAAGACATAGACTAACAAACTGGCTACACAAACAAGACCCAACATTTTGCTGCTTACAGGAAACTCATCTCAGAGAAAAGGATAGACACTACCTCAGAATGAAAGGCTGGAAAACAATTTTCCAAGCAAATGGCATGAAGAAACAAGCTGGAGTAGCCATTCTAATATCTGATAAGATTGACTTCCAACCCAAAGTCATTAAAAAAGACAGGGAGGGACACTTCATACTCATCAAAGGTAAAATCCTCCAAGAGGAACTATCAATCCTGAATATCTATGCTCCAAATACAAAGGCAGCCACATTCATTAAAGAAACTTTAATAAATCTCAAAGCACACATTGCACCTCATACAATAATAGTGGGAGACTTCAACACACCACTTTCACCAATGGACAGATCATGGAAACAGAAACTAAACAGGGACACAGAGAAACTAAGAGAAATTATGAATCAAATGGATCTGGCAGATATCTACAGAACATTCTATCCTAAAACAAAAGGATATACCTTCTTCTCAGCACCTCATGGTACCTTCTCCAAAATTGACCACATAATTGGTCACAAAACAGGCCTCAACAGATACAAAAATATTGAAATTGTCCCATGCATCCTATCAGATCACCATGGACTAAAGCTGATCTTCAATAACAAAATAAATAATAGAAAGCCAACCTTCACGTGGAAACTGAACAACACTCTTCTCAATGATACCTTGGTCAAGGAAGGAATAAAGAAAGAAATTAAGGACTTTTTAGAGTTCAATGAAAATGAAGCCACAACATACCCAAACTTATGGGACACAATGAAAGCATTTCTAAGAGGAAAACTCATAGCTCTGAGTGCCTCCAAAAGGAAACTAGAGAGAGCACACATTAGCAGCTTGACAACACACCTAAAAGCACTAGAACAAAAGGAAGCAAATTCACCCAAGAGGAGTAGAAGGCAGGAAATAATCAAACTCAGGGGCGAAATCAACCAAGTGGAAACAAGAAAAACTATCCAAAGAATCAACCAATCAAGGAGCTGGTTCTTTGAGAAAATCAACAAGATAGATAAACCCTTAGCCAGACTCACTAGAGGGCACAGGGAAAGCATCCTAATTAACAAAATCAGAAATGAAAAAGGAGACATAACAACAGATCCTGAAGACATCCAAAACACCATCAGATCCTTCTACCACAGGCTATACTCAGCAAAACTGGAGAACCTGGATGAAATGGAGAAGTTCCTAGACAGATACCAGGTACCAAAGTTGAATCAAGATCAGGTTAATGATCTAAACAGCCCTCTATCCCCCAAAGAAATAGAAGCAGTCATCAATAGTCTCCCAACTAAAAAAAGCCCAGGACCAGATGGGTTTAGTGCAGAGTTCTATCAGACCTTCAAAGAAGATCTAATCCCAGTTCTTCACAAACTATTCCACAAAATAGAAACAGAAGGTACTCTACCCATTTCATTCTATGAAGCCACAATTACTCTGATACCTAAACCACAAAAAGACCCAACAAAGATAGAAAACTTCAGACCAATATCCCTTATGAATATTGATGCAAAAATCCTCAATAAAGTTCTTGCTAACCGAATCCAAGAACACATCAAAACAATCATCCATCCTGACCAAGTAGGTTTCATCCCAGGGATGCAGGGATGGTTCAATATACGGAAATCCATCAACGTAATCCAGTATATAAACAAATTCAAAGACAAAAACCACATGGTCATCTCGTTAGATGCGGAAAAAGCATTTGACAAGATCCAACACCCATTCATGATAAAAGTCTTGGAAAGATCAGGAATTCAAGGCCCATACCTAAACATGATAAAAGCAATCTACAGCAAACCAGTAGCCAACATCAAAGTAAATGGTCAGAAGCTTGAAGCAATCCCTCTAAAATCAGGGACTAGACAAGGCTGTCCACTTTCTCCATACCTATTCAACATAGTACTTGAAGTCCTAGCCAGAGCAATTCGACAACAAAAGGAGATCAAAGGGATACAAATTGGAAAAGATGAAGTCAAAGTATCACTTTTTGCAGATGATATGATAGAATATATAAGTGACCCTAAAAATTCCACCAGAGAACTCCTAAGCCTGATAAACAGCTTCGGTGAAGTAGGTGGATATAAAATTAACTCAAACAAATCAATGGCCTTTCTCTACACAAAGAATAAACAGGCTGAGGAAGAAATTAGGGAAACAACACAGTTCTCAATAGTCACAAATAATATAAAATATCTTGGCGTGACTCTAAGGAAGTGAAAGATCTGTATTATAAAAACTTCAAGTCTCTGAAGAAAGAAATTATAGAAGATCTCAGAAGATGGAAAGATCTCCCATGCTCATGGATTGGCAGGATCAACATTGTAAAAATGGCTATCTTGCCAAAAGCAATCTACAGATTCAATGCAATCCCCATCAAAATTCCAAATCAATTCTTCAACGAATTAGAAAGTGCAATCTGCATATTCATCTGGAATAACAAAAAACCTAGGATAGCAAAAACTCTTCTCAAGGATAAAAGAACCTCTGGTGGAATCACCATGCCCGACCTAAAGCTTTACTACAGAGCAATTGTGATAAAAAACTGCATGGTACTGGTATAATGACAGACAAATAGACCAATGGAATAGAATTGAAGACCCAGAAATGAACCCACACACCTACGGTCACTTGATCTTCGACAAGGGAGCTAAAAACATCCAGTGGAAGAAAGACAGCATTTTCAACAAATGGTGCTGGCACAACTGGTTGTTAACATGTAGAAGAATGCGAATCGATCCATTCCTATCTCCTTGTACTAAGGTCAAGTCTAAGTGGATCAAGGATCTTCACATAAAACCAGAGACACTGAAACTTATAGAGGAGAAAGTGGGGAAAAGCCTTGAAGATATGGGCACAGGGGAAAAATTCCTGAATAGAACAGTAATGGCTTGTGCTGTAAGATCGAGAATTGACAAGTGGGACCTCATGAAACTACAAAGCTTCTGCAAGGCTGAAGACACCATCAATAAGACAAAAAAAACAACAACAGATTGGGAAAGGATCTTCACCTATCCTAAATCAGATAAGGGACTAATATCCAATATATATAAAGAACACAAGAAGGTGGACTCCAGAAAGTCAAATAACCCCATTAAAAAATGGGGCTCAGAACTGAACAAAGAATTCTCACCTGAGGAATACCGAATGGCAGAGAAGCACCTGAAAAAATGTTCAACATCCTTAATCATCAGGGAAATGCAAATCAAAACAACCCTGAGATTCCACCTCACACCAGTCAGAATGGCTAAGATCAAAAATTCAGGTGACAGCAGATGCTGGCGAGGATGTGGAGAAAGAGGAACACTCCTCCATTGTTGGTGGGATTGCAAGCTTTTACAACCACTCTGGAAATCAGTCTGGTGGTTCCTCAGAAAATTGGACATAGTACTACTGGAGGATCCAGCAATACCTCTCCTGGGCATATATCCAGAAGATGTCCCAACCGGTAAAAAGGACAATGCTCCACTATGTTCATAGGAGCCCTATTTATAATAGCCAGAAGCTGGAAAGAACCCAGATGTCCCTCAACAGAGAAATGGATACAGAAATTATGGTACATTTACACAATGGAGTACTAATCAGCTATTAAAAAGAATGAATTTATGAAATTCCTAGCCAAATGGATGGACCTGGAGGGCATCATCTTGAGTGAAATAACACAATCACAAAAGAACTCACACAATATGTATTCACTGATAAGTGGATATTAGCCCAAAACTTAGGATACCCAATATATAAGATACAATTTGATAAACGCATGAAACTCAAGAAGAATGAAGACCAATGTGTGGACACTGTGCACCTTCTTAGAATTGGGAACAAAACACACAGGGAAGGAGTTACAGAGACAAAGTTCATAGCTGTGATGAAAGGATGGACCATTTAGAGACTGCCGTATCCAGGGATCCATCCCATAATCAGCTTCTAAACGCTGACACCATTGCATACACTAGCAAGATTTTGCTGAAAGGACCCAAATATAGCTGTCTCTTGTGATCCGATGCCGGGGCCTAGCAAACACAGGAGTGGATGTTCACAGTCAGCTATTGGATGTATCACAGGGCTCCCAATGGAGAAGCTAGAGAAAGTACCCAAGGAGCTAAAGGGATCTGCAACCCTATTGTTGGAACAACATGATGTACTAACCAGAACCCTGGAGCTCTTGTCTCTAGCTGCATATGTATCGAAAGATGGCCTAGTCGGCCATCAATGGAAAGAGAGGCCCATTGGACTTGCAAACTTTATATGCCCCAATATAGGGGAATGCCAGGGCCAAAAGAATGGGAATGGGTGGGTAGGGAAGTGGGGGGCGTTATGGGGGACTTTTGGGATAGCATTGGAAATGTAATTGAGGAAAATATGTAATAAAAATATTAAAAATCAAAAAAAAAAAAAAAAGAAAACCCAAAGTGAGGCAACGCTGGAGATTAAAACCCTAGGAAAGAAATCTGGAAACATAGATTCGAGCATCAGCAACAGAATACAAGAGATGGAAGAGAGAATCTCAGGTGCAGAAAATTCCATAGAGAACTTTGGCACAACATTCAAAAAAAATACAAAACGCAAAAGGATCCTAACTCAAAACATCCAGGAAATCCAGGACACAATGAGAAGACCAAACCTACGGATAATAGGAGTTGATGAGACAGAAGATTTTCAACTTAAAGGGCCAGCAAATATCTTCAACAAAATTTTAGAAGAAAACTTCCCAAACCTAAAAAATGAGATGCCCATGATCATACAAGAAGCCTACAGAACTCCAAATAGACTGGACCAAAAAAGAAATAGCTCCCAACACATAATAATCAGAACAACAAATGCACTAAATAAAGATAGAATATTAAAAGCAGCAAGGGAGAAAGGTCAAGTAACATATAAAGGCAGGCCTATCAGAATTACACCAGACTTTTCAACAGAGACAATAGAAAGCCAGAAGAGCCTGGACAGATGTTATACAGACACTAAGAGAACACAAATGCCATCCCAGGCTACTATACCCGGCCAAACTCTCAATTACCATAGATGGAGAAACCAAAGTCTTCCATAACAAAACCAAATTCACACATTATCTTTCCACGAATCCAGCCCTTCAAAGAATAATAACAGAAAAAAAAAAAAAAACCAATACAAGGAAGGAAATCACGCCCTAAAAAAAGCAAGAAAGTAATCCCTCAACAAACCAAAAAGAAGACAGCCACAAGAACAGAATGCCAACTCTAACGACAAAAATAAAAGGAAGCAACAATTACTTTTCCTTAATATCTCTTAATATCAATTAATCAATCAATTAATATCAATTGGGGAATCAATTCCCCAATACAAAGACATAGACTAGCAGACTGGCTACACAAACAGGACCCAACATTCTGCTGCTTACAGGAAACCCAACTCAGGAAAAGACAGACACTACCTCAGAGTAAAAGGCTGCAAAACAATTTTCCAAGCAAATGGCCTGAAGAAACAAGGTGGAGTAGCCATTCTAATATCGAATAAAATCAACTTCCAACCCAAAGTTATCAAAAAAGACAAGGAGGGACACTTCATACTCATCAAAGGTAAAATCCTCCAAGAGGAACTCTCAATTCTGAATATCTATGCTCCAACTGGAAGGGCAGCCACATTCACTAAAGAAACTTTAGTAAAGCTCAAAGCACATATTGCACCTCACACAATAATAGTGGGAGACTTCAAAACACCACTTTCATTAATGTACAGATGGTGGAAACAGAAACTAAACAGGGACACAGTGAAACTAATAGAAGTTATGAAATAAATGGATTTAACAGATACATACAAAACATTTTATCCTAAAACAGAAGGATGTACCTTCTTCTCAGCACCTCATGGTACCTTCTCCAAAATTGACATATAATTGGTCACAAAACAGGCCTCAACAGATACAAAAATATTGAAATTGTCCCATGCATCCTATCAGACCACCATGGACTAAGAATGATCTTCAATAACAACATAAATAATGGAAAGCCAACATTCGCATGGAAACTGAACAACACTCTTCTCAATGATACCTTGGTCAAGGAAGGAATAAAGAAAGAAATTAAAGACTTTTTAGAGTTTAATGAAAATGAAGCCACAACATACCCAAACATATGGGACACATTGAAAGCATTTCTAAGAGGGAAACTCATAGCTCTGAGTGCCTCCAAGAAAAAACTGGAGAAAGCACACACTAGCAGCTTGACAACACATCTAAAAGCTCTAGAAAAAAAAGAAGAAAATTCACCCAAGAGGAGTAGACAGCAGGAAATAATCAAACTCAGGGGTGAAATCAACCAAGTGGAAACAAGTAGAACTATTCAAAGAATCAACCAAATGCAGAGTTGGTTCTTTGAGAAAATCAACAAGATAGATAAACCCTTAGCTAGACTCACTAGGGGGCACAGGGACAACATCCTAATTAACAAAATCAGAAATGAAAAGGGAGACATAACAACAGATCCTGAAGAAATCCAAAACACCATCAGATCCCTGTACAAAAGGCTATACTCAACAAAACTGGAAAACCTGGACGAAATGGACAAATTTCTAGACAGATAGCAGGTACCAAAGTTAAATCAGGATCAAGTTAACAATCTAAACAGTCCCATATCCCCTAAAGAAATAGAAGCAGTCATTAATAGTCTCCTAGTCAAAAAAAGCCCAGGACCAAATGGGCTTAGTGCAGAGTTCTATCTGACCTTCAAAGATCTAATTCCAGCTCTTCACAAACTATTCCACAAAATTGAAATAGAAGGAACTCTACCCAACTCATTCTATGAAGCCACAATTACTCTGATACCTAAACCACAGAAAGATCCAACACAGATAGAGAACTTCAGACCAGTTTCCCTTATGAATATAGATGCAAAAATCCTCAATAAAATTCTTGCTAACTGAATCCAAGAACACATTAAAGCAATCATCCATCCTGACCAAGTAGGTTTTATTCCAGGGATGCAGGGATGGTTTAATATACGGAAATCCATCAATGTAATCCATTATATAAACAAACTCAAACACAAAAACCACATGATCATCTCGTTAGATGCTGAAAAAGCATTTGACAAGATCCAACACCCATTCATGATAAAAGTCTTGGAAAGATCAGGAATCCAAGGCCCATACCTAAACATGATAAAAGCAATCTACAGCAAACCAGTAGCCAACATCAAAGTAAATGGTGAGAAGCTTGAAGCAATCCCACTAAAATCAGGGACTAGACAAGGCTGTCCACTTTCTCCATACCTATTCAACATTGTACTTGAAGTCCTAGCCAGAGCAATTCGACAACAAAAGGAGATCAAGGGAATACAAATTGGAAAAGATGACGTCAAAATATCACTTTTTGCAGATGATATGATAGTATATATAAGTGACCCTAAAAATTCCACCAGAGAACTCCTAAACCTGATAAACAGCTTCGGTGAAGTAGCTAGATATAAAATTAACTCAAAAAAATCAATGGCCTTTCTCTACACAAAGAATAAACAGGCTTTTAAAGAAATTAGGGAAACAACAACCTTCTCAATAGCCACAAATAATATAAAATATCTTGGCATGAATCTAACTAAGGAAGTGAAAGATCTGTATAATAAAAACTTCAAGTCTCTGAAGAAAGAAATTAAAGAAGATCTCAGAAGATGGAAAGATCTCCAATGCTCATGGATCAGCAGGATCAACATTGTAAAGATGGCTATCTTGCCAAAAGCAATCTACAGATTCAATGCAATCCCCATCAAAATTCCAAATCAATTCTTCAACGAATTAGAAAGTGCAATCTGCAAATTCATCTGGAATAACAAAAAACCTAGGATAGCAAAAACTCTTCTCAAGGATAAAAGAACCTCTGGTGGAATCACCATGCATGACCTAAAGCTGTATTACAGAGCAATTGTGATAAAAATTGCATGGTACTGGTACAGTGACAGACAAGTACACCAATGGAATAGAATTGAAGACCCAGAAATGAACCCACACACCTATGGTCACTTGATCTTCGACAAGGGAGCTAAAAACATCCAGTGGAAGAAAGACAGCATTTTCAACAAATGGTGCTGGCACAACTGGTTGTTATCATGTAGAAGAATGAGAATCGATCCATTCCTATCTCCTTGTACTAAGGTCAAATCTAAGAGGATGGAGGAACTTCACATAAAACCAGAGACACTGAAACTTATAGAGGAGAAAGTGGGGAAAAGCCTTGAAGATATGGGCACAGGGGAAAAATTCCTGAACAGAAGAGCAATGGCTTGCACGGTAAGATCAAGAATTGATAAATGGGACCTCATGAAACTGCAAAGCTTCTGCAAGGCAAAAGACACCGTCAATAAGACAAAAAGACCACCAACAGATTGGGAAAGGATCTTTACCTATCCTAAATCAGATAGGAGACTAATATCCAATATATATATAAAGAACTCAAGAAGGTGGACTCCAGAAAATCAAATAACCCCATTAAAAAATGGGGCTCAGAACTGAACAAAGAATTCTCACCTGAGGAATACCAAATGGCTCAGAAGCACCTGAAAAAATGTTCAACATCCTTAATCATTAGGGAAATGCAAATCAAAACAACCCTGAGATCCCACCTCACACCAGTCAGAATGGGTAAGATCAAAAATTCAGGTGACAGCAGATGCTGGCGAGGATGTGGAGAAAGAGGAACACTCCTCCATTGTTGGTGGGATTGCAAGCTTTTACAACCACTCTGGAAATCAGTCTGGCGGTTCCTTAGAAAATTGGACATAGAACTACCGGAGGATCCAGCAATACCTCTCCTGGGCATATATCCAGAAGATGTCCCAACCGGTAAGAAGGACACATGCTCCACTATGTTCATAGCAGCCTTAATTATAATAGTCAGAAGCTGGAAAGAACCCAGATGCCCCTCAACAGAGGAATGGATACAAAAAAATGTGGTACATTTACACAATGGAGTTCTACTCAGCTATTAAAAAGAATGAATTTATGAAATTCCTAGGCAAATGGATGGAAGTGGTGGCATCATCCTGAGTGAGGTAACACAATCACAAAGAACTCACAGAATATGTACTCACTGATAAGTGGATATTAGCCCAAAACTTAGGATACCCAAGATATATAATACAATCTGCTAAACACATGAAACTCAAGAAGAATGAAGACCAAAGTGGGGTCACTGTACCCCTTCTTAGAATTGGGAACAAAACATCCATGGAATGAGTTACAGAAACAAAGATTGGAGCTGTGACGAAAGGATGGACCATCTAGAGACTGCCATACCCAGGGATTCATCCCATAATCAGCTTCCAAACGCTGACACCATTGCATACACTAGCAAGAGTTTGCTGAAAGGACCCTGATATAGCTGTCTCTTGTGAGATTAGGCCGGGGCCTATCAAACACAAAAGTGGATGCTCACAGTCAGCTAGTGGATGGATCACAGGGCTCCCAATGGAGGAGCTGGAGAAAGTACCCAAAGAGCTAAAGGGACCTGCAACCCTATAGGTGGTACAACATTATGAACTAACCAGTACCCCGGAGCTCTTGACTCTAGCTGCATATGTATCAAAAGATGGCCTAGTCGGCCATCACTGGAAAGAGAGGCCCATTGGACACACAAACTTTATATGCCCCATTACAGGAGAGCGCCAGGGCCAAAAAAAAAAAAAAAATGGGAATGGGTGGGTAGGGAAATGGGGGAGAGGGGCAAGGGTATGGGGAGACTTTTGGGATAGCATTGGAAATGTAAATGAGGAAATACGTAATAAAATATATTAAAAAAATAGATGGCCTATAACACTTTTTTCTTCAAAATTGTACTTACACTTAATTTGAGTATCACTTCATGCTCTCCTTACAATGCAGTACACAGAAACTCCAGGTCATCCATGACGCAGGTGGTTCTTGTAGTCTTAGCTTCATAGTTTTTCAAGCTATAACTTAAAAATGGATATACTGTTTGCCACTAATTCAAATTCTTCCAGTCTAAATATTCATTCTACTTTGTTGCTACCTTCAAACTAACCCTGAATGGGGAGTTCTAAACAAAATTATTTATCATAAATTGGTACAACTAACACAGATAAAGTAAGGAAAAGAAATCCAATCTATATAGAGCATGTCTCATCTTTCATCAAATACTGTAGTCTCCTCATTAAACATCACATATAAAACATATATAAATGCAGAAAATTTAGTGAATTCAAAAATATACATTAACAGTGAGTAATTATGTACTATTAAGTTCTATAGCAATATTATGAATAACTATATTGGCATAAATATTATCCCTTAATACTCTTCCTAAGGAGAATTCTAAAAGCAAAACAAAACATACATACAACCTTCAAAAACAGAATATAAGAAATAGAAGAGAGAATCTCAGATGCAGAAGATACCATAGGAAACATTGACACAGCTGTCAAAGAAAATGCAAAATACAAAAAGCTCCTAACCCAAAACATCCAGGAAATCCAGGACACAATGAGAAGACCAAACCTAAAGATAATAGGTATATATAGAAGAGAGCAAAGATTCCCAACTTAAAGGACCAGTAAATATCTTCAACAAAATTATAGAAGAAAAATTCCCTAACCTAAAGAAAGAGATGCCCATAAACATGCAAGTAGCCTACAGAACTCCAGATAGATGGCACCAAATGCACAAAACAAAGAAAGATATTAAAAGAAGTAAGGGGAAAAGGTCAAGTAACATATAAAGGCAAACCTATCAGAATTACACCAGACTTCTCACCAGAGACTGTAAAACCCAGAAGATCCTGGAAAGATGTCATGTAGACCCTAATAGAACACAAATGCCATCCTAGGCTACTGTACCCAGCAAAACTCTCAACTACCATAGAAGGAGAGACCAAGATAGTCCATGACAAAAAGAAATATACACAATATCTTTGCACAAATTCAGCCTTTCAAAGGATAATAAATGGAAATTTTCAGAACAAGGAGGGAAACTACACCATAAAAAAAAGGCAAGAAAACAATTTTCTTTTAACAAACCAAAAGAAGATAGTCACAAAAACATAACTCCACCTCTAACAACAAAAATAACAAGAAGCAACAATCACTTTTCTTTAATATCTCTTAATATCAATTCCCCAATAAAAAGACATAGACTAACATACTGGATATGTAAACAGAACCCAACCTTTTGCTGAATACAGGAAACACACCTAAGTGACAAAGACAAACACTACCTCAAAGTAAAAGGCTGGAAAACAATTTTCCAAGCAAATGGTCCCAAGAATCAAGCTGGAGTAGCCAATATAATATCAGATAAAATTGATTATCAAAAAAAAGATAAAGAAGGACACTTCATACTCATCAAAGGAAAAATCTATTAAGATGAACTCTCAATTCTGAACATCTATGCTCCAAATTCAAGGGTACCCACATTCATAAAAGAAACTTTACTAAAGCTCAAAGCACACATTGCACCTCGCACAATAATAGTGGGAGACTTCAACACCCGACTCTCATCAATGGACAGATCCTGGAAACAGAAACTAAACAGAGACACATTGAAACTAACAGAAGTTATGAAACAAATGGATTTAATAGCTATCTACAGAACATTTCCTCCTAAAACAAAAGAATATACCTTCTTCTCAGCACCTCATGGTACCTTCTCCAAAATTGACCATATAATCTGCTGAGGCCTATATAAAATAGCAGATACAAGAAGATTGAAATAATCCTGTGCATCCTATAAGATCAATATGGACTAAGGCTGGTTTTAATAACAAAAACAACAGAAAGCACACATACACATGGAAGCTGAACAAGGCTCTACTCAATGATAACTTGGTCAAAGAAGAAATAAAGAAAGAAATTAAAGACTTTTAGAATTCAATGAAAATGAAGCCAAAACATACTCAAACTTTTGAGACACAATGAAAGCATTCCTAAGAGGAAAACTCATAGCTCTGAGTGCCACCAAAAAGAAACTGGAGAGAGTTTACACTAGCAGCTTGACAGCACATCTAAAAGTTCTAGAACAAAAAGAAGCAAATACACCCAAGAGGAGTAGACAGCAGAAAATAATCAAACTCAGGGCTGAACCAAGTAGAAACAAAAAGAACTATTCAAAGAATCAACCAAACCAGGAGCTGGTTCTTTGAGAAAATCAATAAGATAGATAAAGCCTTAGCCAGATTAACCAGAGGGCACAAAGCCTGTATCCAAATTAACAAAATCAGAACTGAAAAGGGAAACATTTTTTTTAATATTTTTATTACATATTTTCCTCAATTACATTTCCAATGCTATCCCAAAAGTCCCCCATAGCGCCCCCCACTTCCCTACCCACCCATTCCCATTCTTTTGGCCCTGGCATTCCCCTATATTGGGGCATATAAAGTTTGCAAGTCCAATGGGCCTCTCTTTCCAATGATGGCTGACTAGGCCATCTTTCGATACATATGCAGCTAGAGACAAGAGCTCCGGGGTTCTGGTTAGTACATCATGTTGTTCCAACAATAGGGTTGCAGATCCCTTTAGCTCCTTGGGTACTTTCTCTAGCTTCTCCATTGGGAGCCCTGTGATACATCCAATAGCTGACTGTGAACATCCACTCCTGTGTTTGCTAGGCCCCGGCATCGGATCACAAGAGACAGCTATATTTGGGTCCTTTCAGCAAAATCTTGCTAGTGTATGCAATGGTGTCAGCGTTTAGAAGCTGATTATGGGACGGATCCCTGGATACGGCAGTCTCTAAATGGTCCATCCTTTCATCACAGCTATGAACTTTGTCTCTGTAACTCCTTCCCTGGGTGTTTTGTTCCCAATTCTAAGAAGGTGCACAGTGTCCACACTTTGGTCTTCATTCTTCTTGAGTTTCATGCGTTTAGCAAATTGTATCTTATATCTTGGGTATCCTAAGTTTTGGGCTAATATCCACTTATCAATGAATACATATTGTATGAGTTCTTTTGTGATTGTGTTACTTCACTCAAGATGATGCCCTCCAGGTCCATCCATTTGGCTAGGAATTTCATAAATTCATTCTTTTTAATAGCTGAGTAGTACTCCATTGTGTAAATGTACCATAATTTCTGTATCCATTCCTCTGTTGAGGGACATCTGGGTTCTTTCCAGCTTCTGGCTATTATAAATAGGGCTGCTATGAACATAGTGGAGCATGTGTCCTTTTTACCGGTTGGGACATCTTCTGGATATATGCCCAGGAGAGGTATTGCTGGATCCTCCGGTAGTACTATGTCCAATTTTCTGAGGAACCGCCAGACTGATTTCCAGAGTGGTTGTACAAGCTTGCAATCCCACCAACAATGGAGGAGTGTTCCTCTTTCTCCACATCCTCGCCAGCATCTGCTGTCACCTGAAACATAACAGAAACCGAGGAAATCCAAAAAATCATCATATCCTACTACAAAAGTCTACAGAAAATGTGGTACAATTACACAATGGAGCTACTCAGCTATTATAAACGATAAATTCATGAAGTTCTTAGGCAAATGGGTAGAACTAGAAAATATCATCCTGAGTGAGGTAACCCAATCACAAAAGAACACACATGGTATGCACTCACTGATTAGTGGATATTAGCCAAGAAATTCAGAATACCCAAGATACAGTTCACAGACCACATGAAGCTCAAGAAGAAGGAAGATCACAGGGTGGATACTTCAGTCCTTCTTAGAAGGCAGATCAAAATATGCATGGGAGGAGATACAGGACAAAATTTGGAGCAGAGACTGGAGGAAAGGCCATCCAGAGACTGCCCCACCTGGCGGTCTATCCCATATACAGTTACCAAACCCACAAGTGCTTGCTGACAGGAGCCTGATATAGCTGTCTCCTGAGAGGCTCTGCCAGGGCTTACCAAATACAGAGGTGGATGCTCATAGCCAAACAGTGGACTGAGCACAGGGTCCCCAGTGGAGGAGCTAGAGAAAGGACCCAAGGAGCTGAAGGATTTGCAGTCCCATAGGAAAAACAACAGTATTAACCAACCAGTACCTCCAAAGCTCCCAGGGACTAAACCACCAATCAAAGAGTACACATGGGGACCTATGGCTACATATGTAGCCATACATGTGTAGCAGAGGATGGCCTTGTTGGACATCAATGGGAGGAGAGGCCCTTGGTCTTATGAAGGCTTGATGCTCCAGAGTAGGGGAATGCCAGGACAGGGAAGCAGGAGTGGGTATGTTGGTGAGCAGGGGGAGGGGGGATGTGGTAGTGGGTTTTCAGAGGGGAAATCAGGAAAGGGGATAACATTTAAATTTAAATAAAGGAAATATTTAATAATAAAACATTATATAAATATTATATATGTATTTATACATACATATACACTTATATATGTATATGGTGAATATTATCTAAGTATATAATGTTCATATTATCTAAGTATATAATGTTATATGTGTGGGTATATATATATATATATATATATATATATATATATATATATATCACAGACTCCAAGATACATGCAGAGGCTGAACAATAGAAATAAAATAAGTAAATTAAATAAGTCATGGGAGAATAAAGGATGAGAAATGTCAAAAGTTTAATGGCAAAGTGCCAGTGACTTCAGAAAACAGGAAGCTATATTTCTCTGGGAGACTCTGAAGTCCAAACATTGCATTATTTCCTGGCAGTTATGGCTTTGGGATCTCAGCTGGACAGGTGTTTGTCATCCGAAGCCCTTCTGTGCTCAGCTTCCCTCAGAGATGGTGCTGCTCTACGAAGAGTCCAACCATTTCTAAATAAAAAAAAAAAAAAAAAAAAAAAAAAAAAAAAAAAAAAGAATTCTCAGTTTGGTAATTTGACAAAAACGCCATTGGAAAATGAAAAGCCTCTTCCGGTCAGAAAAGCACCAGGGCAGCTGGGGCGCAGGGTCTGCTGACACTCACCAGCTACCCACAACACCCGCCACAGGACCTTAAAACTTCTGGTGAGTGGAGCACAGCTTCTGCTCCAATCCAAGTGCTCGGGACCTGAGACTGCATTAGTTAGGGAAGCAGAAACCGGCCTGAGTAGGGCCACAGGCCTCATCCGGCCGGATCAGCGCAGGGGTAGCAGGAGCGCAGGGTTGCCTGACACCCGCCAGCTACCCACGACCCCCGCCGCAGGATTTTGGGACTGCTGGTGAGTGGAACACAGCTTCTGATCCAGTCCAATCACGCGGGACCTGAGACTGCTCTGGTTGGGGAGAGAGAAATCCGGCCTACACAGGGCCACAACCCTCTTCCTGTCAGAAAAGCACCAGGGCAGCTGGGGCGCAGGGTCTGCTGACACTCGCCAGCTACCCACAACACCCGCCACAGGATCTTAAGACTTCTGGTGAGTGGAGCACAGCTTCTGCTCCAATCCAAGTGCTCGGGACCTGAGACTGCATTAGTTAGGGAAGCAGAAACCGGCCTGAGTAGGGCCACAGGCCTCATCCGGCCGAATCAGCGCCGGGGTAGCAGGAGGGCAGGGTTGCCTGACAACCGCCACCTACCCACGACCCCCTCCGCAGGATTTTGGGACTGCTGGGGAGTGGAACACAGCTTCTGATCCAATCTTTAAACAGTGACAACGATAACAACTAACCCCAGAGATTACCAGATGGCGAAAGGTAAACGTAATAATCTTACTAACAGAAACCAAGACCACTCACCATCATCAGAACCCAGCACCCCCACTTCGCCCAGTCCAGGGCACCCCAACACACCAGAAAAGCTAGACACAGATTTAAAGGCATATCTCCTGATGATGATAGAGGACTTCAAGAAGGACTTTAATAACACACTTAAAGAAATGCAGGAGAACACTGCTAAACAGGCAGAAGACAATAAAGAGGAAGCACAAAAATCCCTTAAAGAATTGCAGGAGAACACAGCTAAAGAGTTACAAATCCTTAAAGAAAAACAGGATAACATAATCAAACAGGTAGAAGTCCTTACAGAAAAACAGGAAAACACATCCAAACAGATGATGGAAATGAACAAAACCATACTAGACCTAAAAAGGGAAGTAGACACAATAAAGAAAACCCAAAATGAGGCAACGCTGGAGATAGAAACCCTAGGAAAGAAATCTGGAACCATAGACTCGAGCATCAGCAACAGAATACAAGAGATGGAAGAGAGAATCTCAGGTGAAGAAGATTCCATAGAGAACATCGGCACAACAATCAAGGAAAATGTAAAATGCAAAAAGATCCTAACTCAAAACATCCAAGAAATACAGGACGCAATGAGAAGACCAAACCTACGGATAATAGGAGTGGATGAGAATGAAGATTTTCAACTCAAAGGACCAGCAAACATCTTCAACAAAATTATAGAGGAAAACTTCCCAAATCTAAAGAAAGAGATGCCCATGAACATACAAGAAGCCTACAGAACTCCAAATAGACTGGACCAGAAAAGAAATACCTCCCGACACATAATAATCAGAACAACAAATGCTCTAAATAAAGATAGAATACTAAAAGCAGTAAGAGAAAAAGGCCAAGTAACATATAAAGGCAAGCCTATCAGAATTACACCAGATTTTTCACCAGAGACTATGAAAGCCAGAAGATCCTGGACGGATGTTATACAGACACTAAAAGAACACAAATTCCAGCCCAGGCTACTATACCCAGCCAAACTCTCAATTAACATAGATGGAGAAACCAAAGTATTCCACGACAAAACCAAATTCACACATTATCTCTCCACGAATTCACACATTATCTCTGCCCTTCAAAGGATAATAACAGAAAAAAAAAACAATACAAGGACAGGAACCACGCCCTAGAAACGACAAGAAGGTAATCCCTCAACAAACCTAAAAGAAGACAGCCACAAGAACAAAATGCCAACTTTAACAACAATAATAACAGGAAACAACAATTACTTTTCCTTAATATCTCTTAATATCAATGGACTCAACTCCCCGATAAAAAGACATAGACTAACAAACTGGCTACACAAACAAGACCCAACATTTTGCTCCTTACAGGAAACTCATCTCAGAGAAAAGGATAGACACTACCTCAGAATGAAAGGCTGGAAAACAATTTTCCAAGCAAATGGCATGAAGAAACAAGCTGGAGTAGCCATTCTAATATCTGATAAGATTGACTTCCAACCCAAAGTCATTAAAAAAGACAGGGAGGGACACTTCATACTCATCAAAGGTAAAATCCTCCAAGAGGAACTATCAATCCTGATTATCTATGCTCCAAATACAAAGGCAGCCACATTCATTAAAGAAACTTTAGTAAATCTCAAAGCACACATTGCACCTCATACAATAATAGTGGGAGACTTCAACACACCACTTTCACCAATGGACAGATCATGGAAACAGAAACTAAAAAGGGACACAGTGAAACTAACAGAAATTATGAATCAAATGGATCTGGCAGATATCTACAGAACATTCTATCCTAAAACAAAAGGATATACCTTCTTCTCAGCACCTCATGGTACCTTCTCCAAAATTGACCACATAATTGGTCACAAAACAGGCCTCAACAGATACAAAAATATTGAAATTGTCCCATGCATCCTATCAGATCACCATGGACTAAGGCTGATCTTCAATAACAAAATAAATAATAGAAAGCCAACCTTCACGTGGAAACTGAACAACACTCTTCTCAATGATACCTTGGTCAAGGAAGGAATAAAGAAAGAAATTAAGGACTTTTTAGAGTTCAATGAAAATGAAGCCACAACATACCCAAACTTATGGGACGCAATGAAAGCATTTCTAAGAGGAAAACTCATAGCTCTGAGTGCCTCCAAAAAGAAACTAGAGAGAGCACACATTAGCAGCTTGACAACACACCTAAAAGCACTAGAACAAAAGGAAGCAAATTCACCCAAGAGGAGTAGACGGCAGGAAATAATCAAACTCAGGGGTGAAATCAACCAAGTGGAAACAAGAAAAACTATTCAAAGAATCAACCAATCAAGGAGCTGGTTCTTTGAGAAAATCAACAAGATAGATAAACTCTTAGCCAGACTCACTAGAGGGCACAGGGAAAGCATCCTAATTAACAAAATCAGAAATGAAAAAGGAGACATAACAACAGATCCTGAAGACATCCAAAACACCATCAGATCCTTCTACCAAAGGCTATACTCAACAAAACTGGAGAACCTGGATGAAATGGAGAAGTTCCTAGACAGATACCAGGTACCAAAGTTGAATCAAGATCAGGTTAATGATCTAAACAGCCCTATATCCCCCAAAGAAATAGAAGCAGTCATTAATAGTCTCCCAACTAAAAAAAGCCCAGGACCAGATGGGTTTAGTGCAGAGTTCTATCAGACCTTCAAAGAAGATCTAATCCCAGTTCTTCACAAACTATTCCACAAAATAGAAACAGAAGGTACTCTACCCAACTCATTCTATGAAGCCACAATTACTCTGATACCTAAACCACAAAAAGACCCAACAAAGATAGAAAACTTCAGACCAATATCCCTTATGAATATTGATGCAAAAATCCTCAATAAAGTTCTTGCTAACCGAATCCAAGAACACATCAAAACAATCATCCATCCTGACCAAGTAGGTTTCATCCCAGGGATGCAGGGATGGTTCAATATACGGAAATCCATCAACGTAATCCAGTATATAAACAAACTCAAAGACAAAAACCACATGGTCATCTCGTTAGATGCGGAAAAAGCATTTGACAAGATCCAACACCCATTCATGATAAAAGTCTTGGAAAGATCAGGAATTCAAGGCCCATACCTAAACATGATAAAAGCAATATACAGCAAACCCGTAGCCAACATCAAAGTAAATGGTGAGAAGCTTGAAGCAATCCCTCTAAAATCAGGGACTAGACAAGGCTGTCCACTTTCTCCATACCTATTCAACATTGTACTTGAAGTCCTAGCCAGAGCAATTCGACAACAAAAGGAGATCAAGGGGATACAAATTGGAAAAGATGAAGTCAAAATATCACTTTTTGCAGATGATATGATAGTATATATAAGTGACCCTAAAAATTCCACCAGAGAACTCCTAAGCCTGATAAACAGCTTCGGTGAAGTAGCTGGATATAAAATTAACTCAAACAAATCAATGGCCTTTCTCTACACAAAGAATAAACAGGCTGAGAAAGAAATTAGGGAAACAACACCCTTCTCAATAGTCACAAAGAATATAAAATATCTTGGCGTGACTCTAACTAAGGAAGTGAAAGATCTGTATAATAAAAACTTCAAGTCTCTGACAAAGAAATTCTAGAAGATCTCAGAAGAAGGAAAGATCTCCCATGCTCATGGATTGGCAGGATCAACATTGTAAAAATGGCTATCTTGCCAAAAGCAATCTACAGATTCAATGCAATCCCCATCAAAATTCCAAATCAATTCTTCAACGAATTAGAAAGTGCAATCTGCAAATTCATCTGGAATAACAAAAAACCTAGGATACCAAAAACTCTTCTCAAGGATAAAAGAACCTCTGGTGGAATCACCATGCCGGACCTAAAGCTCTACTACAGAGCAATTGTGATAAAAACTGCATGGTACTGGTATAGTGACAGACAAATAGACCAATGGAATAGAATTGAAGACCCAGAAATGAACCCACACACCTACGGTCACTTGATCTTCGACAAGGGAGCTAAAAACATCCAGTGGAAGAAAGACAGCATTTTCAACAAATGGTGCTGGCACAACTGGTTGTTAACATGTAGAAGAATGCGAATCGATCCATTCCTATCTCCTTGTACTAAGGTCAAGTCTAAGTGGATCAAGGATCTTCACATAAAACCAGAGACACTGAAACTTATAGAGGAGAAAGTGGGGAAAAGCCTTGAAGATATGGGCACAGGGGAAAAATTCCTGAATAGAACAGTAATGGCTTGTGCTGTAAGATCGAGAATTGACAAGTGGGACCTCATGAAACTACAAAGCTTCTGCAAGGCTAAAGACACCATCAATAAGACAAAAAAACCACCAACAGATTGGGAAAGGATCTTCACCTATCCTAAATCAGATAAGGGACTAATATCCAATATATATAAAGAACTCAAGAAGGTGGACTCCAGAAAGTCTAATAACCCCATTAAAAAATGGGGCTCAGAACTGAACAAAGAATTCTCACCTGAGGAATACCGAATGGCAGAGAAACACCTGAAAAAATGTTCAACATCCTTAATCATCAGGGAAATGCAAATCAAAACAACCCTGAGATTCCACCTCACACCAGTCAGAATGGCTAAGATCAAAAATTCAGGTGACAGCAGATGCTGGCGAGGATGTGGAGAAAGAGGAACACTCCTCCATTGTTGGTGGGATTGCAAGCTTGTACAACCACTCTGGAAATCAGTCTGGCGGTTCCTCAGAAAATTGGACATAGTACTACCGGAGGATCCAGCAATACCTCTCCTGGGCATATATCCAGAAGATGTCCCAACCGGTAAAAAGGACACATGCTCCACTATGTTCATAGCAGCCCTATTTATAATAGCCAGAAGCTGGAAAGAACCCAGATGTCCCTCAACAGAGGAATGGATACAGAAATTATGGTACATTTACACAATGGAGTACTACTCAGCTATTAAAAAGAATGAATTTATGAAATTCCTAGCCAAATGGATGGACCTGGAGGGCATCATCTTGAGTGAAGTAACACAATCACAAAAGAACTCACACAATATGTATTCACTGATAAGTGGATATTAGCCCAAAACTTAGGATACCCAATATATAAGATACAATTTGCTAAACGCATGAAACTCAAGAAGAATGAAGACCAAAGTGTGGACACTGTGCACCTTCTTAGAATTGGGAACAAAACACCCAGGGAAGGAGTTACAGAGACAAAGTTCGTAGCTGTGATGAAAGGATGGACCATTTAGAGACTGCTGTATCCAGGGATCCATCCCAAAATCAGCTTCTAAACGCTGACACCATTGCATACACTAGCAAGATTTTGCTGAAAGGACCCAAATATAGCTGTCTCTTGTGATCCGATGCCGGGGCCTAGCAAACACAGGAGTGGATGTTCACAGTCAGCTATTGGATGTATCACAGGGCTCCCAATGGAGAAGCTAGAGAAAGTAACCAAGGAGCTAAAGGGATCTGCAACCCTATGTTGGAACAACATGATATACTAACCAGAACCCCGGAGCTCTTGTCTCTAGCGGCATATGTATGGAAAGATGGCCTAGTCGGCCATCAATGGAAAGAGAGGCCCAATGGACTTGCAAACTTTATATGCCCCAATATACGGGAATGCCAGGGCCAAAAGAATGGGAATGGGTGGGTAGGGAAGTGGGGAGCGCTATGGGGGACTTTTGGGATAGCATTGGAAATGTAATTGAGGAAAATATGTAATAAAAATATTAAAAAAAGAAAGAAAGAAAATGAAAAGCAAAATTCAACAGGTAAAAGGTGCACAACAAAAATCATTGATAAGGAAAAGATGAAATGTTTATTCAAATATTGAACAATGAAATTTTTTATAAAAAATCAATGAAGCACCTACACCAGAAGAAAAAGAAGAAGAAAAAGCATGGAGCAGAAATATAACAATTGTAAAGAAAATAGTGAAACAGTCTGTTAGCCTTCGACTACCAAATCAGCTGAAATAATGAAATTAAAATATGCAAAGATCTACTGTGACATGCAGTTTGGAGTTTTCAGTCTGGTTTGTAGACTCGTTGCTTTTTTGCCTGCAGTGTCATGGTGGAAGCAAATGGTAAAGCTGACCAAATCAGGACAACCAGGAAGCAAAGAGAAAGCTAGGGTCCCAACACCTCACCCTCAACACCTTACTTCCTTCCACAGAACTCAGATCAACTACCAGTTTCCACCACCTGACAAGCAGGTCCTTAACATTTGGACTTTGAAGAACACTTGCCTAAATCAGAGCAAAAGGTTAGAAATAAGATGTGTACCGACCCCAAAGAACGTTTTTTGTTTTGTTTTGTTTTGTTTTGTTTTGTTTTGTTTTAAGACAAAGGAAACCCAAAATAATCATGGAAGTGAAAAAGAAACATGGAAGAAGAATGAGAGATGAAAAGAGACCGCGGGAAACACAGTGAGGAGCAAGAATGAAGGAGAGAGTAAATAGACTGAGATGAAAAAGTTTAGACTTAGAAAACTGCTGACCGCGGAAGGCAGGAAACATAGAAACACCAACAAACCCACAAAGGTCCGTCTGGAGAATACTGGGAGAATAAAGAACTGGAGCCTTATAATCACCTGAAGCATTGATCCAAGACATTTACTAACAAAAAATTAGATTGCTATTGTTGAGTTTCAGACCCCAGAACAAACAACTGAGGTGCATAGTTAACATACCAATGCAGACCTGGCCTCCAGGTTCTCTCAGCATCCCTCAGTCCCTACCTGGTATACCCAGCCCTCAATCCTGAACTTTCCAGCTGGGCTGCCCTTTCCCCAGAGCCTCTTTGCTATATAATCCAAACATTTTGGTCTCTCCCCTTCTTTTCTCTTCTCTATCTCTTCTCTCCCTCTCTCACTCTCTCCCTTCCCAGCCTCTCTGTTTGAGCTTTCCTTTTTTTCTATTTCACCTCCCCTCTGTCACCTCCCTACGGTGACTTCCCTGACCTTATTTCTTAGGACCATGACCTCAACAGAGTGGCTTCCCAATAATACTACCTTTATATATTTTTCCCATTTATTTATTTATTTATTCATTTTACATCCTGACTGCAAAGTCCTCTCCTCCCAGTTCCCCCATCACATAGTCCCTTCCCCCCTCTCCCTTCCTTTTCTCCTCTGAGAAGGCAGAGGTCCCCCCTGGGTACCAACTCACCCTAGCACAAGTCACTGCAGGACTAGGCACATGACACTGCTAATGATATTCTTTTTTGCTTGCAGACAGGACCCTAACATAGCTGTCCTCTGAGAGGCTCCACCCAGCACCTGACTGAAACAGATGCAGAGACCCATAGCCAAACATTATACAGAACTCCAGAAGTCTTGTGGGTGAGTTGGGGGAAGAATTGAGGGACCCAGAAGGGATAGGGACTCCACAAAAAGACCAACAGAGTCAACTAACCTGTACTCTTGGGGACTCTCAGAGACTGAACCACCAACCAAAGAGCAAGCATGGGCTGTACTAGCCTCTCTTCTCATATGCAGCAGATGTGCAGCTTGGTCTTCATGTGGGTTCCCCAAACAACAGGAGTGGGGGGGGTCCCTGAGTCTGTTGCCTGCCTGTGGATCCTAATCCTCTAACTGGCCTTCTTGAATTGCTTCATTTCACCAGTGGAGAAATAATTTTTTAGCCATAAAGAGAAACACAAAGAATTTCCCTGAAACTTTGAAAGAAATATTTTTAAAGAAAAAAAAATTGTATAGAAACAAAACAAAAACAAAAACGGAAAAAGAAGAAAATGTTGGAAGAGAGGAACAAACAGGAGTGTGATTGGCTAGGCCGATATTTTTGCTAGCAACATTCTCTGCCAAAATACAACAGAATAATGTTGATAAGACATCTACAAGAACAAATGAATGCTTTAATAAAAGATTATGTAATAACGTCATGTAGAATACAAACACTGGGATGGAAATATAAATCAATGGTAGGTTGTATGTTTGGCCTTGACCCTAAAGTTCAAACCATGGAGACACCAAAACAAATAATTAAATAAATTTAATAAGTGTCTTAGTCAGGGTTTCTATTCCTGCACAAACATCATGACCAAGAAGCAAACTGGGGAGGAAAGGGTTTATTCAGCTTACACTTCCAAACTGCTGTTCATCACTAAAGGAAGTCAGCACTGGAACTCAAGCAGGTCAGAAAGCAGGAGCTGATGCAGAGGCCATGGACGGATGTTCTTTACTGGCTTGCTTCCCCTGACTTGCTCAGCCTGCTCTCTTATAGAACCCAAGACTGCCAGCCCAGAGATGGTCCCACCCACAAGGGGCCTCTCCTTCTTGATCACTAATTGAGAAAATGCCCCATGGCCTGGTCTCATGGAGGCATTTCCCCAATTGAAGCTCCTTATTCTGTGATCACTCTAGCTTGTGTCAAGTTGACACAAAACTAGCCAGTACAATAAGCTTAGCTATCATAAAAACTAGGCACAGGGAAACAAAGCACATGATGAAAACTTATAAATACATGAAATCTAACATAAAAGACAAGGAGAGACATATCAACACTACGATTATTTTATTACATATGTGGAAAGAGAATATTTTAAAACACTACTAGACACGGAAAGGAATTTAATCAGGCTTCCACAATAAAGGAGCTTATCATAATGTCTTCCATTCCTTTCCCTGAGCATCCACATTATTATCCTCTCCCACCCTGTGCCCATGAAATAGCCAGCTACTTGGTGTGAATTAGAAAATGTAAACATTTAAAGTCTCTGGAAATTGATCTAGGAACAGACAGTAAGTCAATAAATGTTTGCTCAAGGAAATCTCCTACATGTCAATAAAACCATCAGGAATCCGTGATGGGTGGACCAAAACCAGATTCTAGTTCATCCCTCAGCAACCTGTTCCAGAGCATCTACTGATCAGGTGACCAAGAAATGGGAGCCACTGTTTACCCTGAGCCCAGCCAAAAGACCAGTGTTACTTACCACTGTTGAGATCTCACCCCATGACCCCTGCCTCTAATAAGTGAGAGTAAGACAGTATAATCATTTCCCAGGGAAAGACAGGATAGTTCAATAAGCTGTGTTTAAACCATTGGGTAGAAATATCTTTTTAAGTCAGCTCAGTCTCTTATTGCATGATCCAGAATAAATTTCAAATAAAAAAATGCAAATATAAGTAAAACAAAGCCAGAAAAATAACAAAATAATAAAAAAGAATCTTGGAAATAAACAAAACTTTTCAGAGTACTTCTGAGAATTCAGAATTCATGAAATATTAACATTTTTACTGCATAGAAAGAAATAAAAATAGCTCCTATGGCCAAAAGATAACGAGCAAAGTCAAGAGACAAGCTTGAAGCACTTGAGAAGCTGAGGCAGGAGGATTGTAATGAGTTAAAAGCCAGTCTATGTTAAATTGTATGATACTGTTCCCACATGAAAGGAAAATACAGGCATGATAAGGAAAAGACATCATAGATGAAGAGAGACATTTCTAATAATATTTCAGAAAGGGGATAAAGTTACTACAATAGGAATTTCTAAAATCAGTAAGCAAGATAATTAATGATAATAATAGTAGAAATTTCTAAAGATATAAGAAGATAATTCTCAGAAAGCTTCAAACAATTTTTTTAACAGATGTCAACTTCAATTATAATATTAATGACTTCTCTAGTGATCAAATACTACACAAGAAGCAACTTAGAGAAGAGGATTTATCTTGGCTAATACCTTGAAAGGCTAAAATCAATCACCGTGGGGAAGACATGGCAGGGGACCAGCTCATCTATGACAGGAGACCATTCTGCCATCCATGGTGGCAGAACCCTAGACTACTTGTTAACACCTCCATGTACAATGGAGTAGAGAAAAATCACAGAGCACACCAGGCTACAAATCTCTAGACAGCCCCCCACCCAGAGACTCACTTCCTCCAGCTAGAGCCCACATCTCAAAGGTTCCATATCCACACTATAGTACCTTGAATGAAGGACCAAGTTTACAAAACACGTGAGTCTGTGGAGGGAACTTACATCTAAACCACACCACTTATGAAAAAGGCGAACTAAATTACCTTGAAATATCATTTGTAAATGAGAGTGCAGTACATAAACCATTGCCAGTTATAGGAAAAAGAATCAGTGTCACCAAGCCTACCAGTGTGTATAATCTTTAACACAGCAAATTCTGCTATTGAATGGGTGTTGGGTACTGCAAAATACTATGTGCACAAATGTAGTCATTGAAGCAGTATTAGCAAAGAAATTAAAATATTAATTTTTGTACTATCAGAATGGCTAGTGATAGTCTATTCAATGGAATGTAGTCATTACAGTCAGCTGAAATTCTACATACTGATAGATGATGTTTTGACATACTAACACTCTCTTAGAAGAGTATTAAAAAGAAGAGAGAGAAAGAGAGAGCAAGGACCAAGATTTAGAGTGTAAAACATGTTTAAAACTACCTTATGTCTGGCAAGATGGCTCACAACGGCCACCATCCTGATGACCTGAGTTTGATCCCTAATATCTGTATGGTGGAAGGAGAGAAGCAACATTTTCAAGTCGTCCTCTCACACACTAAGACACATGTGTGCCCACATGCACATACACACACACACAATGAAAAAATTAAAATGTAGATACCATCTTACATGTAAAATGGAGGAAGAGAAAAGTATTCTTGCGCGCGTCCAACTTGACCAGCAAGAACGACGCTGCAACAGAATCCTTCTGCACACGTTTATTGGGAGAGCTTGATTGTAGAGGTGAATAGACCCCGAGCCCAGCACTGGTGCTGCTTTATATAGGCCTAGGAGAGGCGTGTCTCACACCCGGATTGGTTGTGCTTGGTTGATGCTTACCACCTCATTTGCATGCCTACATCTGATTGGTTAATTTCTCTCTCATCTGATTGGTTAACTTCTCTCTCATCTGATTGGTCAATTTTGGTTAATTCTCAAAACCTCATCTTGGCAAAAAACTTTCCTGCCTATGTATGCGTGGTGGCCAGCAGAAGCCTGTGCCACTCTGCAACGGCACATGTGGCTTCCCACAAAGTATGTTGTTGGAGATTGGTTCTAATACTTTGACTCATCGACCCCCCCCCCATTCTACCTCCCACATTCTAGGATTCCAGGTGAACTGCCACGCCTGCTTTTATGTAAATATTGAGGATCTGAACTCTAGTTTCTCAGCAAGGACTTATCCATTGAGCCATTTCCTGCACCCCTCCCCTTCTTTCCCCTGTCCCTTCCCTTCATTGTTGTCAGTGTCCTCCCACAAGTATTCCCACTTCTAAGACCTTTTCATTTTCTTAGGGTTTAGAAGTCATGTGATAAAGCTCCCTTTAAGCCATTTTACAATGGACATTAGGCTTTGAAATAAGGCCTATGCACATTTTAGCCATGTGCATGAGGTGTTAATGCAGACCAGTTGAGACACCTTGTTTGGCAATGCATGGGACGTTTTACTTATTATGACTTTGGCTATTTCTACTAGGAGAGTGAGCCCTCAGATGAATTTGGCATTGTGAGGTATCACATCACAATAAATACCCCTAGTTGATTTATGCCATGTGTTTGATATGTGTGCACATGTGTGTGTGTGCATTTATGTGTGCAGGTGTTTGTATATGTTTGAGTGTATGCATGTGAAAGGCCATTGTTAGATGTCTTCTTCAATTGCTATATACCTTATTTTATGAGACCAGGTTTCTCACTGAATCTGAAAGGTACTGGTTGGCCTAAATGGCCTGGATAACAAACGATAAGGCTACACATCTCTCCGTTTCCCCAGCTCTAGAGTTATAGGCATGTGTACCTCCTGTACTCACATATTCTTTTAATTAATGAGTTCTGTGTATTGAACTAAGGTCTCCACACTTGCATGACAAGAACTCTATTGGCCATACCATCCTCTATCCTAATTTATGCTGTTTTATTATTAATAAAAAGAAGCAATTTTATTAAGATAATGTAAAATCACAAGATGAAATAATTTTTCACCAGGCAATGGAAGAAAAAGAGTCTCTGGATTGTAAAGCAAAGAGAATGAAAAGAGCCAGGTGTGATTCTACACAGTGCCGGCTAAGCACTTCTCTATGTTTCCCAGAGCTGGGTAACAAATCTGGCTTTATGCTTTGTTATTCAAGCAAAGAAATGAAATTCATAATGTGTACTTAATGTAAATAAAGCAATTGCCTCAGGAAAGCAAGTTTTTCACATGGTGAGTTGAGAAAGTAATTTTTCCTTTGTCCTTCACCAAGAACTCACTGTAACAGTGAAAACAGCATTCTCAGCAGGAACTTTACAAGCCACAAGGAAGAGCTTCACTGGACAGTCCTATATAAAATCCTGCTGTGTAAGTCAATAGCGTGACTCAATGAGGAAAAACTCTATAGGGAAACATGTGAAATGGCTTGATTTAAACACACCAGTTAATTGCCCATGGATGTTCCTGGTAGACCAATGTCACTGTCTGTGACATTGTTGAGAGCATATACTTGGTCACCTCTCGGTCATCAGTGGGAGATTACTTACTAGCTCAAGTCATTGAAGGATGCTTGACAGGTCTCCCTGGGACCTATAACTCTATGCTAGACCCTGGACACATCACAGGAGTTGTGATTTAAGCCAGGGGAAGACACGTCAGGGAGCTTCATTATTATTCCAAGCCTCCACTTAAAATATAGCTGCTCACTGTGAGGTTTAAAATAAGAAAATAGAGACAAATTAATTAAAAGAAAGGGAGCATCCATTAAAGGCATTACTGTCAGCAATTACTGGTCACTGTATGAAGTTAACTGGCAAACAACTCGCTTATTACTGATGGTGTAGACTCTTTCTTGACTCTGACACCAAGCCAAAATGTCAACACTAACTCCTTCACTTCACTTCCTGTATAAACAAGCAACATTAGCATTCTCCCAGAGAACAGGGTAGAAAATTGTTCATAATGAGTTAAGATTTGGAATTAAAAACAAAAACAGCAGTGTAACTGAGCAAAGTGAGATTATCCAGTGCCCACCGTGGATCCGTTCTCAGGTGGGTAAGAAGATAATCAAATCTCCAGTGCCCAGAGGTCATGCAAGGCAGTGATTACACTCAGAGTTTTGTTTTGTTTCATTTTGTCTTGTTGTATTAATCATTCCATTTGTTTACATCTCAAATGATGTAATCCCACTTCCCAGTTATCCCTCCACAAAGCCCCCATCTCACATCCACTCTCTCCCTCCTCCCCTTTGCCTCCATGAGGGTGCTCCCACACCACCTACCCTCTCCCACCCCACCATTCCAGCATCCCCTATGCTGGGGCATCAAACCTCCACAGCATCAAGACCCTCCCCTCCCAGTGCTGTCAGGCAAGGCCATCCTCTGCTACATATGTATCTGGAGTCATGAATCCCTCCCTGTACACACTTTGGCTGGTGGTCTAGTCTCTGGGAGCACTGGATGGTCTGGCTAGCAGATGTTGTTCTTCCTATGGGGGGTGCAATCCCCCTCTGCTCCTCCAGTCCTTCTGCCAGCTCCCCCACAGGGTCCCTGAACTTAGTCTGATGGATGGCTCCAAGCATCCACGTCTGCATTGGTCATTTGTTGGCTGGACCTCCCAAGGAGCAGCCACATCAGGTTCCTGTCAGCAATCAACTCTTGACCACAGCAACAGTTAGGGTTTAGTCTGCAGATAGGATGGATCCCCGGGTGGGGCAGTCCCCGAATGGCCTTTCCTCTAGACTCTGCTTCATGTTTTGTCCCCTTTCTTCCTTTGGACAGGAACATTTCTGGGTTAAAAACTTTGAGATGGGTGAGTGGCCCCTCCCTTGACCTGAAGCCGTGTCTATATGCTGGAGGTGGTATCTACAGGTTCTATCTCCCCCTTCTCTGCACATTTTGGCTAAAGTTATCCCCGTTGGGTACTGGAACCTCTCTTTTCCCTGGTGTCAGGACACACAAGGAACTGGGGATAGACACTCAGAATTTTTTTTTTCCATAAATTTTCCAGTGTCTTGGAGGAGAAAACAATTTAAACTTCACACGGAAATTCTTCATCTGCACACACAAAAGCGAAAAACTAACTTAGCAGTCAGTTGGAGTAGGTTTTAACTGCTTGGGAAGATAGACAACACTCAGCTATTAATGTTAATTTTTAATTATATACATGAAATGTGGTTATTAAAGATTCATTGTGTTTAGCTGTTACTCTGTTAGGGAACAATAGCCAACTGACAGCTCTCAGGATATAAACCACTTAAATGCAGGGACTATATCTCCGTAAATGCCACAATCCATGTCATTAAGTAATGAAGCTCTTGTCAATGGAGATGATAAGGATTTAGGATTCTTGGTAGAAAGAGCCAATTTAAACTAATCATCTCAAAGACAACTGGGTAGCTCCTTCAACCAAATTTTAGAAAAGACATTGGCAAAGCTGGACCTCCGGCTAGCCCCAGGGCCTGAAATGAAGCCGTGAATCCCCACCTCCAAGTCTTTTGATACTCTTGGTTGTGCTAGCTTCCTCCTATCAACATGAGAGTCATCCCTTTTGTACATAAAAAATAAAAATTCAGTGGTATCATTTTAGTCTCTGGCTGGAGAATCGATGCAGGGTGAAGAGTATTTGCTGGTCTGACAGTTGCCCCAACTTGAGTTCTCAGCAGGCATGTCAGGCTCTTCATAACCATAACTCTGGTTACAGAAGATCCTCTGCCCTCTTCCCCCTTTACAGGCATACATGTTCAGGTACATATATCTAAAGATCCCATCACCTCCCGCAAAAGAGCTCCATTATCTGGGGACTAAGTCATCAAGCAATGAGCCTATAAAAGACATTTAATAATGAAGCTGTAACGATCACTATCATTACAATCAAATACAACATTGTGCAAATGCTTTCTGCTCTTGTTAAAGAAAATATGTGGTGTAACTGCCAAACAGTGTAAGTCATTTTGAAAATACACATATCAAATCTTAATTATTTCAATGTGTTTTGTTTCTCAGGCATTATCGTCACAAGCCATCTTCATTTCTTGAGGCTAAAAATACTTCCAAACTCCACTTTGCAGATTGTGCTCACAAACAACTTAAAAACTTTTCTAAGAAAAGCTCTTATATAGCTCAATGTCAGTGAGAACGACCCTTATTGCTATAAGTAATCAGTGATTATTTATTTAAAAAAAACAGATACCATTAAATAATAACAAGTTCCTACCATTGAGACCTCTTTGGTAAACATGTCATAGAATTGGAAAACAGGCCTCTTTTTTCATATAATTAATGTTACATATATATACATCATACACACATACATGTACAAATACACATACGTATATACATATACATATACATATACATATACATATATATATATGGTCATGTCTTAGAATATAATGTGCTTATGTCACCCCAGCACTGTATGATATATATCAAGAGTCACATTAACATATACTAAGACTAATAGACTCCAATATTACAAAAGAAACAGTCAAAGCTATACTCCTTTTTATTTTTTTGTTTGTTTTGGTTTTGGTTTTTCGAGACAGGGTTTCTCCGTGTAGCCCTGGCTGTCCTGGAACTTACTCTGTAGACCAGGCTGGCCTCGAACTCAGAAATCCTCCTGCCTCTGCCTCCTGAGTGCTGGGATTAAAGGCGTGCGCCACCACGCCCGGCACTATACTCCTTTTTAAAGTGAATCATAATATCAAAAATGGAACAAATAGAAGTGGCTCAGGAGGAGCACCTGGGACTCCAAGTGCTAATAGGCAAGAATAGTTTTTCAGAGAGATGCTATTCATATGAAACTGATGTTTCTAAGTTTCAATAAAGCAAACATCTTTAGCACTGAGTTGAAGAAGGTATTCTAAAAACACATGGAATAGCAAATAAAATGCCAAAGAAGAAGAAGAAGAAGAAAAGAAAACCACATTTAAATGCATAGTTGTGCCTCTGAGAGACTAAGAGAAACCCTCAGGGAAGAGTGACAGTAAGAGCGAGCAGAAACCCTGGGTAGTGGGTAAATACAAAAACGTGCCTGCTTTGGAAATATTTCCCAACCCCAAGAACTTCAAGACTCAAATCTGATAGCTGTGCAGGCACAGAGACAAGGCTTTCAGGGAGCAGAAGGAAAGACCTCACTAGGCATTACTTCAGAATCATGAGTCAAGATGTGAAAAGTTAGGAGATGAAAAGGGAGTTTGTCCATCTCAGTCTGAGTCCACAGAAAGGAAAACATTTCCCCTGGAGGATGCAAAACCAGTTTTACCCTGAAACAGATTTGGATTTTAAATTTATTCCTCTGCAGGATCTAAGAAAACCCAAGCCAGAACAAAAGAACAAAAAAAAAACGAAAGGAAGGAAGGAAGGAAGGAGGGAGGGAGGGAGGGAGGGAGGGAGGGAGGGAGGGAGGGAGGGAGGGAGGGAGGGAGGGAGGGAGGGAGGGAGAGAAGGAGAGAGGGAGGGAGGGAGGGAGGGAGGGAGGGAGGGAGGGAGGGAGGGAGGGAGGGAGGAAAGAGAGAGAGAGAGAGGGAGAGAGAGAGAGAGAGAAAGGAAAGAAAGAAAGAAAGAAAGAAAGAAAGAAAGAAAGAAAGAAAGAAAGAAAGAAAGAAAGAAAGAAAGAAAGGAAGGAAGGAAGGAAGGAAGGAAGGAAGGAAGGAAGGAAGGAAGGAAGGAAGAAGAAAGAAAGAAAGAAAGAAAGAAAGAAAGAAAGAAAGAAAGAAAGAAAGAAAGAAAGAAAGAAAGAAAGAAAGAAAGAAAGAAAGAAAGAAAGAAAGAAAGAAAGAAAGAAAGAAACCAATCCAAGGGAGGGAATGCTTTAGAGCTTTAGAACATCATGGGGAACAAATACAAAGTTCTCTTGACTGACTGACTCACAACGGGAGTCCCACAGACTTCTCACTAATTAAGAATAGCTGAGCAAACACCCACAAATCAAAACTGTAAAACACATAAATTGTTGGTTGATTCTGCTGAGTCTGGCTCGTGTCATCTTCTTTCATATATGCAAAAGTCAAAAGGGTTATCGGTGCTTTAAACTCCATTAAGCCAATAGAAATCAGGAATAGAAGGGGAACAAAAGAGAAGCATGAAAAACTGTGGCAAAATAACACAGCCAAGTACAAGTATAGGCATTATTAATATATGATAATGGTATATACTATTTGTATATGGTTAAATCATAAATGATTATAGTGTAACAAATGTATCAGTAATCACTATAAATGCAAATGGCTTGCAACAACCATTTAAATACACATAATAAAATTGAATTCAGAGAATCTAGTTGTATACAGAGCCACAGGTAAAATACGATAATAACATGAAATTGAACGATAGAAATGAGATAATAAAAAGTTATTTCCTATGCATACCTGACATAACAGTGTTAGCATCTAATAAAATAAGATAAAGCTGAAAAATAATATGAGAGGCAAAAACATTCACTAGTTAATGTTAGAAGTTCTTATTCATCAAAAAGCAAATAAATAAAAATATAAGCTTGTATTCCACTAAGGGGATAAGACCATAACATGGATCTAAAATATATATTAAAAAATGAGATAATTAAAAAGAAGGATGGACACACATAACTACCATAACATTAAATTTTAATGTTTCTCTCTTTAACCGCCAAGTGATATTAATAAAGCATCATTTGTAAAAACATGCCCCTTGAGCTAGGCATAGTGGTGCACACCAGTTAGTCTAGCACTTGAGAAATGAAAACAGAAGATCAAGAGTTCAAAATTTGCCAGGCACTGGCATAGCCTCATACAAGACAGCTATAACAGGGTCCTTTTAGCAAAATCTTTCCAGCATATGCAATAGTGTCTGGGTTTGGTGGCTGATTATGGGATGGATCCCCAGGTGGTGTAGTCTCTAGATAGTCCATCCTTTCATGTTAGCTCCAAACTTTGTCTCTGTAACTCCTTTTATGGGTATTTTGTTCCCTATTCTAAGGAGGAATGCAATATCCACCCACTGGTCTTCCCTCTCCTTGATTTTCTTGTGTTTTGCAAATTGTATCTTGGGTGTTCTATGTTTCTGGGCTAATATCCACTTACCAATGAGTGCATATCTAATGACTTCTTTTGTGATTGGGTTACCTCACTAAGGATGATATCCTCCACAGTTATCTATAAGATGGAACACAGGGCCCCCAATGGAGAAGCTAGAGAAAGCACCCAAGGAGCTGAAGGGGTCTGCAACCCTATAGGTAGAACAACATATGAACTAACCAGTACCCTCCAGAGCTTGTATCTCTAGCTGCATTTGTAGCAGAAAATGGCCTAGTTGGCCATCACTGGGAAGAGAGGCCCCTTGGTATTGCAAACTTTATATGCCCCAGTACAGGGGAATGCCAGGGCCAAGAAGCGGGAGTGGGTGGGTAGGGGAACAGGGTGGAGGGAGGGTATAGGGAACTTTCTGAATAGCATTTGAAATATATATAAAGAAAATATCTAATAAAATAAAGGAAGAAAGAAAGAAAGAAAGAAAGAAAGAAAGAAAGAAAGAAAGAAAGAAAGAAAGAAAGAAAGAAAGAAAGAAAGAAAGAGTTCAAAATTACTCTTGTCTATATAGCAAGTTCAAGACCAACCAGGCCTAATGAGATCCTGTTAACAAACAAACAAACAAAAACAAATCCTTATACTGATATCTAGAAATCTGTAAGAACAGGTTATATTAACTACTTTCTAGATCTGTGACAAATATCTGGGAAAAAAGTAACTTGAGAAAAGAAACATTGATTTTAGCTCAGAGCTTCAAGGTATATTCTATTACTGTAGGGATGTTATGGTAGCAGGAGTACAAGGCACCTGGTTACATTGCATCTGAAGTCAGAAAGCAGAGAGAGAAGAATGCTGGTTCTCAGCCCACTTTCTACTTCCAGCCCAAGGGTGATGCCTGCATTAAGCATTGGCCTTTCTTCCTCATTTAAACCTCTGGTTTTATATCTATCTATCTATCTATCTATCTATCTATCTATCTATCACCAGAGTTTCATTTCAGTTGGTGATTTTCAATCTCATTGACTTGTCAATCAAGATTAAGCATCACCAAGACTATTAACAGATTTCAAATAACATACATCATACAAAAGAATGTAGTCAGATCAAGTTCAAGTACATCAAAAGTTAATATCAAGGAGGTTACAGCATAATACATTTAGAGATTATAAAACACACATTAAAAAACTAATATATTAATGTAGAACTACTTAATAAGTAATATAGTTAGAAAAATGTTAAGAGTAGTACAAACCAAAGCACAGAGATGCAAACAAAATCTGGAATATTAACAGATTTTTAATATGGTAAAACCAGAATTAAAATGAGATTGCTCAATGGTTAAAAGTGCTTGCCACACAATCATTAGATCCCAGCACTTGTCAGGAACTCCACACACTCAGCTCAATGGAAGGCAGACACAGGAGGATCACTGAAGCTTGCTAGCTTCCAACCTGGCCAAAAAAGCATGAACCAAGGAAAGGCTCAGGAAGAGACTGAATAAAAATAAAAAGTATAGAAGAAAGTGATAAAGGAGAACCTGAGGCCTCCTTCTGACCTACATGAGCATGTAGACACATGTACCAAGCCAATAAGTTCACACACACACACACCAATAAGTAAACAAATATCTAAAAATATTTTTTTTTAAATTGAGGAATTTAATGATTCAGAAATTCTACCTTTATGTATGTATCAAAAGTCATCGGGGCTGGTGAGATGGCTCAGTGGGTAAGAGCACCCGACTGCTCTTCCGAAGGTCCAGAGTTCAAATCCCAGCAACCACATGGTGGTTCACAACCATCCGTAACGAGATCTGGCGCCCTCTTCTGGAGTGTCTGAAGACAGCTACAGTGTACTTACATATAATAAATAAATCTTTAAAAAAAAAAAAAAAAGTCATCACACCAGGATCTTAAGACATGGTTGCATTTGTAGCATGATTCACGAAAGCCAAGATGTCAAAGCAACCTAGAAGTCCCTTGACATATGTACATACAATAGAATATCATTCTGGCTTAGAAGGACATTCTTCCCACATTGCAGTATAATGTGAATTTCAAGGATACAATGCTAAGAGAAATAAGCCAGTACCACCTATGCGAAGTATCTAAAGTAGTCAAACACATAAAGCAAAAGGGCTGGAGAATTGGCTTGGTGGTTAAGAGTGCTTCCTTCTTTTCCAGAGGATCCAAGTTCAGTTCCCAACACTTATATGGGACAAATCACAAGCAGATGTAACTCAGGCTCCTGGATAGCTGATATGATCTCTGGAGAAACTGCATTCGCATGCACAAAAACATGAAGAGATACTACACATAAAACAAAATAAATGAATGAATAAACAAACAAACAAACATGAAATAGAGCATTGGTGGTTAGAAGCTGGGAGAGTAAATAAGACAGGAGATAATGTTCTACTGTTTGCTTTGCACAGTAACAAAATTTTAAATATTTTACAAATCAACATGTATACAGTTCATGCTATACATTTAAGAATGATTAAGCTGGCAAATTTGTGTGTGTGTGTGTGTGTGTGTGTATAACAATCTATCGTTTTATATATATATATATATATATATATATATATATGTGTGTGTGTGTGTGTGTATGTATATATATATATTGTGTTATATATATAACAATCTATTGTGTGTATATATATAATGTGTGTGTATATATATATATATATACATATATATATATAAAACAATCTATTGTAGGAAGTAAGATAAAAATGAGAAGGCAAACCTGAAGAAATTGAAAGGAATTTTTATTCAGCTAAAAGCAAAAGGAGGGAGGGATTCAGTAGAAAGTATCAACAAAACTCAATGTTCAAATCTTTGAAAAGATTACCAAATAATCTCCTATAATATGAATCAAAAGAAAAACAAGGGTGGATAAATTACAACAGTAAAAACAAAAATGGATTGTATATCTGTAAATAATGCAGAAGTATAATTAGTCATAACATAATTAATTATCTTAAAGCAATAAAAAGGATGGTAATTCCCTACAAAAGTACAATCCTAAAAAGTGAAATAAACTATGAATAGTTTCAGACATTGCTGAATTTAGCTACTTATTTAGAGAATAGTTTTATCATCATCTTCTGCTGTCCAAAATTTAAATCAATAAATAATGCACTTTAAATTCTTATAGGATAATTATATACATTCAAATTCTATTCTATAGAGCTAGTGTAAAGGTTACAAATAATGAAGATAAAAACATGAAGATAAAACCTTTGAAGTCTCAAACATGTAAATCAAATATTTTATATCTAGCTAAAATGTTATGCATGTGACATCAAGAAAAAAAAAGAAATTCTCAAACAACCAAAAACTTATTATATATCACTTGTCTCATCTTCCTGGAAATCCTGCCAAATTAAAATAAATTTTACGATGGCAAAGAATGGAATCAGCTGATGCAAAGATTTTTATTCAACATATGTTACTATTTATAAGGGCATATATATATATATATATATATATATATATATATATATATATATATATGAATCTGCAGTCTGTTTTTTAATGAAAGAAAATCTAAGGATCTGAGAGGTTAAACTGTTTGCAAAATATCACACAATAAAATTGAAATTTGATCCTGGACTTTATCTTTTAGCTTAAAGTCCGTGTTGAAATGATTTATAATACAGATGATTCTCAAACTTAACCTAAGCCACAAGTATTGCACCATATCCCTAGTAAAGGATGCACAGCTCTCTTAGTCCTTTCTTCAGACTACTCTCATTTTCAAAATTTGCCATCCATCAACATGGATCCATCATGGATACTTGGAGCCCTTGATGTACACTGTTAATTTAAAAAAAAAAAATGTAGTCTTTAGGAAACTACACTATTATGACACAAAATGTTTGATATCATGTTTCCCTGTTTCTTCTACCACAGCGTTGACCTCCCTGCTCCTTGCTCCCATATTTTGACAATATAGTTACTGTTTTCCTTTATTCAGCTTAGTCTCAAAGTGATAAGGTAGGACATGAAACAATAGGATTCAGAGAAGAGTGGTAAAATCTGAATAGTAGGCCACCAGAAAACTCATCCACCAATTTTGATGAAGGCTCTCACCGCTTCTTTCCCTCTCCCTCTCTCCCTTTCTCTTCTCCCAACGTTCTTCTCTCCTCCCCCCTCTTTTCCCTCTCCCTGTTGTACCTTCCTTTCTTCCTCTTCAGTTATACTTGTTTCTATAGCATCATGTTTTCTGACTTTTTAACACAGCTTCTAACCATCTATTAACACAAAAGAATAACTGAATCCTTGAGAAACTTGGAGGTCAGTAGCAGCAGCCCTTGCCAAAACCCCGAGGATTCTGCCTTCGTTGTGGACTCCAGAAGAATGAGGGATCCACGTCATCTGGAGTGATATTATGTTAAGAAGCAAAGCTGGCTGGATTGGGTATAAATGTCTGTTATCACTTCAAAAATCTAATTCGTTTCTCTAATTCACACTTTTGAATAAATTATCAATGCAACATCAGGGTTTCTACCTATATTGTTATTATGATTCAATAAACTCTAATATGATTAAATATGATTGTGGGTTTTTTTCCAAAAAGGCAAAGAGTTTGCTATATTAACAGTGTATAAGCAGCTAGCTTTACTTCAGACTGTTATGTCAACAAAGCTACTAATGGTTTTTATTTCATTAGAATTCTTTAAGATGCGCTTGCCACTGTTCTGACTTTTGCACATGTCACTGAAGTATTAATGTTTTTGAACTGAGGGGATGAAGCATAGTAAAAATTTCAAACTCTTCTTTCTTCCTTTTTAAAATTAAGATATCTTTTTAATGTTAACATCAATAATTTTATGAAAACCAGAAAATTAGAAGTCCATCCCAAATGAAAACTATAATTCTATTCCAGCACATGTTGAAGCAAATAAATTTTTGTACCCTCTCTTGAAAGTCATTAAGCATTATCAAATGAGTCAGAATATACATTTCTGAATACTAAAATCTAAAATCATATTTCAGTACATTTTTGCACCATCTCTTGAAAGTCATCAAGCATTATCAAATTAGTCACACTACACATTTCTTTTTATCACCCACGAAGCAGAAATCAGGCTGAGTGATTTCTTCATTTGGAGGGGATTGTTTTGGTAACCACACAGTATTGTTAGTGAGCTCCTAGGTGACTAGTTTCATAGAACACCACATATATTAAAAACTGACTCTAGGGCCTTTTGTGTGATGGTCCTTGGAGCTGACAACAGCATGGTGGGAATACACACTACAACAGAGTGACTCAATCCATTGCAATGTGCTAAATAATTTCCAATCACGAATTCTACAGGAGGTCAGCTGCAACTTTCATACAGCCAACCTAGCCACGAAGTGAATATTGGGTTATTGCAGCCATATCTTTATTCAAAGCCAAGTGAAATCTCTTACTTCTTAATAATTACACTATTTCATTTTATCAAATAAATTCTACTCTTTGATTCCCTAAAACAAATTCTGCAATACTTTGTAGGTGAGATTCTACATTTGCATAATTACTTCTTTGAAGTTGAACTGCCAAGGCTGCAAAAATCATTAAACTGATTTTCATTGAACTCTAACCGTCATGGGGAATAATAACTTTCTTCTTACAGAAGTATCCTTTTCCTGGAAATGTACTTCCCAGCTTTATTTCCTTTGCTAATTGATCCTGGTCATTTAACTCAATAACTTTTATAAAGTTAAAATTATAAAGATTTAATTGACTTTTGCTTAGCTTCCAATTACGTTTAATTTGTTTCTATTCAATCTCATTAAATCCAATTACAGTTAGACTAATTGTAATTACTCCCAATAGTTCGTTTATTTTTAAAATAAGGACCCTGTCCTCTGTTCTTTCAGGCAATTTTTCAGCAGGGTTGTGTAGGGTCTTTTAATTATATTAGTACAAATGGCTTCCTACATGCATCAATAAGTTTGGATTTAAAATTAAGACAATTCCATGTAGCACAGAAAAGTTAGCAAGACCCTGGTTACAGTTCAGTAGCTGTGTAGGTAGCTTCCCAGTACCCATCGTTAATATCAATTGTGATACGTAGACAGTCAGATGCAAATTTTATTACCCCAGATATGGAAATGTATATATAAGCACAGTTTGAAAAAATGGGAGGGTAATGAGAAATGTTCATAGTAGCATTTGAAGAATGTGATATTTTCTAGAAAATGGTACTTTCTGGTTAGAGAGATGCCTCAGCCATTGAGTGCATGTGCTCTTGTACCATCTTTGTCAAGCAGCTCACAACTGCCTATAGTTCTAGATTTAGGGGACCATCACCATCTACTGGTCTTCACAGGTGCCTACACACATCCATTTCTCTAAACCACAGACACACACACACAAGCAGCAGCAACACACCCACATGCACACACACACACATACACAATTAAAAGTAAAAATGCAAGCAAACAGTGCTTTCCTGGAGCAAAATTTGCTTTTTGTGTAGCTTTTCAGATATTTATTTCCACTTTGATAAATCATTGTAAAGACTCAAGCTAATAGTAGCTACCAACTTTAGCAACCAAAGTCATATATATTATAAGGGATGCAGTACAGTAAACTGGGATAACTGGGAGAGAAATAGGGAGAGGAGAGAGAAAAGAAATCTTAAACATGTTGTGTGACACATTATTCCTAAAAAGATTTAAGAGAGAACCAATTTATTCCAGATGTGGAGACAATAACAGACCAAAGTAACAATACTACTGAAGTCCAACTTGATATATCAGTGAATTTATTGAGGTTTCAAATAGGAGCAAGGTTGACTCAAATGCAGCTATATTACCAATATCCCATTCTTGCATGAATGACAACTCTCAAAAGCTAGGACCCTGGAGCCCACTACATGACTTGCAGGAAGTTCCACAAGCATGAATTTCCTTTACTTTGTAGTACTTAGTGCTTTTATGTAACTCAAGGAGGAAAGAGATTTGTAAATTTGGTTTCAGGAACTTCCTGAAACTTCTGAGTTGTTTATTTCCTAAAAACACAAGGAACAATAAATATTTGAAAATAACTGTTGAAAACAAATAGTCAGGAGAGGTGATGAATCATCTTCTGGCTCTATACTGATTTCCTATCTTGATATCAGGAATTATGGGACAAACAAGGCATGTATTTCAAAAACAAATAGGACTTTAATCAAGTAATTATTAAAGCAAATGGGAAGAGGGTAGTGATAAAACTAGACACCCTTGTCTCAGTAGGAATGCTTTGAGTTTTCCTCCACTTAACACAATGATGGCTATCACTTTATCATATATAGCCTTTATTATATTAAGATATGTTCCCTCCAACCCTAGTCTCTCCAGGGTTTTCATCATGAAGGAACATTGAATTTTGTAAAAGGTCTTTTCTAGATCAATTAAGGTGTTCATAACATATCCAACCTAAGATCCATTTGTGTGTGGAATTGCATTTATTGATTTACATACAGTGAACTATCTCTGCATCCATGGAATGAAGCCAATTTAATCATGCTGAATGATCTTTAAAATGTGTTCTTCACTTCAGTTTTAAGTATTTATTGAAAATCTCTACCTCTGTGTTCATCGGGGTGTTTGTCCTATAATTTTCTTGATGTTGTTGTGGACTTTTATCTAGTTTGGGATTCAGAGTAATGTTGGCTTATAAAAAGTTTAGAAGTACTCTTTCCTTTTCTATTTTATGGAATAATTCTTTGATGGTCCAATAGAATTCTTTGTTAAGTCTATCTAACCCTGGGCTGTGTGTGTGTGTGTGTGAGAGAGAGAGAGAGAGAACATTTAAAATTTCCACCTCATCCCTGTTGCTTGTTGTTAATATCAGTTTAAATTATTATTAAATTGTAGATGTGACTTTGATTGCTAATATTGATAGTCCTTGTTAATCTGAGCCTTTATATGGTTTTTTAAAATAGAAATAAATATTTAAATATACATTCATTACTTGTACATTTTCCAATTTAGTGTAATATGAATTTTTAAAACATGTTTTTATGAATCTCTATGTTTCTTTGGTATCTGTCATAATATCTCCCTTTTATCTAAAATTTTACTTATATGGGTCTACTTCATCCTTTGGTTAATTTGGCTAAGAGTTAGTTACCTTTTCAAAGAATAAACTTTTTGTTTCATTGATTTTTCACATATTTTTCCTTTCTATTTCATTACTTTCTGCATTGCTCTTCATTACTTATATCTACCTACAGCTTTTTGGGTTACACATGGGACAATTGTCCCACAAGGAGCCATAGGTTGCCAGATAACAAGCACCCTAGAGGTATGAGAAATGTCCCTTCAGTTGTTGGCAAAGGGAGTTGCAGAGATCCCTCCCCAACCCCAAACCCAAAACCCCAAAATACAGTCTAATGTAATTACTCTTGATTGACTACCCAAACCTGATGGTAAGATACCATTCCTAAAGCTGCCACACATGTTGGACATGGAAAAATAAAGCTTACTTTAACCTGTAAACTTCCCCACTACTGGGTAACTTTTATCATACAACAAAGCTCTATTCAAGCTACAGGGAGAAAGAAGTCATCAGCAGTTTCACCCAGGTGGAAATGCTGTGAATGCTACAAGTAATAATAATAACCAAAATAGCAAGATATGCCATGGGTACAGTAGTGAGTTGAACATTATTGGAATAACCACCTACTTTCTAATTGGATTTAACGCATGCTCAATAGGAGAAAATTCATTCCTGGCACTGCAAATACGGCCAATGACCCATGATGAAAAGAACTCAGACACTATGGGAGTGCCTACTAATACTGTTTTGCTAAATGAATATAGTATCAAATTGTCTTCTAAATAAACAGATCTACCTACACTCGTAGATTAGTGCAACTCTCAGTTTTTATGGTGTAAATTTCTTTGTGCAGTGGACAGTGACTACTACAGACACTCACTAGTCAAAGTACAGCCAATAACTATCTTTAGAGTCCTCAGCTATAAAAGGGACATCTATATCATGTTCTTCTCACATTGTCTCAGGAAACTTTGTGGAAGAGAGGATGGAAAGAGTGCAAAAACCAAAGATTGAGGAGAACTAGGTCAGGACACTGTCTTCTGGTTGTGATAGATCACTGTACTCATGAACTTAGAACAAAAGTACTTGTGCCTGAGACTGCACAAGATCTAGCCAAGTCATCATTCTAGCATAGATGGGGAGAGATATGTGAGCTCACCCCCTAGATGAGGAGTTATTGACAACTGATGGCAACAAAGGGAGGGAGACTGAACTCTCTTTAGCGCCATGGTCCCTGTTAGGTTATCCGTAATACAGCAGATGGCTGTGTGCCCACATGTTTATGGGTCATACTATTAGACCATAGCCAACAGCTTCAGAACTGGATCTCTAGATTTTCATGGTTAAAAAGAGAGAGAGAGAGAGTCTATTGGATCTAATCTCAGTGTTAGTGTTTGTGTGCTGCATTGCAAGCAGTCTATCTAAACATTCATCATAATGGCTTTAATAAATAATTAAATCTAGTATTTGGCAGCTGGAGGCTACTAAACTTCGTTAAATAATTCTGAAGCTTATTCTACCAGTGTATGGAGATAAAATGCTAATGACTTAGCAGATATAAAACCTATTAGCAACTATCAGTGCTCTGTTATCTTGGAAGACTGTAAGGTGCACACTAAGAACTGGATAGTGTGAAACTGCCCTACTTTTCCTCCCAAGCTGTACTAAAGTAATTGACTATTCAATCCATGGAAACTCTCTGCTTTCAAACATTAAAGCACTTTGCCATAACCTGCAGTTTTTAGGATAGCATGTTTCAGATATATACATGCATTAACTACAATCTTCATTTGACAAAGCATTATGAGTAATAGCAGCCTTACAGTCCATTGCAACTCTTTTGCAATACATTTACCTTTTGATTATGTTGGCTTCAATGCACCAATCAAAAAATTCAAGGAAAAAAAAACATATACTATAGCATTAACATATAGCATATTCAATATAATCAACAGCTTAAAAAGGCAATCTATTAACCTATGATACTGCTATTAAAAGACAAGCTTAGTATCATTGCATTAATAAAAATCATAGTTCTTAGACAGCTGCTAAACTTTGAAGTTACGTTGTTTACATCCAAGATATAAGCTTACTCACTGATAGAAACAATATTCACATGGACATCTCTGCTAAACTCTGTGTGACCTCCACGTGAAAGAAAACAGAAAGGAGTGGTGGTGTCAAGATGAGGGCATTTTCAATATGATGTCTGGAGTAGGCAAGGGAACACAATTATGGCCCCACCACGGTTCTCATCCACCTATATTGATCATCCAGGAAGACCTATAGTGAAGCAAACTGAAAGTACTAACAGTGTTTCCTTGGGTGTATTTTTCTTAGTTTCACACAGAGACACACATAATCACACTGCTGCAGACAGCACCGCTCACCCGAAGATTTCATATTCTCATGCCATTTGCTCTAGGAGCAAAAGGCAATGCAAGACAACTACTAAAACTGCAAGTACCACACAAAAGACACATGCTACCTAGGCTGCAAGGACAGTACCATCCACGACTCTGAGTATCAAAGGCCATATTTGATTCTCCTGTGTTCTCTATGGACTCCATGTTGATTCTCATGTGACTCTAGGCAGAGCAAAAGACAGGACAACCTATAGACTGACGATCCGCCCAGGAGATAGCGTAATATAAAAGATTCCACACAAACAGGAATAAAATGGACCCCTGGAATGCTCTTCCTTGGCCATTTAAATACAAGTGTGTAGAAATACAGCATCTGATGACTGTTGCAACAATATCAGCTAGAGGGAGACTACCAAGGACAACAAGTAAACCACAGTTAAGGCAAGGACATAGCGTTGTTCCAAGTCTAGTGACTGAACAAAACATTCATGGATATAAGCTGTGAATACACTTTACAACTCAGATTAGACATAATATTTTTAATTGTCAACTTCAGAATTATAGATTCCTCTCTCAAACAGAATCTATCAGGGTCAGAAAGAATCAGTTTAGAAAATTCAACCCCTACACAAATATACATGTATGTACACACAGATATATACACACATATCATACACACAGTCATATACCACACACAGACATTATACACACAGACACACATATATATCATACAAACACACAGTCATATACCACATACACACACACACATACACACACATCTATATAGGCATGAAGTGAAGCAGCACCCAGCTACCTTTTCAGAATGAGAATATCCTTTACAAATTGGCTAACTAACCATTTATATTTAATAATGCACATTAATTATAACTGTGATAAAGAGAAGTGAAGTATGCACATTAGGCAGATACAAAATTACCACATACTCATCAGACCAATGTAGGTCAAAGACAATGGGCAAATAGACTTACACTAATAAAAGAAGATCATGTAGATTAGAGCTTCGTTGTGAAAGTAACAATAAAAACTAAAAATGGGCATTTTTTTCAATCAACAAAATTCTGACAAATAGGCAGACCTACAATTTAGGGAGGGTTAAAAATTGTTCTTCCATCCTTACAGAAAAACAGGAAAACACATCCAAACAGATGATGGAAATGAACAAAACCATACTAGACCTAAAAAGGGAAGTAGACACAATAAAGAAAACCCAAAATGAGGCAACACTGGAGATAGAAACCCTAGGAAAGAAATCTGGAACCATAGATACGAGCATCAGCAACAGAATACAAGAGATGGAAGAGAGAATCTCAGGTGCAGAAGATTCCATAGAAGACATCGGCACAACAATCAAGGAAAATGTAAAATGCAAAAAGATCCTAACTCAAAACATCCAAGAAATACAGGACATAATGAGAAGACCAAACCTACGGATAATAGGAGTGGATGAGAATGAAGATTTTCAACTCAAAGGACCAGCAAACATCTTCAACAAAATTATAGAAGAAAACTTCCCAAATCTAAAGAAAGAGATGCCCATGAACATACAAGAAGCCTACAGAACTCCAAATAGACTGGACCAGAAAAGAAATACCTCCCGACACATAATAATCAGAACAACAAATGCTCTAAATAAAGATAGAATACTAAAAGCAGTAAGAGAAAAAGGCCAAGTAACATATAAAGGCAAGCCTATCAGAATTACACCAGATTTTTCACCAGAGACTATGAAAGCCAGAAGATCCTGGACAGATGTTATACAGACACTAAAAGAACACAAATTCCAGCCCAGGCTACTATACCCAGCCAAACTCTCAATTAACATAGATGGAGAAACCAAAGTATTCCACCACAAAACCAAATTCACACATTATCTCTCCACGAATCCAGCCCTTCAAAGGATAATAACAGAAAAAAACCAATACAAGGACAGGAACCACGCCCTAGAAACAACAAGAAGGTAATCCCTCAACAAACCTAAAAGAAGACAGCCACAAGAACAGAATGCCAACTTTAACAACAAAAATAACAGGAAACAACAATTACTTTTCCTTAATATCTCTTAATATCAATGGACTCAACTCCCCGATTAAAAGACATAGACTAACAAACTGGCTACACAAACAAGACCCAACATTTTGCTGCTTACAGGAAACTCATCTCAGAGAAAAAGATAGACACTACCTCAGAATGAAAGGCTGGAAAACAATTTTCCAAGCAAATGGTATGAAGAAACAAGCTGGAGTAGCCATTCTAATATCTGATAAGATTGACTTCCAACCCAAAGTCATTAAAAAAGACAGGGAGGGACACTTCATACTCATCAAAGGTAAAATCCTCCAAGAGGAACTATCAATCCTGAATATCTATGCTCCAAATGCAAGGGCAGCCACATTCATTAAAGAAACTTTAGTGAAGCTCAAAGCACACATTGCACCTCATACAATAATAGTGGGAGACTTCAACACACCACTTTCACCAATGGACAGATCATGGAAACAGAAACTAAACAGGGACACAGTGAAACTAACAGAAATTATGAATCAAATGGATCTGGCAGATATCTACAGAACATTCTATCCTAAAACAAAAGGATATACCTTCTTCTCAGCACCTCATGGTACCTTCTCCAAAATTGACCACATAATTGGTCATAAAACAAGCCTCAACAGATACAAAAATATTGAAATTGTCCCATGCATCCTATCAGATCACCATGGACTAAGGCTGATCTTCAATAATAAAACGAATAATAGAAAGCCAACCTTCACGTGGAAACTGAACAACACTCTTCTCAATGATACCTTGGTCAAAGAAGGAATAAAGAAAGACATTAAGGACTTTTTAGAGTTCAATGAAAATGAAGCCACAACATACCCAAACTTATGGGACGCAATGAAAGCATTTCTAAGAGGAAAACTCATAGCTCTGAGTGCCTCCAAAAGGAAACTAGAGAGAGCACACATTAGCAGCTTGACAACACACCTAAAAGCACTAGAACAAAAGGAAGCAAATTCACCCAAGAGGAGTAGATGGCAGAAAATAATCAAACTCAGGGGTGAAATCAACCAAGTGGAAACAAGAAAAACTATTCAAAGAATCAACCAATCAAGGAGCTGGTTCTTTGAGAAAATCAACAAGATAGATAAACCCTTAGCCAGACTCACTAGAGGGCACAGGGAAAGCATCCTAATTAACAAAATCAGAAATGAAAAAGGAGACATAACAACAGATCCTGAAGACATCCAAAACACCATCAGATCCTTCTACCAAAGGCTATACTCAACAAAACTGGAGAACCTGGATGAAATGGAGAAGTTCCTAGACAGATACCAGCTACCAAAGTTGAATCAAGATCAGGTTAATGATCTAAACAGACCTATATCCCCCAAAGAAATAGAAGCAGTCATTAATAGTCTCCCAACTAAAAAAAGCCCAGGACCAGATGGGTTTAGTGCAGAGTTCTATCAGACCTTCAAAGAAGATCTAATCCCAGTTCTTCACAAACTATTCCACAAAATAGAAACAGAAGGTACTCTACCCAACTCATTCTATGAAGCCACAATTACTCTGATACCTAAACCACAAAAAGACCCAACAAAGATAGAAAACTTCAGACCAATATCCCTTATGAATATTGATGCAAAAATCCTCAATAAAGTTCTTGCTAACCGAATCCAAGAACACATCAAAACAATCATCCATCCTGACCAAGTAGGTTTCATCCCAGGGATGCAGGGATGGTTCAATATACGGAAATCCATCAACGTAATCCAGTATATAAACAAACTCAAAGACAAAAACCACATGGTCATCTCGTTAGATGCGGAAAAAGCATTTGACAAGATCCAACACCCATTCATGATAAAAGTCTTGGAAAGATCAGGAATTCAAGGCCCATACCTAAACATGATAAAAGCAATCTACAGCAAACCAGTAGCCAACATCAAAGTAAATGGTCAGAAGCTTGAAGCAATCCCTCTAAAATCAGGGACTAGACAAGGCTGTCCACTTTCTCCATACCTATTCAACATTGTACTTGAAGTCCTAGCCAGAGCAATTCGACAACAAAAGGAGATCAAAGGGATACAAATTGGAAAAGATGAAGTCAAAATATCACTTTTTGCAGATGATATGATAGTATATATAAGTGACCCTAAAAATTCCACCAGAGAACTCCTAAGCCTGATAAACAGCTTCGGTGAAGTAGGTGGATATAAAATTAACTCAAACAAATCAATGGCCTTTCTCTACACAAAGAATAAACAGGCTGAGAAAGAAATTAGGGAAACAACACCCTTCTCAGTAGTCACAAATAATATAAAATATCTTGGCGTGACTCTAACTAAGGAAGTGAAAGATCTGTATAATAAAAACTTCAAGTCTCTGAAGAAAGAAATTATAGAAGATCTCAGAAGATGGAAAGATCTCCCATGCTCATGGATTGGCAGGATCAACATTGTAAAAATGGCTATCTTGCCAAAAGCAATCTACAGATTCAATGCAATCCCCATCAAAATTCCAAATCAATTCTTCAACGAATTAGAAAGTGCAATCTGCAAATTCATCTGGAATAACAAAAAACCTAGGATAGCAAAAACTCTTCTCAAGGATAAAAGAACCTCTGGTGGAATCACCATGCCGGACCTAAAGCTCTACTACAGAGCAATTGTGATAAAAACTGCATGGTACTGGTATAGTGACAGACAAATAGACCAATGGAATAGAATTGAAGACCCAGAAATGAACCCACACACCTATGGTCACTTGATCTTCGACAAGGGAGCTAAAAACATCCAGTGGAAGAAAGACAGCATTTTCAACAAATGGTGCTGGCACAACTGGTTGTTAACATGTAGAAGAATGCGAATCGATCCATTCCTATCTCCTTGTACTAAGGTCAAGTCTAAGTGGATCAAGGAACTTCACATAAAACCAGAGACACTGAAACTTATAGAGGAGAAAGTGGGGAAAAGCCTTGAAGATATGGGCACAGGGGAAAAATTCCTGAATAGAACAGTAATGGCTTGTGCTGTAAGATCGAGAATTGACAAGTGGGACCTCATGAAACTACAAAGCTTCTGCAAGGCTAAAGATACCATCAATAAGACAAAAAAACCACCAACAGATTGGGAAAGGATCTTCACCTATCCTAAATCAGATAAGGGACTAATATCCAATATATATAAAGAACTCAAGAAGGTGGACTCCAGAAAGTCAAATAACCCCATTAAAAAATGGGGCTCAGAACTGAACAAAGAATTCTCACCTGAGGAATACCGAATGGCAGAGAAACACCTGAAAAAATGTTCAACATCCTTAATCATCAGGGAAATGCAAATCAAAACAACCCTGAGATTCCACCTCACACCAGTCAGAATGGCTAAGATCAAAAATTCAGGTGACAGCAGATGCTGGCGAGGATGTGGAGAAAGAGGAACACTCCTCCATTGTTGGTGGGATTGCAAGCTTGTACAACCACTCTGGAAATCAGTCTGGCGGTTCCTCAGAAAATTGGACATAGTACTACCGGAGGATCCAGCAATACCTCTCCTGGGCATATATCCAGAAGATGTCCCAACCGGTAAAAAGGACACATGCTCCACTATGTTCATAGCAGCCCTATTTATAATAGCCAGAAGCTGGAAAGAACCCAGATGTCCCTCAACAGAGGAATGGATTCAGAAATTATGGTACATTTACACAATGGAGTACTACTCAGCTATTAAAAAGAATGAATTTATGAAATTCCTAGCCAAATGGATGGACCTGGAGGGCATCATCTTGAGTGAAGTAACACAATCACAAAAGAACTCACACAATATGTATTCATTGATAAGTGGATATTAGCCCAAAACTTAGGATACCCAAGATATAAGATACAATTTGCTAAACGCATGAAACTCAAGAAGAATGAAGACCAAAGTGTGGACACTGTGCACCTTCTTAGAATTGGGAACAAAACACCCAGGGAAGGAGTTACAGAGACAAAGTTCGTAGCTGTGATGAAAGGATGGACCATTTAGAGACTGCTGTATCCAGGGATCCGTCCCATAATCAGCTTCTAAACGCTGACACCATTGCATACACTAGCAAGATTTTGCTGAAAGGACCCAAATATAGCTGTCTCTTGTGAGACGATGCCGGGGCCTAGCAAACACAGGAGTGGATGTTCACAGTCAGCTATTGGATGTATCACAGGGCTCCCAATGGAGAAGCTAGAGAAAGTACCCAAGGAGCTAAAGGGATCTGCAACCCTATTGTTGGAACAACATGATGTACTAACCAGAACCCCGGAGCTCTTGTCTCTAGCTGCATATGTATCGAAAGATGGCCTAGTCGGCCATCAATGGAAAGAGAGGCCCATTGGACTTGCAAACTTTATATGCCCCAATATAGGGGAATGCCAGGGCCAAAAGAATGGGAATGGGTGGGTAGGGAAGTGGGGGGCGCTATGGGGGACTTTTGGGATAGCATTGGAAATGTAATTGAGGAAAATATGTAATAAAAATATTAAAAATCAAAAAAAAATTGTTCTTCCAGTTGAAAGCTAATTTTAAGAGCAGAAATGTGGGTCTTTGCTAGAACATAAAGACCCTGGGATATGGTGAATAATTAAATTAATATGATGCTGTTTTCTCACATATATTTGTGTGTAGATGTATGTGGGTTACAGGTATCAACCCCAGGGCTATATATGCCTGGTAGACAAGCTTCTTACCACTGAGCACAAGCCTTGTTCTCATATACTTTATTAAAAAGGCAGTTGTTATAAGCAAAACAATACCTTAAGAAATAAAATAGTGTCAGGCATTAGCACAAAGGCTGGGAGAAGAATTGGGAGAACAGAAAAGGGCCTTGCTTTGCACAGTTCTATGATCTCTGAAAATGTTGGTGTCAAACAGTAAGGGATTAAATCTTTCTCTTACTAATGTACGAGTAGGAAACTGGGCAACAGTGCAACGGCTCATTCATTCAGCAGCACACTGTAAGTTTAAACAGTGGGAACGTTGCAGATCTCAGTGGTGCTCTCCATCTTCCTCCCTAGGTGTAACATCAGTGTGGAGCATCTGCTCTCTACAATGAAGATATGTCAAACTCTACCACAGGCCAGTCTCCGCCATCTTCCATCCCAACTTCTCTGCCTCCATTATTATAAACACCCCTAAGATTTGCTTTACTGTGAAGATTTTTGCAAATAGTACTACCTTAGGTGCCTTTGGTCAATTTTATCTCACTCTCCCCTGTCCCCTGTCCCTTCCCCACATCTCTCTCCTCTCTCTCTCCTCTCTCTCTCTCTCTCTCTCTCTCTCTCTCTCTCTCTCTCTCTCCCTGGATTAAGACAAAGTATGTAGCCCAAGCCTACCTCAAAGCTGAAACCTGCCACCTGCCTGTGCCAGTTTCCTGAGCACTGAAATATAGGTAGGCACCACCATATCTGACCTCATTTGCATTTTAATCAATATTTCTCAAAGTATAGTTTAAAAACTTGCATGCTCTCCAGTCATAGCATAAATGGCCTGTCAAAAGATCTTCTAAGATCACAGTTTCCAATGATCAAAATAATTTTCTCTATCTCTTGGTTAAATGAATGAAGCTAGGAAGAGTTCCCTTACCATTCACTGAACCTGTCAGCGCCTTGATCTTGAAACGTCTAGATTCTAGAACTGTGGGAAATTAAGTTTCTATTGTTTACAAGCCAGCTAGTTCATGGCCTTGTGCTTTAGTGGCCCATAGTCTGAATAAAGACAGGACACAAGAAGCCAAACACATAGCAGTTTGAGTCACTCAGCTAACTACATGAGTCAAAACTGGCACCAATTTATTCTTTGATATTGATTTCACAGTACAGGCTCATTCAAGCCTCCATCAGTAGATGAGGCACTTGAAAGAACACTACAAGTGACGTACAATGAGTATCCTAAAGAAAAAAATTTAAATCACAGTAGAGGTGATAAAATTATTGTCTCAGAGTACCTGCCTTTGGGGTATTTAATGTATGAAAGCTTGAATAAAAATGGCTACCACTGGCTCATATGCTCGGTGCCCACCCCCTACCTCCCCTACCCACCCACCTCACCATGGTGGAACTATTTAGGGAGGATTAGGAGATGTTGCCTTGTTGAAGGATGTGTGTCACTGGATAGAGGGGCTTTGAAGTTTCAAAAATCCCAGGCCATTCAGAGTTAGCTCTCTCCACCTCTCTGTCTGCCTCCTGCTTGTGGATTAGCTGTAAAATTCTCAGCTGCTCGTCCAGCACTGTGCCTGTATACCTGTCTCCATGCTCCCCACCAGGATGGCCGTGAGATCTTACCTCTCTGGAACTGTGATCTTCTGGTGATGGTATTTTGTCACAGCAATACAAAAAGGAGCTAAGACACAATGTAAGCTGGAAAGTACACCATGAGCCAAGGCAAGGGGGGCCCTTTGCATATTGAAACAATTGCAATCCCCTGAATAGATTTCCAAGAGGGTCAGAAAGCAAATTATCCTACAGATATTAGCTTTATGCTTTGTTAGCTTATGTGTATTCTCAAAAGAGGAGCGATACACAAGCAGCTGGGGAAGGGTAAGTTGAGTTATGGTTTTTGCTTGTCTGTCTGCTTGTTTTTCTTTTTGTAATTAATCTTAGAAAAATGAGATGGAGATACAGGAAAAGTAAATTTAAAGGTGCATTACCCAAGAGATCACTATTTATGGGTACCGACATTAATCACACTAGAATACTCAGAAGAGTAGAGTAAAGTAGACTTGATCATTTTCCAACTTGGAGATGTATCTATCCACCAGCTCTCTCCACCACTGGCAAAACACCCAGCTGGGCAGCAATACTCAACCTTGGCTGTTCATTAGAGTCATCTGGGAAGCTTTTAAAGAGCTAATTCAGGCTGCAAATCCAACCAATTAAATCAGACTATCTGCAGGTGGGACCCAGGATGCAGCATCATTTAGCCATGCCTTGGGGATTGCAATTTTTCATCATTCTTGAGAAGCTGTCTGAGAGAATAATGTCCTAACACTTTGGGATACAAGTATGTAAGAGTACCAGGAAGGACCCACTATACCAGATTATCAAGAAGCCCTGGGCCCAGTGGGGAAAAAATACCTGTATGCAGCTAGAATATTCTCTGACTATGTGTAGAGGAGAGGCATGAGAGAAGTTTTACACACTGTGTACATATGGGGCTGTATACCTAATCCTGTTCTAAATATAACAGAAGCTTAATTGAAGCAAGTTGCTACTAAGGGAGGTAAAGGTGAGCAACCTAGAATGTAGACCTGTCCTAATTTGTTCCTGATTTTCCTGGGACTCTTACTATTATAGATATTTCTGCATAATCTTTGAAAAAATTTTACCCAAGGATATTTTAAATATCAGTGTGTCTATGGAGGATAATTTATTGTTGCTCTTAATTAGTAGCTCAATTAATGAGGTCTTTTCAAAATTCTGGCTGGATATCAAAGAGTTTATCAAAGTACGTATATATTACTGGCATAGATTCTAAATTTTCTCCCCTCTAGGATTCCAGTGACTTCATAGTCTGTTTGTTCCAAACTTCACATTTTTTTTCACAAATTGGTCTGAACCCACCTGAGTACAGAGCTGAGTCTTGAACAACTTCCCTGCCCTCTGTAATGCAGAGATGCGCCCCATTGCATTCAAAAAGGTTGATATAAATCATTCAATTGACTGTGACTGAAAGTGACTGACTGTCCTAAGACATAAGGCAAATCAATAGAGATGACTTACTGTAAGCTATGTCTGAGGGTGCACACCTGTATCTGCAGCTACTTCCTACGTTAAGGAAGGAAGATCACAGGTTCAGAGCCTGCCTTGGTTACACCGTGAGTTCCAGATCAAGCTGGGGATGGGTTCAGTGGTAGAAGGCTTGCCTGGCATGTGCCAGGCCCTGAGTTCAATTCCTAGAGCCACAAAATAAAAGTTTTATTCTTTGTCCAATACTACATGCCATTCAGCCTACTTCATAAACAATGTTAGATACTCAGCATTAAAAGGATCCTCACTACAGAGGCAGATTTTTTTTTCGCTGAGAAATTTTCAAAAAGAGACATAACAAACATGTCATTAAAATTATCACTTTCCATATTTTGATTATTCTTTGGCTTAAATGAATAGAAAAATATTTGATGCTCTGATGTGGAGTGAGAACATTTGAAATGGGTTAATTATATTAGCCACAATGACTTCATTTCAAGTCATTTCAAGGGGATTGTAGTTCTCAGCCAAATGAAAAGAGAGGTTGAGCCTGTTTATGTTCAGGTGATCTCAGACAACCAACAACTGAAGATCAGCAATCAGGAAGATTCACTTAAACCTGTACATGCTCTGTTTTTAAATATACCTACAGTTTTTTCTTATGTTTACTTATATCTAAGGAGAAAAGAGTGCTGCTTGTTTGTTACTATTGTTTTCTTACATCTTTATCCTTTTTCTTTTCATATTTTTGTTGTTGTTATTGTTTTGTTTTGTTTTCATTCCCCAGCAAAGAAAGCAAGTCCTGTAAAATTGAGCATGGGGACCATATAACATGGTTCTGTGATGACCATAAACTTCAGAACAGATGCTTGTCAAGGGAAATTGTATTTGTTCATTGGGCCATAGAATATGTGTGTAATAAGTAATTGAATTTTCTTACTTAAGCTGTTAATCAATTTGTCAGCTTCCTTGTGACTCATTCTGCAAACAAATTTACTCTGTACTAATTAATTTAGCCAGTCTTTTCACTTAAGAAACTTTTTATGAATATTTATTCCAACAGACCTACTTACCATTAAGGTTCCTTTAGCTGATCCGGTTTCAACCAAAACTACACAGCTTTCTTTCTTTTATAAAAAGAGAGAGCTTAAGTTTTGTATTAGAAACGCTGACACCATTGCATACACTAGCAAGATTTTGCTGAAAGGACCCTGATATAGCTGTCTCTTGTGAGACTATGCTGGAGCCTAGCAAACACAGAAGTGGATGCTCACAGTCAGCTATTGGATGGATCACAGGGCCCCCAATGGAGGAGCTAGAGAAAGTACCCAAGGAGCTGGGTGATCTGCAACCCTATAGGTGGAACAACAATATGAACTAACCAGCACCCCCCGGAGCTAGTGTCTCTAGCTGCATATGTATCAGAAGATGGCCTAGTGGGCCATCAGTGGAAAGAGAGGCCCATTGGTCATGCAAACTTTATATGCCTCAGTACAGGGGAAAGCCAGGGCCAAGAAGTGGGAGTGGGTGGGTGGGGGACTTTTGGGATAGCATTGGAAATGTAAATGAAATAAATACCTAATAAAAAATGGAAAAAAAAGTTTTGTATTAGAGTTCATCTCTGCTATTACAATATTTTTAGGAGCAAAATTAGGCACCAAAGGCACCCACTTCATGTGATTTTGTTATTATCAATATTTTATCTTGGAATCTCAAAGTGCTATCAAATTTTCATCTCATCTGACTTTCATAATCATGTGAGTGAAGACTTAGTATTCTAAGCTTATTGATGCAGAAACTGTGACATCCTGAAGTCAATAACATATTGAATTTTCCTCAACTTGCAAGTTAAGGATGACCAAGCAAGTCTTCCTTGTTTGGAACCTCAGTCTGAAACTCTGGACTCTAAGGATTCAGGACCGCTGATGATGGCCACTCCTCTGGCCCCAGATCCATATCCAACTGTTGATCTTGCTTTTCAGTCTCTTTGCCCAATCCTCACCTCAGAGCACCAAACAAAACAGAACCTGATCATACAAACCTTACCAACCATCCCCCAGTTCTGCCTCTCATACACGCAGCAGGAGTTTACGCATTGTCTACCCACAGCTCATTCTTAGGTGCTGCTGATAGACTTCTTTCAAAAAAGACAAGGTGCACATAACTCTGCCAAGCTAATATTTGACCCCTTGTTCTCTATAACTGACAGAATTTGTTTCTGTCCTCTATAGTAAATCCATCAAATCCTTTTTGAAGTACAAACAGTTGAAATAAAAGCTTAAATTGAAATCGTGATCATACATTTACTTAGTTCTCTTGTAAATTCATACTAATCATGGTGAATGGTTTTCTTGTATTTGGTTTGGGTTATGTTCCGAGTCAGGAGTGATTTTGGATTTTCCTACTCTTCTTTAATAGTGATGATTTAAATCACCTGGTTCATGTTAGATCCTTGAAAGATCAACACAAAAACATGTTTCACACTAGAATTAAAATGGTTCCCCACGCTGGGCTTGATGATGCTTGCCTATAATTTTGGCAATCGGGAGGCAGGTAGTGGGATCATGTATTTCTGTCCGCTTGTACTACGTAGTGAGACCTTGTCTCTAAATCCAAATCAATAAAAGACCAATATTTTCCTTCTATTTTCAATGATCCCTCAGACAGAAGTGTGATCAGGCTATCATAGTCAGGGCCCCTTCCTCAGATTCAGAATCTTGAGCAAAAAAAAAAAAAAAAAAATGACTATGAGATCTGAGCTCCCTCAGTCTCTATGCATAAGTACTTATTATACATCTCAAAGCCCCCATGCTAACCCCTGTATCCTCATGCACTCCTTCCTCCTGCACTATGTCACCAGACTGTTCCAGAAATCCACTATCATTACTACAACAAGGACTCCCCACTATACCTGTTAGTCTCCCTTCTCTTTCAGATAAGCCTGCCATGTCCAGTCTGCTTCTTTTCCTTTCAGCTCTGAACTCTTTCAGATGCCTCTGGATGTTTTCTCTCTCCCATCCACACTAAAAAACCTTCCTCCGGTCATGGAATGGACATTTTAGTCTTTACTGTGCCCCTAGCATGCAACTTCTGTTTCCATTTGACTCTTTGAGCCACATTGGCTTCACTATCACCAGTCTTTCTAAAAATATGGACTCTTCGTTCAGGTTGTCTTCAAATGGTTCCAAGCAAAGAATACTAAATTACTCATTAGCAAAACTAAATTGGCCCCTGTGGTCACTCACTTCTTTCACTAGAATGAAAGCTTTGAGTTCCACAAAATATGAAGTTAAGTCTCCATTAATTACTACTACACACTCAAAATATCACTTTTTCATTTTAATTAAGTGTGAAAGTATAACACATATTACTTGACAACAGAATCAAAAGACCACATTTATGTGTAAACTATATACAATATACTTTTCATTGGCAAAAGTACAGAAATTTACTTAAGCAAGATACAACGGGAGCGAAGGAGAGAGGGAGGAAGAGGGTGGACAAGATGGATGAATTAAAAGGAACCATACACAAAGAGTTACAGGCTTCTGAGGACTGAGGAAAGCTCGGAATAGGAAAGGTTTTCTTCCCTAGGGAACAGCAAACCAATGGGTTGTCCCAGGCCAAAAGGTCAACCCTGAAAAGATACAGGTAGTGTTATATAAACTGAACAGGTTATATTTATGAATATATATTTTTATGCATATACGTGTGCAATAACAATTAATGAAAGAAGGGGTTCACATGAGGATTTGGAGAGAGGAAATGGAAAGCAGAAATGAAATTATAATATCAAAAACAGATAAAAATTAAAGTGGAAAAATGATAAACAATCACATGTGAACATCTCTAGTTAAAAATGAGTTGCAGGTGACCATCAGAACCACCTTGTTCCTATTAGGTAAATGTTAGCTCTTTGAGAACAAATTATAGTGTAGATATTTTATGGGGGAATTAAGGAATATTAGTATCTGAAGGAAATTGAGAGAAACATACGGAAATACAAAATTAGATATATAAATTCAGAAAAGCTGGTCTTAATGAAGTGAAAAATTAGACAAAGCAATAGAACCAGAGAGGGGAGTGTGACTTCAAAACCAGACATGAATAAAATAATTTAATTATCTGGCATTTAATTTAATGGCATATGTGGGATGGAACCTACAGAATTCTTGCATTTCTACTTAAACACTGATTGCTAGTAAAATACATAAAAGAGACAAGGAGGGTTGAGGACACCAGGGATGACCTTCCGGTTTAAATGAAATTTTATCCAAAGTAAAAGGAAACTTTCTGTATGTGTCTTCTACTGCAGAAATATTTCTCTATAACTGCTTCATGTATCCTTTGATTATTTGCCTAGTTAGATTTCCATTACTTAAAATGAGTTTTCCTCTATTTTGCTATTTGCAAACCGAGATCTCTATTATAGGCAAGCTGCGTGCTTTCATTAGTAATTCCCCATTAATAGAAGGATTCCATCTCTTGACATTGTGACCCCGGGTTTTATTGATGCTGCTTTTAGCACGCATCAGCTATATAACTTGGGCCTCTGATTTGCTCATCTGTTTTCATTTTGTGGCATAGCAACTTTACATGTTCAGCCACTGCCAAGCAGAAACATGGATAAGCAATTATCTGTTAAATCAATACTTCCCAGATGCAAGGTATTTAATGTTTCTGTTAACCCTTAGAAAGGCACCACTCCTCAGTTCCCACATGAGGTGACCATTCAATAGGAAATGCAGCTACTGCACCTATACAAGCTTTATTTAAAACTAAAGGAAAAAAATATAACACTCTTTCCTGCAGAAAGCAAAACAACAATTTTACATATTACAAAATAAAAAAATTTGGGCCATTAATACAAAAATTTATTCTGAAATTAGGTATTCAAAATGAATTATTGAGGCACATCTATTCTCTAAACATAATCAATCCTTCCCTTTACTCTATACAATAAAAGAATGTAAATATTGCATTGAGAAATAATTCATCTTTTCTTTCTCAAAAACACACTTAAACGCTTCATACTTAACATTCTATGCACAAACCAAGACAAGTACAAAAACATCTTGCTAATTATAAAAACAAGAACGAGTTTTAAGCCTTGATTCTAAAAGCCATTCACCTCTTCTTGATGATGGGAAATATAATTCCCCTCTGTTTTTTCATTGCAATTCACACTGCACTTATTTAAACTGTTTAATTTGTTCTGGATCTTGGAGATTGCTGCTTTCAGGCTAATGGAGGTGCCATTGCAAGAAAAACTAGTCAACAATGCCACACTTTGGTAAATGTGGTCCCATGGTCTTCCAGGCTCAGCCCCTGAGATGGCTAAACTTGCCTGTAGATATACCTGTGAAAAGGGAAACCTCAGTTGATGAATTGCCTCTGTCAACTTGGCCTGTGAGCTTTTTCTTGATTAGCATCAAGAAATGGACCATTTGGAGGTTTATGACACCTAAGTAGCTGGGTCTATGCTGGATAAGAAATGTAGCTGAACATAAACTAGAGAGCAAGCCAACAAGAATCATTCCTCCATGATTTCTGTTTCAAGCTCCTGCCTTAAGTTCCTTCCTTAGCTGCCCTCAGTGATGGACTGTAACCTGTAAGAAGAAATTCCTTGCCTTCCCAAGTTCCTTTGTTCATGGTGTTTATTGTCATGATAGAAAAGCAAAGGAGAACAGATCTTTGTTCAGCTTCTGGTGCAGACCGGGGTTTTTTTTCATATTCTTCAGACTAAGAGACAAGAATGCACTGGTTACTAACAGAAGAGTCAACTGACCAGACCCTAATGTTAAACAATGTCTCCACCAAGCCTCGGTACTCAAAACGAGCTCACACGTATCTGTGGAGCATAGGTTCTTACCCTGCTTTCCCCAGATGGCCTGGTAGCAGCATGAGAGACCATGTATAGCATTAGAGCCCAGCAGTCATATTCAACTATAGATTCCATACAATAAGACTGCCAAATGAGGAGAAATAATTTGTGCCTCTGCCAAATCAACAACAATTGTAGAGCCCAGTAAAGTCAGAGTACAGTTTGTACACCAGAGGAGTCAAAGTTATTTTGTCTTTTTTCATTTTTAAGGAATCTATACAGTGACTGGCGTAAAGGGATCAAAGTAAGTTGAGCAATTTTTTGATTAGCAGGTATAGTTATAACACCACGAGGGCAAGCGGCTATGATTTTAAGTTTTCCCTCATAATCATTATTTATAAGACCTGGATAAATCTGCAGGCCTTTTACAATAGAACTGTTTTGTCCTAAGAGAAAGCTATAGGTTTCTACGGGCAGTGGTCTAAAGACTCTGGTAGGCAGAGTTTGGACTCCTACTTTTGGGGTTAATACTGTTTGGACAGTGGAACAGAGGTCTAGTCTTGTATTTTCTGGGTTTGACCTGACAAGCTCAAGAACTGATCTTGTTGGCTGGGCAGCAGATTTATAGCCCCATAAGCTGTCTTATTTTAGTAACTCGGGGCCTGGGACTGACCCCTTTTCTCGTTTTCCAGCACCGGGAGGCTTAAAACCCTTGGTTTATGTTTATAATCTTTTGTCCAGTGGCGGCCCTTTCCACATTGGGGACATATTCCTGGGGTATGGCCTGTTTGTCTACCCTTGGCGTCCTTGTTCTTAGGACAATTACTTTTAAAATGATCCAAACTTCCACAATTAAAACATGCATTATTTTCTCGTTTTCTCGAGAACATTGCTTGTGTGTGGGTTTTCTGCGAGAACTCGCAGGAAGGCCCGATGTCTGTGCAAAGACGGACATATCTCGCCAAATCTGTCTGTCCCTTATGCGGTTGAATTGTAGCTCGGCAAATTGCGTTAGCATTTTTATAAGCCAGTTGCATAACGAAGGGACTACCCGTGTCTGGACTTCTAAGGATTCTACTAGCTGAAATCAATAGTCTGTCTACAAAGTCCTGATATGGTTCATCAGAACCCTGCCGAATGCTAGTTAAACTTCTACTAATATCTCTTTTAACTGGCAACCTTTCTCAAGCACGGCGTGTGGCTGTCGCAATTTGCGCGTACACTGCAATGGGAAAATCAATCTGATTTGTTTGTCCCTCATATGGACCCTCTCCTAAAAGCATGTTGCTATCTCAGTTTGAATTACCAGCCTGAGCATTAGAAGCAGTAGTTTTCTTACTGGTGTCTCGCCATTTAGAATCCCAAAGCAAAAAATCTCTTCTTGATAGGGTAGCCTTGGAAAGAGTCTTCTAATCTGAGGGGGTTAAGTGTGACTCCACAACTGTGTCTAGTAATGCTTGAGTGAATGGGGCTGAAGGACCATATTGTACAACAGCCGCCTTTAACTCTTTTATCAACTTGAAATTCAAGGTCTGGTAATGTCTGGCCCTAGTATCTTGCTGATCAACTACCTCGACCACAGGAAAGGCTAGCATATTAGACAAATTTTGTCCTTTTTTTACAAGCCTGACTCACAACTCTTTCTAGCTGGCACCTGGTGAACTATAGAAGAGTTACTCTTCTGTTTCTGAGCTCTTTTTTAGTTCTCGAAGCTCATTAGTTAGCCTTTGAAGCTTAATCTCAAACTCTAACTCGCTTAGCCGTGTGTCCCTATGAGTAGCACCTCTCGAAGTGGTGATTATAGGTGAAGCGGGAGATTCACAAGAGGACCAATTCTCATTAAGGTAATGGGCAATTCCTCTATCTGAGTGATTTTTGTTAAAATTCAGTCCATCATCAGAGTTTCCACATTTATCAATTTTTGAGTTAAGAAGATCTTTTTCTGAGGAGGCCTTCTCTGATAGACACTCCTCCTGAGATACCACAAGCTCCGCCTGAGGGCAATTTAGCCCTGGAGAAGTTGCATCTTTTATAGCATCATTTACGAGCGCCCAGGGGCCTAGGGTAAAATTATCTGTCTGAGCGATTTTTAAGGCCTCACCAACTTTCTCCCAGGTTCTACAATCTATCATTTCTTTTTCCTTGAACCATGGGCAACAGCTATCTATCTTATCTAAAAAATTTCTTACTAATTGTACTTCAAGCCTTACTTCTCTGGCCTGAAACAACTCCTGAAAACTAAAAGCAACCGCCTGATCCATGACTTTAAACCCTTCCTTCTTCCACCTAAGCAGCTTTCTAAAAAGCTGCGGCACACCACCTGTTTTCATATTTAGTTCTGATTAACATGCTGCTGACCCAAGCAGAACCAGTGTTGGGTTAGCACTGATTTAAACTTAATTTGTATTTTATCGCATCCTCAGCAACACTTTACAAAACTGAAATTTTAAGCTAGCGCTAGCATGTGTACCTGTCCATTGCTCTGATGCCCGATACTAAGATCCTTTCCTTTCTTGTGGAGCTCCACACAGCAGCCGTTTCTCTTAGCATCCCTCTGCCATTCTTCAGGTCCCTGTTCGGGCGCCAAACTGTTGTGGCCCACCGGTAGTCCGCAACTCGAAAGGTTTAACTGAGGATGGCAGTTCGAGCTGAAAAGAGAGGAAGCTAGACGGGGTGGGAGAAAGAATGGGGCCAAGACGATTTCATGTTCAAGGCCCCCCTTTACTAATTTTAACATTTAGTTATAAAGGAAGGGGGAGGGATCCCAATTTCCCGCCAAGTAACTCGGGGTCCAGTAGCAGGACTAACACGTGTGTGCCTCCAAGTAGCAAAGCCGACAGGGTCTAGCAGTGGGCGTGGCAGAACGAATGAGCAGGAAACTCCACCCTTGAGCAAGCAGGTTCAAGCAGGTGGGGGAAGAGAGACCACACAAAATAACAATAATTATGACACATTGATAAAGGATACAAATCACAAAAGCAAATAGAGATTTCAAAACCAAAATCAAAGAAGGTGGAGGAAAGGGGGAAATGAGCGTGTAGTTGCTGTACTAAGGAGAAGTTGCAGTCCATTTAAAGCAGCCACTTCAGTGATAATATATTTTATGTAAACCTTATGACAATGAGGAAAGAGAATTGTGTATCAGGAGTGCAAAATATGTAAAAATTATTCAAAGCTAATCACCATAGTAGATATCAAATAACAAAGGAAACAAAGAGGAACAAAGGACTTGCAAAACGATTTTAAGACAAAATATATAGTGGCCATTACCTAGATATAATGGTCATAAATATGAATGGGTCAAATTATCTAATAAAATGTCACAGAGTAGATGAACTTTCTAAAGGCCAATCACGCAATTCTCACAAGATACTTTGCTTGAAAAAGTACATACAGATTGGAAGTAAAGAGACAGAAAATGACATCTCAACTCCAGTGGAGAATGAAAGAAAGTAGAAATACCTGTACTTACATCAAAAAAATAGACTTTAAGTGAAAAACAATAAAAACTGACAAAAAACGATCAGTACATAATGATACATGTGCAAGTTTCCTGAGAATGTATAAGAATTATAAACATATGCACCCCACGTTGAAGCATCTACGTATATAAAACCATTATGAAATGACCCGAAGAGGGAGAGTGCAAGACCATCATAACAACAGGGGACCTCAACAGCCTACTTTCAACAAGGGACAGAAAATCTATAAGGAATCATTGACCTTGAATTATACCTTAGGCAAGCAAATGCACCAAACAGATACGTACAGAGCACTCAGGCCAACAGCAGCAATGTGCAAAAGAAATATTGAAGATGCCCAGTTACATGAAAATTAACACTATACTCCAGAAAACCTATGAGTCACCAAAGAAATCAAAATGGAAAACAAAAATAACTGGTGTAAATAAAAATAGAGATGTAGTAGTCCTTAACTTTTATGATGTGGCCAAAAGAGTTTTAAGAGAAAGAATTTATTGTGAAAAATGCTTACATCAAATATATCTTTTAAAGTAAGAGAGGTGAAGAAATTGAAACTAATTACTTAATTTTGGAAAAAAGTTAAGATAATAAGCTTTTAACTAAATTACCTACAAAAATAAAAATTTAAATAAAATTAGAAATAAATGAGACATTATGACTGAAATCAACAGAATATAAAGGGTTATAAACAATATGCCCAAACTGATAATCTGAAATAAAATAATAAACTCTAGCTACAAACAACCAATCTGAATTATAAAGAAATAGGAGTTTTTAATAGACCAAAGTTCAAAGAAGTAGAAAATGGTACAATTGAAAAGCAGGGGATGAGAGCTATTGATCAATAATAGGACTAGTTTTTTTGAGAGATAATTACAATATGTTACAGATTTCAAAATAAATAGAGTTCAAATGTCTTCCTATGGGGGAAAAAGCATAGGTAAACAGCATGACAGATAAGGTATTCAGCTTGATTTAGTCATCCCATGCTGCATAAATATGTCACAGCATCACACTGCACCCTATAAACATAAATAATTACAATCTGCCAATCAAAAACAATGCTGATACTAATTTCTAAAAAACCTCTGTTCTCTCTGCTGGTGTCTGAGATTTTGGCATATCATTGTCATGATCACTGACATTTGCAAGGTCAAATATGAATATCTCAGCCCGGCTTCCAAGGTCCTTGTCCGACATGTCTATCATTCAGTCTCTAAGGCCCTCCCATCACGTATTGCATTCCAACTATACGAAAACACCTGCAGATTCCCTAAGAGGTAGGCCTTGCTCCAGACTCTTCTTTTCTGCACATACTATCTGCTCTACCCAGGAACCTTACCCAGGGGCCCATGCAATGTGTCCTTTTTTAAAATATACAGACATCAAGGCAAACATCTCCTCCCAACTTACTCTGTGACTAGGACAGAATTGTACATCATGGTTGGTGCCTCCTTCCTGCCTGACATGTAGCCTATAACACTTTTGCTTATACCTTGCTGTATCTATTTGCTCATGTATTATTGTAATGTCTTCCTCATTTGCATAGAAACCCTGAATCTGGATTCTCTATTTTGACATGTCTACAGTAAAGCATGGTAACTGGAAAATAGATAAAACTAAATAAAACTTTTTTCCTTTTATTTAATTTTTAATTAGGTGTTTTCTTCAATTACATTTCAAATGCTATCCCAAAAGTCCCCCAGACCCTCCCACCCCCACTCCCCTACCCACCCACTCCCACTTCTTGACCCTGACGTTCCCCCGTACTGAGGCATATAAAGTTTGCAAGACCAAGGGGCCTCTCTTCCCAATGATGGATGACTAGGCCATCTTCTGATACATATGCAGCTAGAGACATGCGCTCCGGGGGTACTGGTTAGTTCATATTGTTGTTCCACCTATAGGGTTGCAGACCCCTTTAGCTCCTTGGGTGCTCAGTCTCATAAAACTTTTTAAATGAGTGAGTTATTGTTCTAAGACAACAACATAATTATCAGCTAAACAAATCCTGTTAGCTCACTGAGTTACCTTTAAATTGTCTCTCTTCTATTGCCCTCTTTTCACCATAATTTGTAAAACAGAAGGATGTGTATCCTTTAAACCTTCCTAGCAAGGATCCTAGTCTTAGTGAGAGTATGACAAATTGATCTGTTTCAGAAATGAAAGAATGGAGACAGAGATAAGCAAAGTAACTCACTCTAAGTAACTCTAAGTAACAAATGCTGTTTGTTAAAGTCTACATTCTAACATACTCCAATACTAATCTAGACACTGAGAGGTCCAGGGGACAAGAGCAAGAAATACTGAACCATGGAAGCAAGAGGGGAACAGGCTGGGAATTGCGCGAGAGACAGCCTGTGTACTGAGCAGGCTGTGAGGCAAACCCTGTAAGATGTAAGGGCCCAGTACCAGGGAAGCAAGCATGGGAGAGGCATTCTGATAGTTGCTCAAGACTGAGTCACAAGTCAGCATGTTCCAGACAGGAACCTGTCAGGGAGGTACAGTGGAGGTTTTGCACGACCCTGGCACTACATCTATTATTCAGCTGACACTGGTATTACTGGATGTGGACCTGGCTCTGGTCTATGGCATCTGCACCTGCCAAATGTTCCCTGGAGAATGATGTTAAATAGTTTACTGAGCATCCACTGCAAGTAGATCCGTTTCCTATTCTTCCTGCTTCTCCAACTAGGTAAGGGCATTGCTGGGCTTTAGTCCTACCCCCAAAATAAAGAACAGACCCTATCAAAAACAACTACACTTAGATTTATTGGAATCAAAATTCCCTCTGAAGCAAGTATGTTGGTATGAAAAGTGGACTGTTTCTAACTAGGTCAACCCAATGGGAAACAAAAGAGAAAACTATATTTGTTCTAATTTGTTTATCCAAAGGGCTTATCATTTCTTAAAAGTTAAAAGGAAGCTTTTACATAAAATTTCAATTAAAAAAAAAGGCTATTCTACCAAGAAATTGGGTTCTATTAAATTGTTTGTGCATTTGCTTACAAAATTCTCTGGGATATATGCCATATACATCCCAATTTATAATATACATTCTCCTTATACAGATGTTTTGAAAGAAAAAGTATGATTAGTATAATTTTTATAATTTTGAAAATCACAAGTAATATCATATTAAAATGCTTAACTAAATACCAAGCCGATACATTGTGCCATTTTTATATTTATAAAGCAAACACTTAACACTTACTTTTTCTACATACCTCCAAATGATATATTGAATTTTTCATTTTCCAGCAATATTTCTCGAAAAAAATAAACCCAAGAGAAACAAGTTATGTTTAAAGACATTTTATAGGCTCCAGAAAACTTACCTAATGCACAAAAAGTCTCAAAATCCATATGGGAAATTGATTGACTTGTAATAAAAGTTATGCTCCACTTTATGTTAATTACTATTAAAAATGAAAACATTGGTAACCACGTGTATGCATGTGTATGTGCATAAGAGTACATGTATATGAGTGAATTCCCATGTGTGAATAGGCATGCATGTGTGTTAGTGTTCATCCACATGTGTGTGTGCATGCATGTATGTACTATGCATGTGGATACCAGAGAGCAACCAAAAGTATTAGTAGTAGGTTCAGAAATTCCATTCATTTCCTTTGAGACAAAGTCTCTTGCTGACCTGGAGTTCACCAAAGAAGCCGGACAGGCTATAAGCCCTCCTGTCTCCTCTTCCCCAGGACTGAGATTACAAATATCCTCCACAGTCCCAGGTATTTTCATGGGTTCTTAGATCAAACTCCTGGTCTCTGAGAACTTTATTGACTGAGCTGCCTCTCTAGTCACCAAATATTATATTAACACAGAATCTCACTCCATAGTACAGGCAATCCTAGGTAGCCCAGGCTTTCCTCAAATTCACAAAAATCCTCCTGCCTTAGCTTCCCATATACTGGGATTACAGGTGTGCTCTGTTGTCCCCAGGTCCTAACTATATTCCTTAATGTAAAACTGAATGACTGTGCAATAGTTATGTTGGCTATTTCTTGAGTGTAGCCAGGAGACTGTTTAAATTCTCTTTAAATGAGTTGTGAGGGTAAAGAAAAAAAGTTTCTCTGCAAAATAATTAGGATTTCAAGAGCAAGATGATTATTCCATTAGGTCAGAGATCCGCAGCTAAATTTATCATTTTCACACATCTCTGTTCATCTGCCACATATAATTGCCTTGTTATTTGCCCTTTTTAAGCCACAGAATAAAGTTCAGCACACAAATGACAATTCAGCCCAGCTAAACATATAAAAGTTGTTTTTACAGGAGTTCAAAATCGAAGCCACCCTGGCTCACCTTGCTCTTCTCTAGAGCAGGTTTAGTTGGAGCAGAAGGAATGGGAATAGGTAGTAAGCCTTCTGAATGAAATACCCATAGACTGAGCTAAAAGTCACTCACCTCCAAAGATCTAATTACTCAGATGTCCAGCATACATGATTACACATTTTACAATGTCAAGAGAATTATGATAGTTCACAAAATTTTGCCCCGTGAGTTTTAAATCTGACACATGGTATGTAGAAATGTAAAAAGCTAGAGGCCTTCATCGGCTTCCTGCCTTCATCTCCTTAACCTTTCCCTTGCTGGCCCAAAGTATGGAACCTGGGACTCTGATTCCTGTTGTGATAAAATGCTCTGACACTGGCTACTTAAGGAAGGAACGGTTTAAATTGGTTAACAGTAAAGGTTATATAGTCCATCATAAGAGAGAAGTCATTGTGGCATAAGCTTGGGGGTGCTGGTCGGACCACATCCATAATCAGAAACAGAGGCCAATGAATGAAAGCATGCCAGTGCTCAGCCTCCTCTTTCTAAATGTGGCTACGCATTCAGTACAGGGAACAGCCCGTCAAAGGATGCTGCTCACATTTAAGGTATGTTTTCTACCTCGACTAAACTAATTAAGAAAGTTCTCTGACAGGCCTGCCTACAGGCCAGCCTGCTCTTGCTAATCCCTCATGGAGACGCCCATCCCAGTGAATTCTAGACTGTTTCACTTGACAACTGAAAGTAATCATCACAGACTCCAAGCTCCCAGGTATACAGCGATGAACAAGCCTGCACGCAACATATGGGCTTCTGGAAAAGCAAACTGTGCGGTCCTACTCTGTCCATCACACAGTCGGGTTTTCCATGCCTCTCAATCTCCACTTCAGCCCCTCTTGTTGTAGGTGAGAATGTGGAGACTTTCACAGGGTGAACCAAATTTGCCCAATCCCAGTGCAAAGTGGAGATCTGATCACCATCTATTATTCTAGGAAAATGGGTTTGAAAAGTTCACTGGCATGTACAAGATTCAGAAGGATGCACACAGAATGAACATAAATGAGAGTATCCCCCTCCCCTTGATTGGATGGACAAACAAACAATCCTAATGGAAGAGGGGCAATATATTGCTAGCTATCACATTTCTGCAGTTGTCTTGGAAGGAGACCCCACCCACCCAATATATTCCTGGTATTATTTGTTTTCATATTTCAAGTGCACAACATCCTGCCTCTAGAATCAAGGCTGAAATCATAATGCTAACTCTCACACATCAATCCTACACATAAGGGCTAGCCCAGTATGCATGGGGGCATTTTCACCAGCTATAAATAAAGCAATCGTTAGAGCTAACAGAAACTCTAGCAGCAAATTGTCAGTCATTCCCTATCATGATCTGAAGTTTATTTCTTCATGTGACTAAAGATAGAAGGGTTCTCTGCTGAATCCTCTTTTCTCTTTCAGATTTAGGAGTCTCTAAAATGAAATCCAGGTCATACTTAATCCTACTACCAAACAAGATCACACTGCCTGTCTCACGGAAGTCTCACTGTATGGAGTGGAACGGCCCTGGCAGTGATATTAGCCGCGCTAATGTGGAATTGCTTCTCAAAAAATGTGGAAGAGAGAAGTGATTTGGAGTGCAGCAGCAGCTCTCGAGATGCTTCCAGTCCTTCCAGAGTCACAACATGTCAGTGATTAGAGACATGCAACCCAATACAGCAGCTACCTGTCATGTGCGTGTGTGTTGGCCAGTTGAAGTGGCTACCCAAACCAAGAAACGTGGTGAGTGTAAAACACACCTTACATTTCCAAGACAATACAAAGACTGCAGTGTCTGTATGTGTATATAAGTGTTTATTTTATTGATAAACACGTACCAATTTTATTTGGATAAATTGAGCTAAAAAGAAACCACTATTTACATTACCTTTACCTATTTCTTGTTTTTTTAAAAGCTTGGATACTCAGAAATTAAATTTTAAATAGTTTCTCATATATATATATATATATATATATATATATATATATATATATATATTCCAAAGAATAGAAGGCAGACTCTAGAGCAGGCATTTGTACATCCATTCTTTTAGCAACATTACTCAAAGAAGAAAATTAGAAACATGAGAGAAGGCTTAGATGGTAAGAACACTGGATGCCCTTCCAGAGGACATGAGTTCAATTCCCAGCACCTACATCAATTGTCCCACAACTGCCTATAACTACATCTCTACAGCATCCAATGCTTTCTGATAGCCTCCACAGGTACCTGTTCAAACATGCACAAACCCACATACAAATTTTTAAAAGTGAAAAATGGTCCAAATGTTCATCTATTAATGGATGGATAAACAATCTGAAATGTTCATGTAATCAAGTTTTGTTCTGCCATTAAACGGATAAAATACTACCAATGTGTAATGTGTACCACAACAAGGTTAGACCTCAAGGACATTGTGCTAAGTGAAAGGTGCCAGTCAGAACAGACTACAAATAACAGGATTTTTCCTTTGTGTAAAATAGAAAAATCCACCAAGATATAAAATATGTCAGGGTTTGTGGGAATAATGAAGAAAAAGATGATAGCAAGAAATACACAGCTGGGGTTTGAGGTATTCCAAATATTTTAAAAGTGTCTATTTTAACTAAAAGTATCTCTAAATGTATTGAATCATGAAGTTTAAGTGATGACTTGGGTAGATGTATGTGAATGTTTTAGTCAGTGTCCTGTGTTTCTGTGAAGAGGCACCATGACCAAAGCAATTCTAGAAAAAAAAGAACACATTTAATTGGCACTTGCTTACAGTTTCAGAGGTTTAGTCCATTGTCATGGTGGGGAGCATGGTGGCATGCAGACAGACCTGGTGCTAGAGAAGTAGCTAAGAACACTTCATAAAAGTCTACAGGCAGCAGGAGAAGAGCCACTGGGCTGGCTTGGGCTTCTAAAATCTCAAAGCCTACCCCTACTAGCACACTTCCTTACCTCAATAAGGCCATTCTTCCTCATCCTCCTTAATACTGCCACTCCCTGATGATTAAGCATTCAAATATATGAACCTATGGGTGTAGTGGGGACATTCTTATTCAAGCCACCACAATGAATTATATTTCAATAAAGCTTTTCTTTAAAAGTGAGAGTGCTTAGAGAGATTGCTCATCAATTAAGAGCACACTGAATGTTCTTCAAAAGTACCCAGAGTTTGAGTCCCTGTACCCTCGTGGCAACTCACAACCTTCTGAAACTCCTGTTCTGGAAGATCAGACACTGTCTTCTGACCTCCACAGGCACCAGACACACATGTGGCACATAGAATACATACAGTCAAAACACCCATGTACATAGGGTAAAGTAAAATGAGGGGAGTTCACAAATATAGAAAATGGGCTGAAATATGGAGAAGCAAACCCCAGGGGAAGCATAAAACACTGACAAGTAGGCAAAGCTATGACAGAGCAAATTTTGCTCACCTCTTAGATAGATACCCAGAAAAGCATGCTTGGTCATTAAGACCCAGTTAAGATTTTCACTGCTGCCACATCGCAGGGGTTTAGTCCTTAGCAGGCAAACTAGTTTTTCTCGGTCCACAGAGCTGTACCTTTTTTTCTTTCTTTTTTTTTTTTTTTTTTTTTTCGAGACAGGGTTTCTCTGTATAGCCCTGGCTGTCCTGGAACTCACTTTGTAGACCAGGCTGGCCTCGAACTCAGAAATCCGCCTGCCTCTGCCTCCCGAGTGCTGGGATTAAAGGCGTGCGCCACCACGCCCGGCGAGCTGTACCTTTTATTCCACATGGGCAACACTGTGCCATTTCACTAAGAAACAGATTATCTGTAAGAAATGGTTAGACAAAGTAGTTGGATATAAAATTAACTCAAACAAGTCAATGGCCTTTCTCTACACAAAGAATAAACAGGCTGAGAAAGAAATTAGGGAAACAACACCCTTCTCAATAGTCATAAATAATATAAAATATCTTGGCGTGACTCTAAGGAAGTGAAAGATCTCTAACTAAAGAAGTGAAAGATCTCTATGATAAGAACTTCAAGTCTCTGAAGAAAGAAATTAAAGAAGATCTCAGAAGATGGAAAGATCTCCCATGCTCACAGATTGGCAGGATCAACATGTAAAAATGGCTATCTTGCCAAAAGCAATCTACAGATTCAATGCAATCCACATCAAAATTCCAACTCAATTCTTCAACGAATTAGAAAGTGCAATCTGCAAATTCATCTGGAATAACAAAAAACCTAGGATACCAAAAACTCTTCTCAAGGATAAAAGAACCTCTGGTGGAATCACCATGCCCGACCTAAAGCTTTACTACAGAGCAATTGTGATAAAAAACTGCATGGTACTGGTATAATGACAGACAAGTAGACCAATGGAATAGAATTGAAGACCCAGAAATGAACCCACACACCTATGGTCACTTGATCTTCGACAAGGGAGCTAAAACCATCCAGTGGAAGAAAGACAGCATTTTCAACAAATGGTGCTGGCACAACTGGTGGTTATCATGTAGAAGAATGTGAATCGATCCATTATTATCTCCTTGTACTAAGGTCAAATCTAAGTGGATGAAGGAACTCCACATAAAACCAGAGACACTGAAACTTATAGAGGAAAAACTGGGGAAAAGCCTCGAAGATATGGGCACAGGGGGAAAATTCCTGAATAGAACAGCAATGGCTTGTGCTGTAAGATCGAGAATCGACAAATGGGACCTCATGAAACTGCAAAGCTTCTGCAAGGCAAAAGACACTGTCAATAAGACAAAAAGGCCACCAACAGATTGGGAAAGGATCTTTACCTATCCTAAATCAGATAGGGGACTAATATCCAATATATATAAAGAACTCAAGAAGGTGGACTCCAGAAAATCAAATAACACCATTAAAAAAATGGGGCTCAGCGCTAAACAAAGAATTCTCACCTGAGGAATACCAAATGACTAAGAAGCACCTAAAAAAATGTTCAACATCCTTAATCATCAGAGAAATGCAAATCTAAACAACCTTGAGATTCCATCTCACACCAGTCAGAATGCCTAAGATCAAAAATTCAGTTGACAGCAGATGCTGGCAAGGATGTGGAGAAAGAGGAACACTCCTCCATTGTTGGCAGGATTGCAAGCTTGTACAACCACTCTGAAAATTGGTCTGGCAGTTCCTCAGAAAATTGGACATAGTACTACCAGAGAATCCCACAACACCTCTTCTGGGCATATATCCAGAAGATGTTCCAAATGGTAAGAAGGACACATGTTCCACTATGTTCATAGCAGCCTTACTTATAATAGCCAGATGGTATTATAAATAAGAACCCAGATGCCCCTCAACAGAGGAATGGATACAAAAAATGTAGTACATTTACACAATGGAGTACTACTCAGCTATTAAAAGGAATGAATTTATGAAATTCCTAGCCAAATGGATGGACCTGGAGGGCATCATCCTGAGTGAGGTAACCCAATCACAAAGGAACTCACACAATATGTACTCACTGATAAGTGGATATAGCCCAGAAACTTAGGATACCCAAGATATAAGATACAATTTGCAAAACACATGAAACTGAAGAAGAACAAAGACCAAAGTGTGGACACTTTGCCCCTTCTTAGAATTGGGAACAATCACCCATGGAAGGAGTTACAGAGACAAAGTTTGGAGTTGAGACAAAACGATGGACCATCCAGAGACTGCCATATCCAGGGGTCCATCCCATAATCAGCCTCCAAACGATGACACCATTGCATACACTAGCAAGATTTTGCTGAAAGGACCCTGATATAGCTGTCTCTTGTGAGACTAGGCTGGGGCCTAGCAAACACATAAGTGGATGCTCACAGTCAGCTATTGAATGGATCACAGGGCTCCCAATGGAGGAGCTAGAGAAAGTATTCAAGGAGCTAAAGAGATCTGCAACCCTGTAGGTGCAACAACATTATGAACTAACCAGTACCCCGGAGCTCTTGACTCTAGCTGGGTATGTATCAAAAGATGACCTAGTTGGCCATCACTGGAAAGAGAGGTCCATTGGACATGCCAACTTTATATGCCCCAGTACAGGGGAATGCCAGGGCCAAAAAGTGGGAATGGGTGAGTAGGGGAATGTGGGAGAGGGTATGGGGGACTTTTGGGATAGCATTGGAAATGTAATTGAGGAAAATATGTAATAAAATAAAATATTTAAAAAATGAAAATAAAATAAAATAAAATTAGATCGTTAGTAGCCTTCCACTTAACTTTAAAAATTGTCATTGAGTTTTAGTTATTGATAAAGCTGTAGGAATATTTCAAATAATTTGGTTTGTGGATCTAATATTTCAATAAATTCCTGGCACCCTGTTTTAAAAGAAAGAAAGAAAGAAAGAAAGAAAGAAAGAAAGAAAGAAAGAAAGAAAGAAAGAAAGGAAGGAAGGAAGGAAGGAAGGAAGGAAGGAAGGAAGGAAGGAAGGAAGGAAGGAAGAAAGAAAGAAAGAAAGAAAGAAAGAAAGAAAGAAAGAAAGAAAGAAAGAAAGAAAGAAAGAAAGAAAGAAAGAAAGGGTTAGACATAGAAAGTACACATCAGAAAATGAAACTTAAAATCTCCCTGTCCTAGTTTGTTTGTTTGTTTGTTTGTTTGTTTGTTTTTTGTTGGTGTGATGAAACACTGGCTATAAACAATTTAGAGAGGAAAGGGTCTCTTTGGCTTCATGTTATAATACATCATGGTGGGAAGTCAAAGTAGAAACTCAAGGCGGAAGGTGCTTGCTGCAGAAACCATGGAGGAGTACTGCTTACCCTTGCTCTTTATGACTTGCTCAATGTCCTTTCTTATACAGCCCAAGCCCACTGGCCTATGAATGGTACCACCCCATAGGGTTGAGCCCATGTCAGTCAGCAGCCATAGGCAAGTTTAATGGAGGCAATTCTTCTTCCCAGGTATGCGTAGGTTTGTGTTACCTTGTCATAAGATACAATAACTCGATACCAAATGTATATAATAGCATTAGACCAAAAGAAAGGTAGCTAAGCAAGGTAAGAGAGCACATGCATATAGGTTCTAAATGAAAGTAGTAAGGAGTTGTTTATCTATCTGAATTGCATAGACCGTGTTGCATCTGAAAGAAGAGAAGCTGTTTCTCCTGCAGCAACATTTCCAAAAAGTCAGAACTATGACTGACACCATGAAAGAAAAGATGCTTCTCAGTGTTCTGTCGGCAGCCCCCTCCTGTCTCTACTCATACAATGGAAGAAAAAGGACAGCTAAGCTGCCGTGGGGGATGGAACTTTTGACCCGCCATTCTTGTAACTGGCAGAATGAAGGAAAGGCTGATAGGCTTAGCCTGCGGGCAACTGACAGGAATCCAAGGCGTTGGCAAAGAACAAAGCTATGTGGCTATGTGGCCCCTTGGCTCTGTGTGCTTCCAAGGAGACAAACATGCAGACATGCATACACACACACACACACACACATACACACACACACACACACACACACGAGGAAATGCTACAGCTCCTGCCACAAGACTCTCAAAAATCTGTCTGCTATCATGTACCCACTTCTGTGTTCGCCAGGCTCCAAAGCATTGGCCAGATATTTTAGGGCCCTGTGAGGTGACATGATGAAGTTGGCATATAATTAGAGTGTGTTCTTAAACAACATTTGAGACATGGGGCGTGGTATTTGGGACCCTTCACATCACCTTCTAGAATGGGGCAAGTGACTCAGAGTGGGTCCTGAGGTAAACAAGAACATAAATGAGCACATGTTACAAAAGGTTCTGATTTATACTAAGATAAACCTACCGCAAACCATTCTCAAGTATGATTATAAAATTTAAATAATTACTAAGTTACTTTGGTTAGTACAAATTTTTAATTCAGTCGTCCCTGGGTGTATTATGGAAGCCATCCCCAAAAGGAATTTTCTACTGCTTTCTACCACACACTGATCTGATCCAACTGTCCACAATCAGGACATTCCCTCAAATCTGAGACTGGTATCCATCTCTGTCTTCCTGTGGTCCCGCACACCTCTGGGTATATCACAGGCATTCAATAATCATGTAATTAGTCAATCATCTTTATTCTCATATGTCACGCTAACCCAGGTCCAGGATGATAGGAAACAAATACAAAAGATCATCAGCTTTTGAGACAGACAGAATGTCCAGGAAAATGCCAGGAGAGAAGCTGTGTCTGGCAAAAGTGATGGAGTGATTAGAACCATAGTGATATGGAAGGGGTGGCCTGCTACAGGTCCACAGACTAATTACTTTATCGTGGGCTAGTGCCCCAAATCGTCATTCCTTGCCCACCTCTGTATTAGAACTAGCATCTAGTGACCAAGAAGAAAACAAACAAACAAACAAACAAAAAATGGTGATTCTATTAAGTAGCAGACCACTAGCTCTTGCCAACCCAAAAGCCAAGAGTGTCAACAGATGGCATCTGAGGCCTGGAGGAGAAGAATGTCCCCCATCTTGCTATAAACACTACTCTGGTGTTTCTACCAATGTATTTGAAAACTGTTCTGATTTGTGATGTTGTTTTCTTGCTATAAGAGATTCATGAAGTTGCTTCAGTGCTGAAATACAAAATTTGTGATAGTCTGTATCTATGTTTTCAAGCCATGTGTCTTAGTTGGGGTTTTATTGCTGTGAAGAGACACAATAAGCAAGGCAAGTCTTATAAAGGCAAACATTTACTTGGGCCTGGCTTACAGTTCATTATCATCATGGTGGAATGCATGGCAACATGCAGGCAGACTTGTGCTGGAGAAGAACCTAAGAGCTCTATATATGGATCTGAAATCAGCCAGGAGTAAACTTTTTCCACACTGGATGGAGCATGAGCATGGGAGACTTTAAGCCCACCCTCCACAATGACACACTTCCTCCAACAAGACCACACCTACTCCAACAACAGCACACCTCCTAATATTACCACTGCCAATGGGCCAAGCATTCAAACATATGAGTCTAAGGAAGGGTCAAACCTATTCAGACCACCACACCATAAATAAACTACCTCATTACCTTTGAGGTGAGAGCTTGTGGTTTGGAGGTCAACATGAATCTGGAGTTGAGGGAGTTTAAGACCTATACCTCAGAATCTATTTAAACTATACAAGTTGATTTTATTTAATATTTATTTATGTTTGTATTTATTTTTGGTGGTAATGTAAACACTTCATCTTTTGGAACGGATTAAAAATTGATTGGTTCCATGAAGACTTGAATGGCAATGTAGGCTGGGAATGTAATTCAATGGTAAAAGTGCTTATCTAGCTTGCTTGAAGCCCTGGGCTCAATATCCAGCACCACAAAATATTAAATAACATAAAACAAAATAAAATAATAAAATAACAAAATAAAAATAATAAAATGTGTGGAGGTGCCAGCCAAGTTTTGTATCTCTAGAATGTTCTGGAACACCAAGGAAGACACGATCACGGTCTTAATATCATTCCTCAGGTTTGCTCACAGAAAATGAATATTCAGGGTACATTTTTTTCCATAAGTGAAGCAATACCAAGAACTAATTCACATACCTGAAACACCTATTTTCATCTCAAAATGAGGCAGTACAAGGCTGGAGAGTCTGAGCCATCTCGGATTATGAGCCTCTGATAGAAACCAACTGATTGGATCCGCACAAAAGTGAAGCCAGAGAATGACACACTGCAGATAGGTTTTACAAAAAGCTGCTGTCTCCAGACCAGAAAGAAAAATTCTGCTAGCATTCTCAAATGTCAATGTGAAAGTGCAAAATGAAAGCAGGGGTTACCGTGGCAAGCTATCATTTTTACATCAGTTTGTCTTTTTATGCCTGTGTATAGGAGATTTCTCATAACCTATGACTCAAGCCAAAAGCCTAAGCATCATTCTTCACTCTATTCTCCTTCACAATCTACACCCAATCCCTCATAAAATTCTGCTGGACCTATTTCAAAGACTTACTGGTATCTGGCTTTTTTCTAACCACCTCCAATGTTCCAGGGTGGCCACAGTCACCTTTACTTCTTATAGAGATGAAAAGAGAAAAAGAAAAGAATCGCCTCTAAAAGATACTACGGTGATACTCTTAGATGCTATAGCCTATTCTGTGCACAGTAGTCAGAAGTCACCTTCTAAGACTTCTGTGCCACTCTGCTTTTCAACACTCCGGTTCACTCAGAGTAAGTGCAGAGTCCTGAGGATGAATTTGGTCGTTACATACAATCAGACCCTGAGGACAATCCATCCACCCTTATTCCCTGCTACAGCCACAAAGAACTCACTTGTCCAGAAGTACAGAGGGCCATCCATCCTTCTGGAAATGTTTGTTCATTGTCTTTTTCCTCAGTGCCTTCAAGTCTTTCTCCTCCAGTGTGACTTCAGTGAGGACTGCCCTGCTGCCCTGCCCACACTACTCAATGCAGAAGCCCTGTGAAGTCCCCATCAATGTGCAAAGGCACTCACTCACACATGTACATGAGCACTCTCCACTGCCCATTCCTCTTCTCTACTTTTCGCCATGATTTCCATCATCGTCCAGAGTTCTACTCAGTCTATTTCATGCTTACTGCCTTCTCACTGTATGGTGGTTTGAACAGGTATGGCCCCCATAGACTCATGTGTTTGAATGCATGGCCCATAAGGAGTGGCACTATTAGGAAGTGTGGGCTTGTTGGAGTAGATGCTGCCTTGTTGGATGAAGTGTGTCACCATGGGGGCAGGCTTTGATATCTCATATGATCAATCTATGCCTTCAATGTGACACATAGTCTCCTTCTGCTGCCTGCAGATCAAAATGAAGAACTCTCAGCTCCTTCTCCAGCACCATGTCTCCCTGCATGCTCCCATGCTTCCTCACATGATGATAATAAACTAACCCCCTGAAACTGTAAACCAGCCCCAACTAAGTGTTTTCCTTTAAAAGAGTTTCTCTGGCCATGATGTTTCTTCATAGCAATAGGATCCATCCCATAATCAGCCTCCAAATGCTGACATCATTGCATACACTAGCAAGATTTTGCTGAAAGGACCCAGATATAGCTGTCTCTTGTGAGACTAGGCCAGGGCCTAGCAAACACATAAGTGGATGCTCACAGTCAGCTATTGGATGGATCACAGGGCCCCCAATGGAGGACTAGAGAAAGTACCCAAGGAGCTAAAGGGATCTACAACCCTATAGGTGGAACAACATTATGAACTAACCAGTACCCCGGAGCTCGTGTCTCTAGCTGCATATGTATCAAAAGATGGCCTAGTCGGCCATCACTGGAAAGAGAGGCCCATTGGACATGCAAACTTTATATGCCCCAGTACAGGGGAACGCCAGGGCCAAAAAGTGGGAGTGGGTGGGTAGGGGAGTGGGAGGGAGTGTGTGGGGGACTTTTAGGATAGCGTTGGAAATGTAAATGAGGAAAATACCTAATAAAAAATATTAAAAATAAAGAAATCCTAAAATACCCTGATTCTCTCTGCTAAAAGCAAGTAAATACTTGTGTAGAAAGCAAGGGAATCTTTATATATGCAAAAGCTGGGTTTTTGCCACCTGGCTGAAAACCACCATCCCTGTCTCCCCTAATGAGCATCAAGAAGATTCAAGCAATGATTAAGCATAGACTATAATCATCTGGGTTCATCTCATATCAGAAGATCCAAAGAAAATCTCCTCATGTACATAATGAGGGTACTAAGTGTTCAGGAATTTAAACAAAATTAATAGAAGGTAAAAAAAAATTAAAAATCAATTAGTCAGTATTAATATTATTTTCCCAAATACAAAATAAATTTTTTCATTTTTGTTATTGAAGCTGTGACACACACGTTTTTGTTCCCTCTATGTCTGTCATTAAACTGTGTTTGGATAATGTTATCATTCCCATTTATTCTAACTGTGTATCTGGGAATAAAGTGCTAATATATTTCTGCTTAAATTTTCCTTTAATATAAAAGCTCTTCTTCTAGATACCCACATACTTAAAGATTAAACAAAAGGAGGCAGCTAAAAGCAAGGTTATTAGAAACTGAAAACCACAGCCTAAAGGCTAAGCTGGGCCCATTTCTTTTTTATAAAGATAATTGAAACAGCTCTGTCCATTCATTTAGCCCTTGCCTATGGCTGCTTTTGTACCTCATCAGCAGAGTGGAATAGCTGTGACAGAGACCATACGACCTCAGAACCAAACATATTTACTATCTAGCTGACCCTGTATTAGGTCATCTAAATTCCTATTGACTTTTCCCATGCTGCTGTGGCACGCTACATAAGGTCATTTATTGAGCACCAACTATGTGTCAAGACTCTGTGAATGGTATATTAAGGTAACATTCTCAAACATCAATGATATTTACCAAAGGTCACCATGAACAATTATCACTCTCTCCCCTTCATTTCAGAGACAAAATAGAAAAAGACTGTGAGATGAAATTGCTGAGTGGCCAGCAAGTCAACTAACGTCCTTCTCCAAAAGAACATTGCTCAGCCCTTAATGATCAGGGGAATAAAAATGTAGGCTTAGAGCACAAGAAACGGGGATAAGAAATAGTTCCTTATCCTATAAAATTTGTGTCATATCTTTATCATATATACAGCCAGGGTTGGCCAGCATTGCTCTGTCACAGCAATACCTAGTCCAAATCTAAAATTCCTTAGGGTTATCAGATGGCAGTTTGATTCCAATCCTCTACCTTAACCCTCACCAAGTTCTGGAACTGTATTCCAGCCCACATACTGATCAGAGGACAGCAACAGTACAGTCCTGTCACCCACCACGGCTTCAACCCACACTGCTAAGACATGACCCACAGAATCTGAATAGTGACCATGACCCAGGCTTCAGGCTACACTGTCAGATACCCACAAAATGTGTCTTCGTCCCTTTCCCGCCACCATCCTCTTGTCAAACTTGTGGGGAGGGAGGTTCACAACATGTGTCCCAAGTCAAGTGTGACCATATGTCCCCAGTAGACCTATTAAAAAGAGACAAACTAAAGGTGAGAGCAGGAGGTTGTTTGATGTAGTAATGTTAGGAAGAGGGACAAAGTGATCCAGTGAAACTCCCAAGTCTATCTTTCAGATTCTGCAGTAAGATCAAAGTTCATATAGAGAGCCAAGGATATGGCTCTTTACTACTTCTAAGTAGTTCCATGAAGGTATTGTCCCACCCACAATGACCCGTCATAGCCTGAGCTTCTACCTAACCCCATAAAGTGACAGTACAGTTCTTAGAACTGTATGAACTCTGTTCCCCCTCTGACTGCTAGTTTTCCCTCTCCCAGCATGTGATTCCTAGGGAAATCCCCATTTCTTTGGAGTCCATTATTTCAGTAGTCTAATAGTCAGATTAAGAGACACCAAGTATCTCATTTGAGTATCTTTATTTCTAACTGGTCTGTTACATCACTTTTGTATACTTGAGATGTCACAAGCTGCATTTCACCAGTGAAAACCACTAGAAATCAGCCAGCGTCCCAGGGCCTGACCCCATCTCCAGTGTTTTCTTCTACAGAACAATATCTAGTCAGGAAAGCATGTGTTAAGCAGAAGCCAATAGCAATACATTGCTTAAGAGTGTATGCTAAACCACAAGAAAATTTTACAAAGCAGTGACCTTAGTAGCTTCTATTTGGTTAAGTTCATGACATACCCTGTGATTGCTCCAGTTTGTTTCCTATTGCTATGTTAAAGACCTTGAACAAAAGCAACTGGGAGTGGGGAAGGGTTTATTTGGCTTATAGTTCCATGCCACATCTGTCATTGAGGAAGGAAGGAGGGTCAAGAATTTAATCAGGAATCTGGAAGCAGGAACTGAACTGGGGACCATGCAGGGACCTTGCTGACTGGCTTGCCTCCCATGGCTCTCTCAGCCTGCTTTCACATACAACACGTGACAGATGGCACCACTATCAGTGAGTTGAGCCCTCCCATGTCAATCATTAATCAAGAAAATTCTCTGTAGATTTACCTGTGGAGAAATTTGGTAGAGGTATTTTCTCAGTTGAGGCTCCTCTTCCCAAATAACTCTAGCTCGGGTCAAGCTGACAAAAACCTAACCAGGACACAGTTATAAAGAAAATAGGTATGTTTGGCCTATGAAAAAAGTGTCTGAGATGGTTTTTACTGTAGTAATATATATATATATCCTGTTTTGATCATTGTAAAGACAAAATTCAATGGCATCAAAAAATTTCCTATTTCTCATACACCATCACCATATTTTTCCCATCATCCTATGCTGAAGCTTTTTACCTTTAAAGCCCTCATGCTCTCGTCCCCGAGCCCCTGGAAACCACCATTCTCCTTCCCCATTCTCCTTCCCCATTCTCCTTCCCCATTCTCCTTCCTATCTGTATGGGATGACTAATGCAGGGATCTTATAAAGGTAGGATCACAGAGTAATTGTCATTCTATGGCTGACTTATTTCAATTAGCATAATGTTGCTGAAGTTTATCCATGTTTAAAAAAAAAAAAGATTCAGAGTAACACTCCACTGCTTGTATATATCATTCTGTTTATCTTTTCCCCCACATATAGACCCTTCACTCATTTCTATGGCAAATCAATTACTAACAGTGCGCACCAGATGCAGTATACACATCTCTCTTGGAGTCTTTTCATTCTTTGGCTATAAACCCAGATAGAGTTGCTAAAGAATGTAGGAATTCTTTTTCTAATGTAGTAAGGAGAATGTAAACTGTTTTTCATAGCAGCCCACACAACCTTACATTCAGCAAGTGGTGCACAAGGGTTCCAAAATCTCCATGTTCCCTTGAACACTATTGTCTCTTTCTTTCCCTTGTGTAATAGCCACAATGACATGAAGTGGCATCTCTATGTGGAACTAATGTTTCCTCACCCTCACAGTTAGTGATACTAAGCACACATAGTTTTGAAGTGACCTCAAAATCCATTTGCTAGGTCATGAAGAATCAATTGATTCATTTTTCAGGATGGTACTTACTCTGCAGCAAAGTGATTACATGCACAAGTATTCTGAACATAGAAGAATTTAGAAAGTACATAAACAGATTTTTGTTTTAGATTTTTTAGTTTCTGTTTTATTACAATTATATTAGATTCCTATAAGAATTGTAAGGCTAGCAATAGGGTCATTTCCTACCTTCTAATCATGTGCCTCTAATGTTAGCATCTTATGTAGGCTTTTTACATTTGCCAAAGCAAAATAATTAGCCACAGTACAGCAGACTCTCTAGATGTCTTTGGACTTTCCAATACCTTCTTCAATTCAAAGATTCTATGCAAAATACCATGTTCCATTCCATTGCCTTCTCTCTCTGCAGTCTGACAGTCTCACTCTTTCCTTGTGCCTTTGACAGTTCCGGTGAGTAGTCATCTGTTATTTTGTAGGGTGAAACTTGGGGGTTGATTTATTGATGGCTCCTCATGCTTTGCTTGGATATGGGAGACATACCACAGATGTAAATTCCCTTCTCGGTGCATCAAGTCAAGGTTACATGATATTCACATGGATCATCATTATGGTACCAACCTTCATCCACGGCTAAGGTAACATCTGCCAGATGCTTTCATCCCAGACACGGCTTTCCCTTTCACATACCAGATTCATTGGAAGCAAGTCACACTAAGTCGAGCAATCCATCCTCACAGAGAAGAAAATGAAGCTTCTGCTGGTGGGAGGTGTACTGGAGACTTTGTGAATGCGTGTTAAATTCACAGTAGTTAAACATGTAGGAAGAGATATTTAAGGCTGAGCAAACACTCTCCTGCTCTTACTGTTTCTGCCACAAATTTTCTCAGTGCTAAGGCCAATGAGCTGGACTGGGAAAGAACGGGAACCCATTAGCAACGCTCTTTCTTTCCCCAGCACTCAGATACTAATTGCTGTGGATCCTAAAGGCTATAAATTCCATGGTTCCACAACAAAAACTTCAAGAGCTTCTCCCAGGAATCGCTTGTCCTGGGGTGAGATCACTGTTTCACTTCATCAGAAAATAAATGTAGGCCTTAGAGGATGTCGGTTTCATTTTTGCCACTCTTCTATGGTTGGAGCACTTCCTTTCATTGTGTTGTTAATTTTTCAATGAAACTTTAATGTTTTATCAAATTGCTGTATTAAATAATAAAATATACAGAAATGTCTTCTACTTACATATAAGGGCTACATCATTCTGAAATTAAGCTGTTATTACCTACTGATTCCTAAGTCACCAGTCGCCAAGCAGTGTAAAGACTACAGGAATGGTTATTAACAAGAGAGCTTCACCCTCCCCTGCGAGATGACTCATAGATTAGAAAATGCCTTGTTTTGTGCAAGTCCTGTGGAGAGCACTGGCCTTAAACAGCAAGTCTAAGGAAGCTGTTGTATATCCAGCAATATACAATATCCAGCTGAGTTACCAAGCCCAGCCTCACCAGTGCCAAAATGAGACCAGCTTTACCTAGAGTAACTTCTCCATCTTCATATGGCTGAGTTGTTAAGTAGCAAGTATTTTCCTCCAAAACTCTTTAAGTAAAATAATGAGCATACATCAAGGATTGCCCCAACTGAACAGTTGAAAACATTGAAGCCTTACAAGTTATATCCCCAGCAATACTGTTTCTAGCCTGGCTATATTCAAGGGTAGATAGCCAGGCACCATGGAGAGGGGACGTGCAGGAGAGCAGTTACAACATAGATCATTTAGAAATCAACTAGAAGGTTAAACTAAAAATCTCACTGAATCCTTTCCTCTTCCTGCCCCCACAGACAGCTCTAATAATGCATCTGATATGCCATAAGTATATAAAATATTCCAATTGAACAAAAACTAGCAGTCAACAGTGCCTGTGGGCCACGTTCAACTTCATTTCTACCTTGCTTGCCATCCCCAATGCTATTAACAGGGCTTTGATGTCTGTGCACTTTACAGTTCCTGGGGAGGGCAGCCTAAGAGCACAGGAGGCCAGGGGAGAGCAAGGCTGGATGCACAGAGCATACTAAGGCAGTCAGCGAGTTCTGCAGCTTCATCTTAACAGTGGGTTGTTGAAAATGAAGATAGGAAACTCACATCAAACACTCTGTCCCCTCCCTTGAGAGTGACAGATTATGCTGGACAGTAGATTATTTAGCACTTTGTCCCATTCTCTTTTAAGTGGTTCTTCCTTGGAGGCCTATAAGCTCAGACCTGCAAAGATTTTATTTTTTATTACAAACAGAGATCTTGATGAAAGTTGATCATTTCTTCCACCAAACATACATTCTCCTGTCGTGTTATTAAAAAGTTAGACTTTGCAGCAAGAAAACAGTATGTACTGTTGAACGGGTGTAAGGCAATAAGCAAAGCATCCCTAACGTGTCCCCAAATGCTCTGTCTGAGACCACTCCTTAGCACTTTGTCACTGGAGTGAAGGGATGTCTCACAGAACACATGGCTCACATCCTTTACCCTCTCCCACCCCCCACAATAACATCCTGCAGACCCAGGGTTTCAAGGAAACTTTCATAGATGGCTAACTCCCACATCCAGATTATTTGGTGCTAACACAGTCTGGTTGAATGTCTGTAAGTTTGCTTTCAGGCTTACAGGCTTATAAAAGCTGAGAGACCAACTATACTACCAATTCACGCTACTGCTCAGCAAAGCACCACAGCCCTCATATCTTCCTCATGGGAGAAGGAATGTGTGGGAATATTTGCCTTCTTCCCTCCCCACATTTTTTATTTGAGTTTTTGTTTTTTCCAATAACCATGACTTGCTACTATGCTCCTCCGTGGCCTGCTGTGTGGCAGTTTCACAGACGGGATCTTCTTTGAGCAATAATAACTGAGGATATCAGAGCCCAAAACTGTGTCGACTATATTCTCAAATACTCATGAGGTACACCAACCTTTCCCCACCTATCTGCTACAAGCAATGCCTATGCCACATTGGGTAGGCTTGTGGTGATGTGGTGTAAGTATGTAAGGACACTGAACATATTAAAACAACTCAATAAGATGTTAACTACCACCTCTGGTATAAATAGTCATAGATATGAGCAGGTACTCCCTTGAAATGTGAATGTCATTTTTTTAAATTGAGCATATCCTTAAAAGTATGTAGTTTGGTGTACTATGCAGAAATGAAGTTTTAAATCCAGGCTGTAGCTGACAATGAGAAAGTTCTGTGGGCTAGCTACCTCAGTGAGGAAAGAAATCAGTAAGGGCTTCCTCCTGAGCCTGCTACCCAGATGAAAGCCTCAGATGTGTTTGCTGCTCTCTAAGACATCAGCTCTAAAACCACCCACCAAGTCTCTCTGTAGCTGAGACCTTTTATTTCTTGTAGTACCATTGCTCAGTGTGTTACACAAGAGCACATGTCAGCTTAAAGAATTAATCCTGGAACCCGAAAATGTTAAGTAGGTAAGAGTCTGTGTGGGAGGTGATGTCATGGTATGAAAACGAGCCTGTAATGAAAAGCACAAGGATACAAGCATTCAAGAAGTTATAAGAGTGTGCCATAATCTGACTGAACAAACATGAGAGGACCTAGCCACTCTTTAATAACCACCAACACTCAGTGCAGAAGCCGGACTACGCAAACTGAGACAGGCAGGAACCACCACAAGGGAACAGAAAAACAAACTCTGAACCCTTGTCCTGTCACCCTCTGAAAGCATGCTTTCAGCAGCTTTGTCATCGAACACCAGATAGGCAAGAGCAGAACCTTTGCCAAGCAGCAACACCTGGTGACTATGCCACGCTTAAACTATTAGAGTTTGATGGGACGGCACAAATGACAATTTACAAAAGAGGTAACTATTATGGAGGAAATGTCATTTCCTGTAAAAATTCCTTCAGTACCCCTACCCAGTCAATTCAGATATATGACCACTTTTTTTTTTTGAGCAAAACCACATTTTACTCTTAGTAGACTAAAAAAGATAACCAGTAATATCGGAGGTCACACAGCTGAGCAATGCAGTATTAACATCAACTTAGACTGCCTGGGATAACACCAGACCAAAATACGGAAAATGATGTTGCATCTTCCTGTCCCCTTTGCTGTCTTAATTCTTCAGTCATATTCAGTTTAGCATTACAACACAAGCATGTTGCTCACTGAAATGTTTTTTTCCAACACTAGAATACAGAGCTGATTTGACCTAGTGTCCACAGAGGGGTGTTTTACCTATCACCCCTCTGTGTTTTCTCTAGAGTTCAAGCACTTGCAGTTCCTTAGGCTTATCTTAAGACCCAGGTAAGCCGGGCATGGTGGCGCATGCCTTTAATCCCAGCACTCGGGAGGCAGAGGCAGGCGGATTTCTGAGTTCGAGGCCAGCCTGGTCTACAAAGTGAGTGCCAGGACAGCCAGGGCTACACAGAGAAACCCTGTCTCGAAAAACCAAAAAAAAAAAAAAAAGACCCAGGTGAAATCACAAGGCCTTCATGCAAAAGGACAAGCAACTAAGCAATTCTTAGCTTAAGTTGCCACGTCTTATTCTGAAAACCCCAAGGTCATTGTGCTTATACACAAGGAAATTGCACTCATAATGAGTGGACAATTACCAAACTTTAGCTTACCCCAGACAACCAATAAAAGACTGCTGTCCTCTTTGTTAATCCCCTTCCCCTTCACTGCTATGTCCCTTTGGCTCAAGGTGGTCAGCCAGGTAAGGCTGAAACCCAGGTAAAAGAGATCCACTGAGATCTATAGCTACATTTTACTTCTATTCTTTTCATTGCCTAAGTTCCCATCATATGGGATGCAGTCCATCCCTCAGCCTCTTAGTACTGCTCCAGTATATCCAACTATAAGGACACAGAGAAGAAAGATAATAGAGAATCATGAATGTAGGCAGTCTTAAATAAGTTCATATTGGATGGTAACGGTCTAATTCCTCTGTGCATGTCTGCAGTGCCTTAGCTGAGTTAACACAAAAGCAAGCAACAATGCAAGAACTACTGCTTGTTGAGACTACGACTGAAAGCTGAGATAGGAAGCCATCCATTAAAGACTGTGTGTATTTTAACTAATCAAACACGCATAAAAGAAGCAACCCTGGCAACACTGCTCAGGCAACATCGTATTTAAAGTCTTTCATTAAGTTAAAAGAGCACTGTATTGTGTTGAATTGGCACACTCATAATAAAACTACATCATGAATAAATTTAAATATCCCAATTAAAACAAGCTTCAAAATGTGCAAAATCAAAACATAGGAATATGGCTGAAAATTGTATGTCTTAAACTACCTGCACACACACACACACACACACTGTAGATCCTAGGTTTAAAAATAAAATAAAAACAATTAATAAAGTAGAACATATAAAATATGCTAAATCCTTTGTCTTACAAATAGAAATCTTAGATTCTCTTCCATTCTTTTGATCCATATATAATCACCCACTGTGAAAATAAAATTATCTATCTACTTCAAGGAATTATTATAGCATTGAGATGATAAAAACTATTTACCCAAATGGCCCACTTGGATGTGAAATGACAGAGATGTGCACAGTGACTCAGCTGCCCCTTCCATGCTTTACTGAGCCCCATAATTTAGATGTTTTGTGTTGTAACTTTTACAATCTTTTGGTCTGCTATAATAATTTTATACTCTGCTGTGGAACAACAGCACCAGATCTACACAATCTGCAAAAGTCTTCAAAATTCCACATGTGTGGCTTGTCACTGGCTCTAATATTTGTTCTTCAAATTGCCCCAAATTCTTTAGCGAGAGAAAACAAACATACCATGTGTTGCAGAGAAATGAATGAAAAGGGCCTGTGAGGATCCTGCTGAGCTGGCACTCAACACCTCCCCTAACTCTGCACCTGAGACTGTTGTAGACAGCTCCATCTTTCAGACCCCCAATCAACACATTAAACATGCATCCTTTTCAGAAATTATTGTCTGCATACCTTATGAACTTAGATACCAAACCTGTTTTACCAGACGGGAATCTTTTCCATGTTTGCTGTGAATGACAAAACCATCCAGCTCAATTGATCCATGGATGTACAAATCTATTAGACACCAGAAACGGGGGGGGGACCCCAAGTGTGTGGACAGGGACTGTAAAACCTACTAAGCTGTGAACTTTTCCCAGAAAGTGAACTCGAGAGATTCATAGATGTTTTCCTTCCCTTTTTTTTTGTTCTTGTCTTTCTTCTTTTCTTGTTGACATTTGAAACATATGTTCCTCCATACCCACTGTTGCTGCCCCTGCCCATCCCCAACAGTGAATCAGTTCACTGCATAAGTTGAGGAAGAGAGATCATGTCACTGATTTATTCTCCATCCAGATGTGATTTGCCAGGAGAGCCAAGCACAGTGAGTGCTAAAGGTTATTTATTTTGTGGCTCACTACTGTCTGATATATATGAAAAATAAAGTGGTCCAAGTGTTAAAAGTAAGAACTCCAGTGAGTCAGACATGACACTGCACGCTTATAACCCCAGCTACTTGGGATGTTGACATGGAAGTATTTCAAGTTCAAGGACAGCTTAAGAAACACATCCAAGGCTCCATATCCAGGTATTGCTCCAGTAGAAACAAAAAGTCTGAAAAAGCATTTGACAAAATCCAGCATCCCTTCACCTTAAAAGTCCTGGAAAGATAAGGAATACAAGGCCCATACCTAAACATAGTAAAAGCAATATAAAACAAACCAGTAACTCAAACAAATCTTCCTCTACTCAAAGGATAAACAGGCTGAGAAAGAAATTAGGGAAATGACACCCTTCACAATAGTCACAAAAAAATATAAAATACCTTAGTGTGACTCTAACCAAGCAAGTGAAAGATCTGTACAACAAAACTTCAAGTCTCTGAAAAAGAAATTGAAGATCTCAGAAGTTGGAAAGATCTCCATGCTCATGGATTGGCAGGATTAATAGAGTAAAAATAGCCATCTTGGTGAAAGCAATCTACAGATTCAATGCAATCTCTATCAAAATTCCAAATCAAATCTTCATAGAGTTAGAAAGAGCAAATTCATTTGGGATAACAAAAAACCTAGGATAGCAAAAATTATTCTCAACAATAAAAGAACTTCTGGGGAAATCACCATCCCTGGCCTCAAGCTGTATTACAGAGCAACAGAGATTAAAAAAAAAAAAAAAAAAAAAAAAAAAAAAACCTGCATGGTATTGGTACAGAGACAGGCAGGAAGATAATAAAATAGAATTGAAAACCCACACACACATGGCCACTTGATATTTGACAAAGGTGCTAAAACAATCCAGTGGAAAAAATACAGCATTATTAACAAATGGTGCCGGTTCAACTAGCAATCATCATGTAGAAAAATGCAAATTGATCCACTCTTATCTCCTTGTACAAAGCTCAAGTCCAAGTGGATTAAGGAACTCCACATAAAACCAAATACACTGAAACTTACAGAGGAAAAAGTGGGGAAAAGCCTCAAGCACATGGGCACAGGGGAAATTTTCCTGAACAGAACACCAATGGCTTATGCTCTAAGATCAAGAATCACAAATGAGACCTCATAAAATTGCAAAGCTTCTGTAAGGCAAAGGACACTGTCAATAGGACAAAACATCAACCAACAGATTGAGAAAAGATCTTTACCAATACTACATCCAATAGAGGGCTAATATGAAACATATACAAAGAACTCAAGAAAGTAGACTCCAGAGACCCAAATAACCCTATTAAAAATGGGGTACAAAGCTAAACAAAGAATCTCAACTGAGGAATTTTCAATATTGAATGGCAGAGAAGCACCTAAAAAAAAGTGTTCAGCATCCTTAGTCATCAGGGAAATGCAAATCAAAACAACCCTGAGACTCCACCTCACACCAGTCAGAATGGCAAAAATTAAAAACTCAGGTGACACCAGATGCTGGTGAGGATGTGGAGAAAGAAAGAACACTCCTCCATTGCTGGTGGGAACCACTCTGGAAATCAGTTTGGTGGTTCCTCAGAAAATTGGACATAATACTACCTGAGGAGCCAGCTATACCACTTCTGGGCATATACCCAGAAGATGCTCCAACATGTAATAAGAAAGCATGCTCCACTGTGTTCATAGCAGCCTTATTTATAATAGAAGCTGGAAAGAACCCAGATGCCCCTCAACAGAGGAATGGATACAAAAAAGTTGTACATTTACACAATGGAGTACTATTCTGCTATTAAAATGATGAATTCATGAAATTCTTAGATGGAACTAGAAAATATCATCCTGAGTGAAGTAGCCCAATAACAGAAGAACACACATGGTATGCACTCACTGATAAATGGATATTAGCCCAAAAGCTCCTAATTATTCAAGATACAATTCACAGACTGCTCTCTGCTCCTCTCTGCTCCTCTCTGCTCCTCTCTGCTCCTCTCTGCTCCTCTCTGCTCCTCTCTGTTCTTCCCTGTTCCAGAGACAGCCGCATCTTCTTATGCAGTGCCAGCCTCCTCGTCCCATAGACAAAATGGTGAAGGTCTGTGTGAACGGATTTGGCCGTATTGGGCACCTGGTCACCAGGGCTGCCATCTGCTCTCCACATGGCAAAGTGGAGGTTGTTGCCATCGTTGACCTCAACTACATGGTCTACATGTGTTCCAGTATGACTAGACCCACGGCAAATTCAACGGCACAGTCAAGGCCAAGAATGGGAAGCTTGTCATAAATGGGAAGCCCATCACCATCTTCCAGGAGCGAGACCCCACTAACATCAAATGGGGTGAGGCCGGTGCTGAGTATATCGTGAAGTCTATTGGTGTCTTCACCACCATGGAGAAGGCCGGAGCCCATTTGAAGGGTGGAGCCAAAAGGGTCATCATCCACCCCTTCTGCCGATGCCCCCATGTTTGTGATGGGTGTGAACCATGAGAAATATGACAACTCACTCAAGATTGTCAGCAATGCATCCTGCACCACCAACTGCTTAGCCCCCCTGGCCAAGGTCATCCATGACAACTTTGGCATCGTAGAAGGGCTCATGACTACAGTCCATGCCATCACTGCCACTCGAAGACTGTGGATGGCCCTTCTGGAAAGCTGTGGCGTGATGACCATGGGGCTGCCCAGAACATCATCCCTGCATCCACTGGTGCTGCCAAGGCTGTGGGCAAGGTCATCCCAGAGCTGAACGGGAAGCTCACTGGCATGGCCTTCCGTGTTCCGACCCCCAATGTGTCCGTTGTGGATCTGACATGCCACCTGGAGAAACCTGCCGAGTATGATGACATCAAGAAGGTGGTGAAGCAGGCATCTAAGGGCCCACTGAAGGGCATCTTGGGCTACACTGAGGACCAGGTTGTCTCCTGCGACTTCAACAGCAACTCCCACTCTTCCACCTTTGATGCCGGGACTGGCATTGCTCTCAATGACAACTTTGTCAAGCTCATTTCCTGGTATGGCAATGAATATGACTACAGCAACAGGGTGGTAGATCTCATGGCCTCCATGGCCTCCAAAGAGTAAGAAACCCTGGACCACCCACCCCAGCAAGGACACTGAGAGCAAGAGAGGCCCTCGGTTGCTGAGGAGTCCCTATTCCAACTTGGCCCCCAACACTGAGCATCTCCCTTATAATTTCCACCCCAGACCACCATAACAGGAGTGGCCTAGGGAGTCCTCCCTACTCTCTTGAATACCATCAATAAAGTTCGCTGCACCCCAAAAAAAACAAACAAAAACAAAAACAATTCACAGACCACATGAAACTCAAGAAGAAGGAAGACCAGTGTGTAGGCACTTCAGTCCTTCTTAGAAGAACAAAATACTCACAGGAGGAAACATGGAGATAAAGTGTAGAGCAGAGACTGAAGGAAAGGCCATCCAGAGACTGCCCTACCTGGGGATTCATCTGATAACAGTTACCAAACCCATACACTATTGTGGATGCCAAGAAGTAAATGCTGAAAGAAGCCTGGAATGACTGTCTCTTGAGAGACCCTGCCAGAGCCATACAAATACAGAGACAGGTGCTTGCAGGCAACCATTGGAATGAGTGCAGGGTCCTCAATAGAGGAATTAGAGAAATCACTGAAGGAGTTGAAGGGGTTTGCAACCCCATAAGAAGAACAAAAATGTCAACCAACCAGACCCCCATGCCAGAGCTCCCAGGGACTAAGCCATCAACAAAGGAGTACACATGGCACCAGTTGCATATGTAGCAGAGGATGGCTTTGTCAAGCATCAATGGGAGGAGAGGTCCTTGGTACTATGGAAGGCTCAATAGATGCCCCAGTGTAGGGAAATCAAGGGCGGGGAAGTGGGAGTGGGTGGGTGGGTGGGTGGATGCACACGCTCATAGAAGCAGGGGGAGGGAGAATGGAAAAGGGGGGTTCCAGGGTTTTGTTTGGTTTGGTTTATGGTTCCATAGAGAGAATTTTTAATGACAGGGGAGCCATTACAGTAGGTGGCTGGAACAATAAGCCTACAAGATCGCATCTTCGTCTGTAAACAGAAAGCAGAGATGTGCCCAAGCCTATAAACTCTCAAGCCTGCCCTCCAATGATGTACTTCCTTCAGAAAGGCACACCCCTAACAGGAAGTCAAGAATTGAAATACACAAGCCTATGGATGACATTTCTCATTAAAGTCACTACAATTACCTTACAGGAAAAATTCTTATCTGTGAATATCTCCTAAGTTTTCTAGATATATCCACTGACTATGCAGAGGGATACGAATCAATAATCTATGGATTTGTGTTCAGCATTCCAGAGAGATGGGGTAAAATGATAGAAAGCCCAGTGGACTCATAGACCTACTTCTTTGGCCAGAATGTCTGTTGCTTCTGAGATGAGGGGACAATAAGGACTCTCCCCACATTTGTCAATGGGTAAACTAGAAACTCTCCAAGATGCTGCATTTATCCAGTGTTCGTTGCTTGTAGCTCATTACCACATTGTTCACCAAACTCTGTAGCTTGTCCATTGGACAGAAAGCCACACAAAGGGCACAAAAAAATGGTACAGTCAACAGGTGACCAAGTCCTTCTTTGCTGATTGACTCCATCATCCTCTCTTCATCGTGTGTATCAGATTCATTGGAAGAATTAGAAACTTATAGGAGAAATGTGTCCATGTTCTACCTCTCTTCAACAGAGAACTACACCTTCTATCCTAACATTTCTCATGCTCAAAAATTTATGTCCTGACACTCAGGTGCTATGTGAAAAAGCATAAACCACTCATTCCAATGACAGACCACACCTATTACATGACCATTACTTAATTGCCTCAAGAACAAACCATTAACTTGACACCATAATTTATGCACCTGTTAGCACATGTCATCCATCCTAAATCACAGACATTTTGCTAGTACTACAATGGACTTGAACTTCCAAACTAGTATAGAGACAAGACGGATACATTGGCTTGTTATGATTGTGATAATTAAAGGGCTTGGCTGGGTCTGGGCAGATGGGAAGGACCTGTGCTGTATCATTGAACCATTCCGGGGCTGAGAGCAAGGTAGGTATGGCTTTGGATAATAACTGTGACTTCACCACCATTTCAACTTCAGCAGACAAATCCAAACCTTTTATTCATAAGTAGAAAAAACTCATTTTGTTCATTATATGAATCCTTGGTCTTTACCTCAAAGCAGAGAACTGTGCTGAGTTCTGAGAACTGAGAACTGTGGAATAGTATCCTAAGGCACCCAGCTTCTGAGATGTATCTCAGAGCTTTACATTCTGGGTTTTTACAGGTTATCATTCTTCAAATGCAACATTTTAGAACTAAGAGATGGCTTGCTGAATAAGAGCATTTGCTGTGGGCCTGAGTTTGGATCCCTAAAACTGATGTAAAAGTCCAGACATAGACACACATACCTGCACCCCCATCACTTGTGGGGAATTGCAGGCTGGTCTCCAGTTGAGCTGAGGTCTGAACCCCAATGGTCATAATTCACCTTCATGACACGGTAGGCGTTCCCTCATGTTCCTCCTCGCTCTCTCACTCTTACTCTTACTCCTTTGTTCCTTTACCTCTTACTTCTCTCACTTCTCTCTCCTCTTCCCTTTCTCTTTGTCTTCTCCTCTCCTCTCTCCTCTCTCCTCTCTCCTCTCTTTCTCTTTCTCTCTAGCTTCTCTCTCTCTCTCCCTCTCCCTCTCCCTCTCCCTCTCCCTCTCCCTCTCCCTCTCCCTCTCCCTCTCCGTCTCCCTCTCCCTCTCCCTCTCCCTCTCCCTCTCTCTCTCCTTCTCTCTCTCCCTCCCTCCCTCCTCTCATTCCCCCTGCATTTCTTTTTTTTTAATTTTTAATATTTTTATTACATATTTTCCTCAATTACATTTCCAATGCTATCCCAAAAGTCCCCCATACCCCCCCAACTTCCCTACCCACCCATTCCCATTCTTTTGGCCCTGGCATTCCCCTATATTGGGGCATATAAAAGTTGCAAGTCCAGTGGGCCTCTTTTTCCAGTGATGGCCGACTAGGCCATCTTTCGATACATATGCAGCTAGAGACAAGAGCTCCAGGGTACTGGTTAGTTCATCATGTTGTTCCAACTATAGGGTTGCAGATCCCTTTAGCTCATCCCCATCAGTGAGGGTGATAAGGGTGTGTCACACAACTATTCTGAAAATGGTTTGATTTCCTACCTGTTTGTTACACCTTCCTTTTTCTCTTGATAATTCCAAGTTAACAATCAACATAATCACACAGCCACCTGAAAAACCTGTTAAAAGCCCCGTGCAAATGTTGCTGCTTCTATCCTTCAGGACATCACTGGGTGGCCATGACTAACACTTGAACTGAATTGGTCACTGGCTCTACTCCATTCCTCTATCTCAACCCCTACTCACCCCAAACCCCACCAATTGGCTTTCTTTGCCTTCTGACATCATGTAGCAACTAAACATAAGATCATTGAGTTAATTGCAAAGGAAATCAGAGTCTTCATATAAATGCATCACCCACTTCCACAAGAGAAATAACTAACATTTAATAAGTATGCAGTAAATGTGTGGCAGTGTGCCATTATTAAGTACTCAAGTAATCCTAAGAAGACACCAGAAAGGGGGTGTCTTAGTCAGGGTTTCTATTCCTGCACCAAACATCATGACCAAGAAGCAAGTTAGGGAGGAAAGGGTTTATTTGGCTTACACTTCCACACTGCTGGTCATCACCAAAGGAAGTCAGGACTGGAACTCAAGGAGGTCAGGAAGCAGGAGCTGATGCAAAGGCCATGGAGGGATTTACTTACTGGCTTGCTTCCCTGGCTTGCTCAGCCTGCTCTCTTATAGAACCCAAGACTACCAGACCAGGGATGGCACTACCCACAATGGGCCCTCTCCCTCCTGATCACTAATTTTAAAAATGCCCCACTGCTGGATCTCATGGAGGCATTTCCTCACCTGAAGCTCCTTTCTCTGTGATAACTCCAGCTTGTGTCAAGTTGACACACAAAACCAGCCAGTACAGGGGGAAACAGTGACATATTCAGTTTTAAAAAGAAGTTGAGACATGGAAAAGGGGAGTAACCTCTCATAACTACAGAAACAAAGAACTGATCAGAAGCAATTTTGCTCTGAAATTGCCTCTCTTGACCACTGAGCTACCATAAAAATGATACAAATGTTGTCAGGCTAGATAATGGAATGACACAGACTTGGGTCTTCATCCCCAGCCTACCACTAACTATCTCACTTCCAAAACAAATGTTCTGGTTCGGCAAATCACTTTGCCTTGATTTCCTTGATCTAATATCTAACTCATATGATTGTGTAAGAATTAATAATGGGTACAAAGTGCTCAGTGAGGGTGAGTGTGTCTTAAAGTGCCTATACATGGCACTGTACAATATTTACACATACTTTCTAATGCAAGCCTTACCCTTCCTCCACCATAGAGAAGCATCTGGAATGTTTACAATGAGATGTCTGTGAGGAGAAAGGCACACTCCTTGGTTTCATGGCTGAAGAAGAGTCCAAGCCAAGGGTTAGTGATGGATGGAAGGTTTTGTTGATCTCTAAGGAGCAGCACTTTCTTCTACATTTTTATTATTAGGGGTACAGGAAATACCCTATTGGCATGTTTTAAAACTCCTTTTTATTTTTTGCCAAAAAGCAGACACACAAACAACACATGGCTTATAATCCCCGCCTCAAGAGATCCATGAACAAAATGGAGAAACAAAGAACTGCTAAAGGCTGGACCAGTTCAATACAATACTGCTCTGGGGGATGGATGAAAACTAGCATCGGGTCTGTTCTTCCATGAGAATAGCCAGTGTGTATTATCCCAGTGAAGGAACTCAGACACACACAGCAGAGACTTAAAAAAAAAATCTTTTGAATTTTTTTATAAAAAAGAGCAACAAATTGCTTTAAGAAGAAAAAAAAATCAACTCCTAGAAGGAAAAATGACTTCGTTCAATTTTGTGCCTACCGAGTAGAGACAAAGGCTGAGAGGGAGTATGTAACACAAGGCCCAGTGTCACAGGCAAGGAGTTCGATAACACTTGCTAGATGAGCAATAGAAGGACAGCAGAAGAATTTTCTATACAACAGCCCAGGAAAATGACTACTTGCCTTGATTGGCTCTGGTGTAGCGTCCAGCTACACACAAAAGAGAAAAGAAGCTTTGCTTAAACATTTTAAACTCTGCCTCAGTCTCCTGAGTGCTGGGGTTACAAGCGTAAATCACCATGCCTGATTTATATTAATATATTTCAAGAGCCTAAAATTTAATAAAGACAGAAGATTATTGTGGCTTTTGGAATCAGTAAACTTTGACATTTGGAGCTGAGTGCTTTTTTTATTATTATTATTTTAAATCCCTGTGTCTATAGAGTTAGAAGCCAAAGGGAATCATGTTTACTAAAAATAATCAGGTTTCGTTCATTAATTGACCATCCCAGAGTTGTTGGTTTGAGGAGTTAGTGTTATGTTTCTTTGGCTAGGCCATGGACCCAGGTTATTCAAATCAAATACCAGTCTTAAGGTCCTGTGAAGGAATTGAGGAATGAGACTAATATTTAAGTCAGTGGAGCATCTGTAAAGGCAGGTGCCCTCTGTAATGTTCACTAGCCTCAGACGGACAGTGGCAGACCTGAAGGATAAAGAACACTGAGATTCCCTAAGGAAAAGGCAACTCTCGCCCAAACTGGCTGGCTGGGGCCTTTATCTGCCACATCACCTCTATACTGGGTCTCTAGCCACCATGGAAGAATATAGACATTCTTCCATAATACTCGTTATATTTTCTGTTGGCTTTCTTTTCCCCTTTAAAGAAAACTGGCATACGCAGTAGCTTATACAACAAGTTTAATTAGCTCAAAACTTTGTAGTTTTGCCGTTGGACGTGACTTCATCAGGGCAGTTCTATCTGGACCTGGCTTAGTTGAGCTAGGATGCCTCTTTTGTGCATTTGCACTTCACTGTCTTCTTTTAGTCAGAATATTAAAGGATTTGCCAGCATGTAAAAAAATCTGCAGCTTCTCACTAAATACAGTTCTTTTCAAATGTGTATTTACATATTTAAATATATGTTACAATGTTCGGCTTCACATCCTTCTTGGTTGAGTGTTTTTAACGTTCCGTTCGCTTTCTTTTATTGTTTTTGTTTTTCCACGTTTTTGGACCAGGGTCTCACTCTGTACTTCGGTCCAGCCTGGACTCACGATGTAATTCAGGTAAGCTTCAAACTCTAGGAAACCCTTCTGAGTCAGCCTCCCAAAATCCGAGATTAGAGGCATTAAACAATGATTGCCCTATATTTTTTTAATTTCCGAGTTTAATTGTGAATATTGTAAACGCAGGTAATCCAGCCAGCACAAACAAAAGCTCTTGAGACTCCTACGTTATGTTTTTTGTTTGGTTGGTTGGTTGGTTTTTTTGTTTTGTTTTGTTTTTTCAAGACAGGGTTTCTCTGTGTAGCCCTGGCTGTCCTGGAACTCACTCTGTAGACCAGGTTGGCCTCGAACTCAGAAATCCGCCTGCCTCTGCCTCCCGAGTGCTGGGATTAAAGGCATGCACCACTACACCCGGCTTCCTTCATTATTTTTAACTGCAAGAGCACAAGCGTTTGTGAATCCCTGCTCAAAAACCCATCAATATGCAGAAAAAGATAGTTTCTATGGTGGCACTGACTTTCTGGTCATGTACCTGATTACAGGAACAGACCCGCTTTTAGTAGTCAGTTGAGGTCACTGTGTCAACTACTTTTAGGAGTACATTAAAGTCACTGCATTAACTACATCTGCTATTTGCTGTAAGAAAAAAAAAGAGCTTTAGAGTTAGTGTGCTGTCAGGAGTCAGAACACAGAAAGCGGTAGGTGCTTAACTAGAGTTCTGACTTTTCTCTGGAAGAAAATAAATAGTGCCAAAAAAAATTTAAATGGAAAATTATTTATGTTTTAGTAAGAGTCCACGTACGGCTCTTTTTTTTCCTCTAGAGGACACTGTATACAGTAGCTTAGACAATAAATTTTATTTCACTCTAAGATGGAAAGAAACAAGCAGGCTGAAAACAAATCAGTTCCTCCTTTTAGCATGAATTCAAGAGAAAAGCTTAAGGCCTTCCTGGCTAAAGAATCCTGTAAGAAGAAAAGACTCCTGAGAGGAAGCAGGACATGTGATCCCATGGGACCGGCATGACTGGATGACTACAGGAATACGCAAACTGAGTGTCAAAGCCTTCCTCTAAAATAGCTCCTGACACTTCCTCAAATCAGGTTCCTGAATAATACGTTGGTGACACTCCCTCATAACAGATGGCCTACTTGATGGCTGATCCTGATATTATTCCTAGCATATTTAGAATTTTTAATCCAAGGAAGAAAAGAATTACCAAAGGATTGTCATACGGCTACAAAAAATTCCTGAGAAAATCAGTTACTCTATTTTCTTTTCTGTTCTCACTGCTGAACTCTAATTGAGAGTCTTAATTCTGGGTTAACCAGATGTTGGACAGTCAGAATGCTGCTGCTCTCCCAACAATGAAGATAAAATACTCCCCTAAGACCATCCTTCGGGTGCTTCTGTCTGAAACAGATGCACTCACGTTGCATATCTTGGCTCGTTAGAGGCATGTTCCTAAAACTCAATGCTGGGGAAGAAAACCAAATAGATGAAAGTAGAGAAACCACATGGAAAGAAACTTCAGTATTCGGTTGCCTTTCCATGTTCAAATGCCATGAAGGTGGTGGGATGTTATCAAATATACATTGGCTACAACACCACTCTTGTGTTAGTCTTTTGACATAAGAATCTAACAAGCAACATTGGCACACGCAAGAGCAGAGCAAAGAGGATGACTGTTGGATCAGGAGTGCTTAGAAACTGCTACACAGTCTTCATCCTGGCTGTCATCATTCAACTAGGAATTTGATTCTTTTCTACAGACATGCCAAGGGTCTTGCATCATCATTTGCCACGTGAATCTCTCATCTCCCTGGTGACTTCTTTCACCTCAGCTCTCCTGGGATCATTTCACACATCATTCTGTTTTCTTTAACAGTAGCTGGCTTTCAACTGTAGGAGGAGATAGTTGTTTGTTCATATTTTGTTTACCAGTGAGCAGTTCTGTGTTCTTGTTTCCAAATCAAAGGTAAGTAATATATAACGTTTACTATATACAGAATGAGTGAGAAAGACACAGAAAGAAAGAGAGGAGAGAAAGAAGGGAGGCTCTACTTCACCTTCAATTAACTCTTCAGAAGTTAATTCTTGCCTGTGCCTCACAAACCTAAAAGCAAGCAGAATGAATACATGTTTTGTAAAGGAGCTCCTGAAAGCCTAAATTTGGGCCCACAGAGCTCGCTGCCTTTGAGATTTACCAAGAGTACAATTATCCTAGGATTACACTTCTCTCCATACCCAGACTTCGTTTTCCTCCACATCATCTGTTTCAGTTGAAAGAACATCATCTGCAAGGGGAAGTCTACAGAGGAAAAGGAACAAGGAGAGAGAGAGAGAGAGAGAGAGAGAGAGAGAGAGAGAGAGAGAGAGAGAGAGAGAGAGGGAGGGAGAGAGAGAGAGCCTCTGCTTCTCTACAGGAGTCCTTACTCATTCCTTAGCAAGAGTAGAAAATGGCAGATCACAGAACTCAGCTCCATTTTACTGGTCACTGGGTCTCAGAAGCAAGAACCAGGCTATGGGTTTACTTTTCTTTAACATCTGTCAAACAGAGCAATGCTTCGAGAAAGCTATTTAAAAGCCAATCAGACCAGGAATTTCCAGGAATCTGAAAAGCGGCTAAGGAAGAAGCAAGGAATGATTTACCTAAGTTTCAGAGGGAACGTAACCAAGCATGCACATGGTACACATATATACATGCAGGTGAACACTCATACACATAAAATAAACTTAAAACTAACTGTAAGCTAGTCCCATAGTCTACACTCTTCTCTTTGTACATTTCCTCTTTCAGTATGGCCCAATAATAGTGCTCACAAATATGTTCACAAGAATTATTTCATAAGTATTATAGACAAGATCTTTTATTTAAAAGGAAGGAATATTATGTGGTAAAAATGTGGGCTTATTAGTCTTTTCTTTTTCAGTTCTATTATTTCTAAATCCAGGATATAGTCAGTATGGTTCATGATGCACTTCATCTCAACTAGCGAAAATTTTAAAATGTTAACGTTGTTTAAGGGTAACTTTAACTCATCTGAAAAAATAATTATGTAAATTACCCAAGTCCCACTGTTACTGGTTAAATAAAACATTGCTGTGCACATAACAGAGAGAAAGGCTTTTATTTAGATTTGAGCAGTTTCCGTCGTGCAATGTAACACTCTACTTTCAACATCATTCAGGCCAACCTCTACAGAAAAAAAACACAACAAAACTTTGAAAACTTTGTTATATTCTATGTCATATTGATTTATTGTATCATTTAGCATCAACATATTTAGGTATAATGAATTAAATTTATGAATATTCTAATAGTCACATGAGAAAATTCCAAAATCCAGTACCAAAGAAATAGGAAGGGAGGAATTGTGTATCTGCTTAGACTTTTAGAAAAGAGTATGCATACATGAAGACACCATGTGGAAATGTGTAGAAGCAGGAGCTGTGTCTCAGGCCTTTCCAAAACCATTAAGGTCAGCCCAGAAAATTTTGACTTCATGCTAAATTATAGCATTTCACATCAATATTTTATTAACAAGAGTTCTTAACTTAGAGGTAACAAAATTTAATTCTAACACCTACATCAATGGTCACCATTCCTACCCATTGATCTTTTAGTTATTATCATGAAAAGTAACTTTATAACTTCCATCTTAAACTCAGCATGGATCTCATTATATGCATATTCCTGTGGGAATGTTCTCAAAATACAGAGTTCAAATGTATGCTCAGAATTAAGCCAGAACTTAATGCTATAAATGGTACTAAATTCTAGTGCATATTATTGGTTTGTTGTGGTTGTTATATTCAGATTTTATCCATCTGGTTTATTTATTTCACTAGTCTGTGTGTACTAGGAGTTTTATCCTAAAAGAAAGCACTTAAATTGAATAAATACTAGACTCACAATAAATAATCTAAACAAATTATAATGTAAGCTTATATTTTGTTCTGTCTTCTGAAACTTTATTAATAACATTTTGTTGAATCACCATCTAAACACACTTATTCAAATATATCCCATCCATATTTTTCCAGGAATCTTTTTTCTATATGATTTGAGTGTGTGCACTTTAATTCCTTTAATAATATAACTACAGGGAACTAGTCTAAACTCCCATTTCTGCATGTGTGATTATCAGGATAAGCAGGAGGAATATAATGGGAATATTGGATGTTTTTCAATGTTTTGAAAACATGTTGATGAGGTGGTTTTCTAAAGTGGCATAAAAGCAAACAATAATAAGAAATTTAAATCTAAGTTAAATCAGAAATCTGGATCAAAAAGGAAAGCACAGAAATCAGTGCATCACCATTAGGTATCTGCCAAACTTGATGAATTTCTACTACAGCCTTTAAAACATAAAGGCTACACCAGGAGAAACAAATATCAAGACCATTTTAGAAGACTCCTAATCTTCCAAGTGGGACTCAAAGGTTACAAAGATTAAGCTTTTTCTTTTTAAGTACCAACCTTTGTAGATTACAATGTAGCAGGAGCCAAATAAAAAACAGATATGTGATCTCTCTGCTCCTCCCCAGAAGTTAGAGTGGATACAAGTAACAAAGACTTGGCGGCCAGCACTCTGAACAGATCTAGGGTGGAAATAATGTGAATTCATTGAAGTAAGTGTTTGGCATTGTCATGATCACTGTGTCAATGACTATGTTGTCAGCTACCAAGTTCCCCTTACTTCCCCCATATGATTCTCAAACCTTGGGACTGACTCTTCTAAGTATAATTCTAATGGATATAACAACCTCTGAATTATCTACCTACATTATCCAGAGTTGACATCTATTATTTAGAACTAAGTACCTCATTGATAAAATCTGTAGTCCATATTCAGAGATCTTCAGTGTTGAAGTCAGAGAATTCTCTCTGTGGAAAAGGCCACTCAATAAAGCCTCAATGTAAATAAAAGATTACCTGAAAGAAAATGTTTTCTGTCTTAGATCTGGGAGCTCAAGGATCTATCCAAGGTCCTGACTTCCATACTAACACCACAACCTCAAATGTAGCCTACCATCACAGTTTCTCCCTTATATCTTCTAAAATCCCCGTCCAAATGATTATGACTCCCAACTACCCCAATAACCTGCCTTGAATATGCATGGATTAATCACACCCCAATTCACATCAAAAAGGGAAATGACGTTTTTGTTCAAATCATGAAACAAATGTATTTAGTAGTTTGAGAAAGAACTAAAAACTGAAAACTCCCATTGTAAGTGCAGCCAACTCATATTGTCAGCTAGTATTAATAATGGGTCTCACTTCATTTCCTAGAGGTCAATTCACCTCTCATTCGTTTTCAAACAAATATATATAAAGTCACTCCTAGTAATGCCAGGACTTTGCCAGGACAACCACAGCTCAAATCAAGTTTGTCTTATGCTAATTTAAATTTTTATCAATTTCTTTGGCATGTCAAATATCTATTTTTGTTATTTTTATTGCTTTCCATAGTTTGGCTATCAAGAGAAACTAGGCACACATATCTTTAGCACACATATTTATGTTACATAGTCTAGGAACACAAGTCTGTGACAACTTTCCACAGCACTCAATCTAAATGGAACATTTTACATTCCAAAATTCCTTGACATGCTATAACAACAATTCTCAAGTGGTGGGTCATGACGTCTTTTGTACCTGAATGATCCTTTACAGAGGTCACCTAAGATCGTAGGAAAACACAGGTATTTACATTACAACTCATAATAGTAGCAAAATGAAAGTTATGAAGTAACAATGAAAATAATTTTAGGGTTGGGGGGTCACCCCAACATGAGGAACTGCATTAAAGGGTCACAGCACTAGGAAGGTTAAGAACCACTGTTTTATAAGATACTAACCTCCATTGTCCCCTTTTATTCTTTCATAGATTTAAATTTCCTACTGAAATCTGCTTGTGTCTTTCTTTGTGGTTCAGTTTTGGAAAACTTCCTGAAATTCACAATCTCTCAGAGACATACGGATACTCCAAGAACATAAATTCGTGGATTGTTGTTTGGAAACGCTGTGCCTGATGTTTCCTCGTGAAAGTCATGCCAGCAAGGGACCCCACTGCCAATGTGCTCTCTGCTCTCTCAAAATCAAAATTCATTCGTGTTCCAGTTACTCCTTGAGGGTCAAAGTACAGAACCCAATGTTTTGATGACTGGAATTGTTAACTGTCCATAATTAGTTGATGCTTCATCCCTCTTCTACTCAATGTTGTGTGTAAATAGTCTTCAATGCCATCACAAGGTAACCGACTTAGACAGCATGTGACTCTGTCCAGGAAGAAGGACTATATGTCACTCTCCTTCAGACATATCATTTCTTCTCTCTACCTAGTACAAATTCTATGCACAAGTATGTAGACTATTGTCAAGGGAGACATTCAAATACATGCTTACTCAACTGCTCACTATATTTTGCCCACATCACTTGCCCAGACCCAATTTGAATGGTCCAGAATGTACCACTCATGAACAAAGAAATTCAGTTTTTAACTCTGAGGAGAAAATGCTTAGATGACTTCATATTCCTTACTACATGTCACTTTCGATCTTAAAGTCAAAACAAATTAGGCAAAAAGCAAAAGAAACATTTTCTAAAAAGCAGAAAACCAAAGACATAAACTCAAACATGGGAGGGAAGTTGTGCCACATTCAAGGAGGAATAATTAGCAGCAGTTTCACAAAACCTTATCAATTTTCAACCTGGGTTATGTTTAAGAATAAAAACTCAATAGCATTTTTAAAGCATTAAAAAAGTTCTATCAAGGTCTGTATTTTGTTTGAGAGATAAAACAACTTAAATATCCCACCAATCTAAAACAAAACAAACGAATAAATGAAAAGAGTAACAAATGATTGGAGCGGTTTCCCTTAGCTGTTTGAAAGCAGCAAAGGATAAAATTAAGCAACTGAGTTATGGTGTTAATGAGCATCAATTTGCACATCGCCTCAAGATAATGAGGCCACCTTGTTGTGGTGTATGATGGGTAATTAACGTGACCAATTATCAAGAATTTCCAGTGGAAACTGGTTAACTGCCACAAGCTATGTTTTACAGATTGCAGGAACCAACAGTGAGCTCTCTGTCTGGAAACTTTACATTGCTATCTTGCAAGAAGACACAACCTATTCTATTTGGAAATATATTTTTATGGGTAATTCCCATTACATGGGGAACAAAGGTTTTTGTTTGGTTGGTTGGTTGGGTTTTTTTGTTTGTTTGTTTTGGTTTTTTTTTTACTAAAATAACCAAATTCAGAGCATCCACTGGAGTGAAACAAAATATTCTGTAAACTGTCTAGCCCCTTGTGGTGAATCTGTTCTCTACTTATCTGATCCATCCACGCACAACTCCAGAGTCTTTCCAAGAACTGCCTCCTAATTCTACACAATCCAAACCTAAAGCCATAAGGAAATTCAGACCGGGCATAGAAGGTTCTGCACTTCAGTCACTGAAGAGGATGTGGCCTTGTTAATCTCAAAGGATTGACAGAGCAATTTTATCACGTTTTCTGGGGGGGAAAAAAATCTATACAGATTTAAGGTCGCATTCTGGATTTAATTGAAGTAACCTTTTGTACAATCTTGCTTTAATGAAGTGCAATGAAGTTAAACTCCACGGGGGCCATTAATCTGAAACACTCCATTTTAAAACTACAAGGGGAGTTTTTAATAAACAGTGTGAAGTAAGGTCCAGGTGGAAAGGTAATTGAGAGGGAGCTGGTGTCTGGGCCAGGTTGTTATTAAACTCTTATCGCAGGTAAAGCTAAAACCCCAATGGCAAGCTGCTCTGTGATTTATGATGCCCCTCTCATCCTAACTTTAAAGGAAAAGCTACATTTAATAATGAAAAAATCCTGTGACTAAGCTATAAAATAACTGAGCAATTACTTAGAATAATTTATACAGTGCAATACACTGACCTTGCTTTAAGCATAAAATCTACAAAATAACTTGGGCAATAAAATGGTGAACTACTAAAAGGACCAAAGGCTTTCGCTATTTTTATTGGGTGGTGCCTGGGGGGAACCATAAATAAGTATTGTGCTCTAATCACTGGACTTAGGAAAATTCATATTTTTTTTATCTTAAAACAGCTTTCTAGAGAAAAGTGTGCTCATTCTGGCCAACTGTAAATCAGGAAGTCTAACGTTCTTAATTTTAAAGGATTACATGTAATTCTGACAATATTCTTTCTTCGTGTGTGAATTCTGTTTCAGTTCCTCTTTAAACTCTCAGCCCTGGGTCTGCAAAGGGAAACTGGTAATAATTCCTGTCTTAACTGTTTAAATATTTACTCTTTTGAAATTAAAAATAAAGATGGCAACGGGGCTCTGCAGCAATAAGAATGGCTCAGGTGATCTTCCCAGGCCGTTGAGACGAGAAAGATTTTATTTCTAAGGAGGTAGTGCTCCACCACCCAGCACTTCATGACAAATGTGTCTACTTTACACGGTGGCTTTCAACAACAAACTCCGCTTCTCCCCTCCAACTGGCATGTGGCAGCATATAACCCAGCGTAGCCTAGCTCTCTGGCCGCCTTCAATTCCTCTCAATCAGCGTGCCTGAGCAAACACTTTGCTCCGAATGCTTGGAATTCATGAAATGATTCCAGCAGACCATCTTACAATTGACTTCAAGTTCCGTGAAATCCAGTCAATTTCTGCAAGATTGGAGTATCAGCGCATCGAAACCCTGGAGAGACGACTTTTGAGACAGCATTTTCTCTTTGGGCCACAAAATCGCTGTACTTAGAGGTGTATAACCTTACTTCACCTTCAGCAACGTATCAGTTTAGCTCTGAGAACAAAGTCACAAAGATGTTGTGCTTAGAGTAGCTTTATATAAACAAAGTAAATCTCTCCATTTATAATAACTTCTAAGTATTGCACCTTTTCCACTCCTTGGGTAAAAAAGCATAAAAACAATTATGTCCTGGAAGCAAAAAGTCATGAGTTATACTTTGTTTGGTCATTATTAGTTCCAGGATACGTTTAGTCATGTAGCTTTCTATCTGGAGAGGACTACTAAATGCATAAATGCTTAGCGGAGCAGAAGAAATGTTTTGGAAGTCTCAGGCCCAGGAAATATACCCTGTGAACCTCTTGAAGCTGTAGAGCCACTGAGATAATGACAGGGAACTGACCAGAGTGGAATACAGTCAAGGAGAAGATGTGTGGGTTGTAGGTAGGGCCACAGTGCAGAACATGTGCCTGGGTATTGAATTCTTTGTCCTATCCCTAGAAAGTAAACTGCTTCAGAGTAAGACCACAGTCATGAATAAAAGCCTAATCCTCCAGTAGCCCTGAGACAATAACCAAATGCATAAATAAAGCCTACAAAACTGCAGGAAAGAGTAGCCCTTCCCCTTTCAAGTCTGAGAAGTTCCTTCAGGAAGGAGACTAACATTTCTACATCTGAGTTGACTCCTCCTGTGTGTCTTCTAAAGCATCCTAAGGAGACTAGAGCTACAAAGATGAGAGATTCAAAGAAGGCAGAGCTAGGAAGCCATTGCTTGTGTGAGCTGACTTGATCAAGCAAAGAAAACAGCAATTCAGCAGCTAACTCTAAGGAAGGCTAAGAGGCAATATGATCTAAACTAAAGAGCCTTTTTTCCTTTTTATATTTTTATTTATTGTAAGTATGTGAGTACACTCTCTTTAGGCACACCCCATTGGCATCAGATCTCATTACAGATGGTTGTGAGCCACGATGTGGTTGCTGGGAATTGAACTCAGGACCTCTGGAAGATCAGTCAGTCTTCTTAACCACTGAGCCATCTCTCCAACCCTAAACTAAAGGACCTTAAATCTGGGAAACAAGATACAAGTCCAAGGGTGTTAGAAAGTCTATTCAAAAAACATGTGGGTTTCCAGACAGCTGTTCTAGAAGAGAATGAAGATGTGCTCTCATGAGGTTATTGAAGGCAATGTTTAAGGAGCCTTCTTCAACAAGGAGGAGTAGGAGGCCATAATGAAAAACAGAGCAGGAAGTAAATCTTTTGAGTCCTGAGTTCTAAGACTGGTAATCTTCACCCCTTGAGTTCCCACATCATGGACCTTCACCTCTTCAGAAGATTGGAGGGCTTTTCTCCAAGCACTCTGACTTGCTCCCAGTAAAAGCTGATGAAAGTTACTCATGACAGGTTTTCCCAATGCATCGGCTCAATGATATCACTCTATATGAGAGACAAATCAGAAATCCGTGGCTTCCAACAAACTTTGTGTGTGTGTGTGAGAGAGAGAGAGAGAGAGACAGAGAGAGAGAGACAGAGAGAGACAGAGAGAGAGAGAGAGAGAGAGAGAGAGAGAGAGAGAGAGACAGAGAGAGACAGAGAGAGACAGAGAGAGACAGAGACACAGAGAGAGAGAGAGAGACAGAGAGAGAGACAGAGAGAGAGAGAGAGATCATAAGTTCATGTGTATGGGGGCACACATACAAGAGTTCATACTCAAGGATGATGCCTGGTATCTTCCTTAATTGCTCTTTACCTTATGTATTGAGCAGAGTCTCTTGTTTGAATCTGGACTCACCAGTTCACCTGCTTTAGGTAACCAGTTTGTTTTAGGTATCTCTTACCTCGCCTCCTGGACACAGAAATATTGGCAGATATTTAAAGTAATAAATGTGACCATAAAGTCGGAGTGAGTTCAAGTATAAAAAGGCTCTAGAAAACAAATTTGCTCAAGATGAAGGTCTCAGAACTCCTGACATACGGGAACTTTGAGTAAGATTTGAACAACTCCCAGGGGGGTTGGATCAGAACTGGTGACAAAACTACATAGTACTGAACAGCTAATAAAAATTATTACTCCAAAAAAGACAAATCATGTAGGACAAAAAGCAATCGTAATTTGCCATAGGCTTAGCACGGGATGGCAGTTACATAAGTCACAGTAATGAAAACAGTGAATACTGATCTAACTAAAAGCATAACGTGATGGGGAGAGTACTTCTGAGGGGTGGCAAGGAAACGAAGAGAGAGAACCCTTAATCCTATAAATAATGCCAAACACTGATTACTGCTAGGGGACAGAGAGCCACTTTTCTTTGAGGAGTGGCTATTGGCAGGTTGCCCATGCCCCAGTGGATGACCCTGCAGCCATGCACATATGAGCACCATTATTGGGTTCGGTGGGTTATTTTAAATCATAAAACAAGGAGACTTGAAGCTAGAAGTAAAGTGTACTGGGAAGGGGAATGCGAAGGATTGGACTGGGGAACTAGGATGGATATGACACATGTGCGTTATATATGCCTCTGAAATGTTCAAAGAATAACAGAAGAATGTACGTAATGCCTAAGATAAGATCTGCAAGTGAAATAATAATAAATAAGCCAAGGTTATTTAGAAAAAATGATAATGTCTAAAGTTGATGACTTAAAAATTAGCAATAAGGGCCAGTCTACAAAGTGAATTCCAGGACAGCCAGGGCTATACAGAGAAATCATGTCTCGAAAAAAAAAACAACAACAAAAAAAATTAGCAATAAAAGTATGCTTGCTATTTTTTTTGAAACAGGATTTCTCCGTGATGCCTGCTATTTTAAAATCCAGTAACAAATACCTACACTCACCAAAAAGAAAAAGTGATAAAAGTTTAAAGGATCCACTTCTAGGTAAGAGGAGAAGCGATAGCCAAGTGCTGACTTTTATAACATACCTTACAGAGTATTTAATCTTCCCAACTCCTCATAACTTTGTCCTGAAAAATGAAAAGTAGAGGGAGATAATAAAAGAGAGAGCAAGGAACACAGACAAGAAAGAAGGGAAGAAGACTAAAATAAAATCAACTTGGCTCAAATAAAAATGGTAAGGCACAGATTGCTTGGTACTTCCTGGCATGGCACCCAGAGCCTGCTTTTATGGCCATGTTCATTACTAGTATCATTGTTGTTAACAAAACAACCAAAGGAACAAAGAGTTCATTTCACTCTACAGTTCTATGGTCCATAGTCCATCATGGCAGCCATGGCAGCAGGAGGTGGCAGACCACATTGCATCCCCTCTCGGGAAGCAGAAGGGATGAAGGTTTGTGATTATCTTGCTTTGCCTTTTTGATTTAGTCTCTGATCAAGCCCATAAAAAGTACTACCTACACTCGGGATAATTGGTTTCACCTCAATTAGCCTAATCTACAAAAACCCTAATAGACATGCTCTGGAATTTGTTTTCATGGTTACTCCAAAACCCACTGACAGTCAAGATTAGCCATCATGATTGTTTACCTGGTATTTCCTTTTGCTGGCCTGCCTCCATCTATTAAAAATCCTCTGAATAGCGTTCCCATGTTGCTTTTCAGCAATCTGTAGGGATCAAATCATTTCCCTCCTAAAAAAGTTCAAGCTTAGACACCCAGACACCCAGACACCCAGACACCCAGACACCCAGACACCCAGACACCCAGACACCCAGACACCCAGACACCCAGACACCCAGACACCCAGCCCCAAGATAATGTTAGTCCATTTTCCATTGTACAATAAAAAACAGTGGCTAGGTAGCTGCATCAGCACAGAGAAAAACACAAAGGAGCTCAGCCATGGGAACAAAGACCAAGTATGTGCAGCAGCTACACTCATGAGCATCAGTCTCGTTATACTAATTACTCAGTACAATTGCTCAGGGATAGCATCAATCCATTAATGAGGGTTATAACCCCACAGCCAAATCAGACTCTGTTAGGCCTATTTCTTAAAGGTCCCACCACCACAAAACACCACACCAGAAACCAGACTGTGAAGGGCAAACCATATTCAAACCACAGCAGGATCCAATGACTGAAATTCAGAACTACCTAATTCTCTATTCAAATGTAGACATCCTTCACCCTCCAAACTTAAGGCTCACTATAGCCAGTGGATTGTGGTGATGTTCCTGGAATTTCACACCAAAGCTCTCCACTTTTGACCTGCTCCTTCCTCATGGGTGACAGGGTAGTTTCTAACATCTGTAATGAAGTTATTTGGGGGAAATCACTTCCATGGAGCTTAAAATTTTACCCAATGAGAGATAGAAGCTAAATGGTCAAAATAGGTTCAAAACATAATAATTGTAAGGATATAAGTTGTTTTGCTTAATTTGTAAGAGAACTACTAAGTCTACAACTGACATACACTGGAAAGTGGGAGTGTAGATTGTCACAGTTCATCCACAGCTGTGCTCACCTTGTTCTATCATCTGGCAATTGCAATTCCACACAGGTGTTGACTCTCAAATTCCATCTAGTGATTTCATCCTTGGCCACATTTTCACCCTGGATCCAAGCAGATTTAACTTCCTAGCAGAACGATTACTAAAAATCTCAAGATCTAAGTTGATGCTCTACAAAAATGAAGAGGAGAGGCCAAACCTACTCCAACTTGGGACCAGCCTCTGTCTTTAAGAGAGAAAGAAAAAAAAAAAGTCCGAGAAGATGACCTGCAGCAGAACCCAAGCTGCACCCAAGTACCAGGAGGGATTCCACAGCTTATCCTTGGCCTGTACTCCAGAATTGCTCCCTAGCTACTTCCTAGCAACAATTAATCAAAGATTATTCTGATTGTTTCAGATGTGCTTTCAGGCCCTTTGTGATTGTTCACAGTCTTGCCTCAGAGCACCCACCCGTTGGCTTACAATTCTATTAGATACTTGCCAGACTATACACCCCCTCACTTGCTCCCATTTCCAATAAAACCTTGACCTCCTGAAGGCTTGAGGCTGCCCTGCCTTCCCATCCTGCAGTGTCAGGATTGGGTCAGAGGAGAGCCCAAGGTGGAGTTTGTAATAAAGAGACCCTAATGTGATTGCAATGGAAATGGCTCCCTGGTGGTCTTTTGGGGTTCATGAATACTTCCTGGCACAACAAAAATAAAAACTATGGGCACAACCTAAAAAATTCCTCCTTTGATAGACTACAAATTGATCTAATGTACTGGATGTAGTAACCATAAATTATCAAGCAAGAGAGCAGATATTGTGTCCTCAAAACAACTGGACATTTAGTTGCCCATCATTGGAGTGACTCACCATAGAGTACCCAGGTGTTATGATAGAATCACAGTCTTGCCAATGCCACTATTGGTATCCAGGACCCCTCTCTATTGTCAACCAGATGCAGGAAACGCTTTAAACACCTTATAACAGCTAAGGAAGTTCTCAGCCTGACCTGACAAAAGAGCAATCCTAGGAAAGTACTTTCAGCTAGAGAATCAAGTGAGATAGGACAATTAATAACTGTGCTCTTTCATCCCTGTGAAATCGGATAAGATTGTCTTTCCTTTTCTCTTTCTTGGGGCTTAAAATGATCATCTGTGAAACTTTCCAAGTTTAGTTGTAGAAAGCAGAAAATACAACCTATCCAGCACAAAGGAATGTGATATGTGAAATGTAGATATATAATATCATACCACATTATGTAGATCTCCCCTCAGGAAGTGGATAGCCTAGTAGGGCAGAAAGGTGAAGAGTCAGAAAGGAACTGTCATGGACTCCCACTGAAAGTAGTATCAATGCTTCGGGAAACGGCCAGATAGAGAAATGCTATCGTCCACCAATGGAGTGCCTGCAGTGACCATCTTCTCATTTCCAAGCATTGGATAGGAGAATATAGTCAGTCTGGTAAATGTGAGTGTGCAGACTCAAGGAGAAGGATATCCAAGAACTATCAACTGGGACTTTCTAATACAGAAACGTACCAAGGTGGTTCAAGTCTAGCACAGCTTAGGTCATTAATCTAATCTATGTAATAATCCATGCATCTTAAAAGCAACACCTCCTCAGCAGCTTCCATGTGTAGAGACTGTCTACAATGCCTCCAGACTTAAGCCATCTTAACACTGACTGACAACCACAGCAAATACAGTAAAAGCTCACACTAGTGTGTGCTTGCACAACCAGTTAAAGAAGCTAAGAAAGTATTGCAATAGCATGTCCTGGGACACACAATCAGGATGTGTAGTGAGACTCTTGGTTTCTTTGGAAAACACAGAAATGTTACAAGGCTATGTTTTCATTTTAATCCCAGGTGAGGGGCATGGAACTTCTTCAGACTGTTCTCAGCAGGTGACTAGGGTTTGTCTCATGCTCTGGCTCCATCCTGTCAACAGATAACTAATCCTTATCCTCACTGACCTTTAGCTCCTCGAGCCTGCTCTAAGTGCACCAACCTTGATCTTTGCCTATACAGTCAACCAACTTCCCATGTCTATGGTTCTTGCTCTTATCTATCACAGTCATCTTGACTCTGGTCTATTAGTCTGTACTCAAGCTCTTGTTCCCATGGCTGCCACTGCTCAAGATGGGATGTTGTGCAGACTATAGGTATATCTTGCTCTACAATTTTCAGAACTCACTTGTTGAAATTTCTACAGCTGAAAAGATCAACATGTATATCTTCTGTAAGACAAGAAACAAAGCTCTTAAGAAAAAAAATTGCCTTCAAGTGTTTGAGTTAGTTTTACTCAATATATATATATATATATATATATATATATATATATATACATACATATATGTATATATATTATTGCCATTTCAGAAAGAAAACCTTAAGACTTTTCAAAGGCTCACTGGACATCAAATAGCCCATATAAAACTGGCTATAGTGTAAATTAACCAAAATTACATATTTTAATGTCCCTTCAAATGCAGTATTTTACATTTTTAGGTGTTTATTGAACCTTCAGAGTGAGGCAGGGAAAAAAGAATAGGAAAATAAATGGTGATGATAAATGTGTCCAGGTTTGGAGGAGTCAAGAAGATTTTTTTTAAGAGTAGAGATGAGATAAGTGGATATTAGGAGTAGAAAGCACAGAGAAACAGACTGCAAAAACTCACAACCATAGAAGAGGAGAGCACGAGGGAAGACAGGTCATGTAAGGAATGAGCAACAAGAGCCTCTGTCCACTACAAACCTCAGCGCACACATGTTCTCACACCCACACATGATCACACTGTCCTTCCTTCTACACTCACTTTGGATTTTCAGCCAGTAAGTGTCCACTGTGAAAATTAATAGTGGAAAAGCCACTAACCTGGAATCCCAAGAAAGTAAATTCTCCTCCCTGGACCATAAGTGACTAGCTGGATGTGACTTTCAGAATGCTGTCTAAATTTTCTTTGTCTAATCTCTACATTGAAAGGGGGTGGGCATGAGAGACTTTGTCTCACATAGATACAAAAGATGACTGGAAGAGATACGATTTTATGAAATTTAAAAATAAGTTGTGTTTTTATTAAAAATAACTATAGTTCTTTTGATTTGCAGGTTTTTTATAAGAAAGTTTACCATTTTTTAAAATAAATACTATTTAATTTAAATGAAGGAAAAGTAAGAACCAAAGTACATCAAAATTGCTGGCCTTGTGGATACTACTAATAGAGCCCACTTGATCTGGCCTTGACATTCCTATTTCCATTAGAAACAGACAGACTAGCCGGGCGTGGTGGCGCACGCCTTTAATCCCAGCACTCGGGGGGCAGAGGCAGGTGGATTTCTGAGTTCGAGGCCAGCCTGGTCTACAAAGTGAGTGCCAGGACAGCCAGGGCTACACAGAGAAACCCTGTCTCGAAAAACCAAAAAAAAAAAAAAAAAAAAAAAAAAAAAAGAAACAGACAGACTGATGCCCTGGGTAGATTCCTCTGAAAAGAACAGAGCATCTACTACTCCTCTGAATAGCTGCCAATGTCCCTGAAGCCTTTTCTGCTGTCATTCCATTCAGGTCCTAACTGTTGCTAACAATATCCTGTTGTTATGGAGGTTATATTAAGTGATGATTATAATTATAGTGTTGATGTGGCTGCTGCTGCTGATGATGCTGATGATAATGTGGTGGTGGTGATGATGATGATGGTGATGATGATGATGATGATAACAATAATAACAGCACATACAAACAAAAACTATAGCAGCTATAATAAGAAAAGGGAAGATACTGAAAAAAGAAAGATGGTTTGAAAGATACAAAAGCATGACGGAAAAAAATTGCTGTGTTCTGGGAGCTCTGCTAGACTCTTTGTTTCTTCTTTCTTTCAACAAATAATTATGGTGTGTCTTCCCCTAGACTGTTCTCGGTGCTGTAAAGACAAACAAGAGTTCGCTCCTCCCGGGAATTTCCAGGATGGGAATGATGATTACGAGTGGGTGGGCACCCTAGTGAATAAAAGTGATGAAATCCGGAGACACAAGGTTATATAGATGCACAGCGCTGAAGGATGAAGGATCACAGAAGTCTTCACATGTGTGTTACAAATGTGAAGATATTCAGTGTCATCAAGATTAGAAATGTAAGCTTGGCCATTGGTGTGCTATTAAGGGGAACAAGACAAGAAATACTAATATATGTGCTAAGGGTAGAAGGGACCACCCTGGACTGAGTCTTCTGATGGATGGCAAAGACCCCATCAGGTAGATGGGGAGTCAGAAGACAATTGCCACCAATATGTGTCAAATATAACAGCCAATCCCTGGAACATGGCTACAGAAGATCCCTCCATCCTCATCAGCTCGTGCGCAAGGTGACTTCCATCCTCTTCCCCTTCTCAGCGCTGACACTTTGTCTGGTTAGAACTTGTGCAGGTCTTGTGTGTGTTGTCACAGTCCAAAGAATATGATCAAAATATAATTTATGAAAATTTTTGAATGACAGCAAAATTAGTTCATGAATTAATTGATTTTTAAAAAAGAAAAAAATATATAGGGTTGGGAATTTTAAGCCATCTGTCTAAATTCTCATAACCTGCCTGGACCAGCATAAAAACTGTATGCCTGTCTAATCCTAAACTTTTGCTCTACTACCATATGATGTTGCCTTTAAATGATGAACATATAGCTCTTCCAAGAATCCCTGCCCTAAAAAATACAAATATGATATGAGCTATTGTTTCTTTCCTCCAGAAACTCAGTCGATAGGAGGAAAGAAATACATTAACTGTCTGCTAAAATGTGACATGCTTTATCCCCAACAACATTCTAATGCTTTCACCACAGAACTAGAGAAAACAATCTTAAAAGACCCTGGAGATGGTTAATCTTGATTGTCAGTTTGATGGAATTTAGAATCAGGATGGAAACACTGAGCAGAAAGATGAAAAATGTACAGTTTGGTGAGGGAAGATTGTGCGTAACTTACAGACAAGACAGATTTAAAAGTGTCTGTAATTGTTAGAGATTAGCACCACAGAAGAGCAACCTGAGGTTTTTGCATTGCAAGAGCACGGAATGTGCCCTGAGTGCTAGGCCCCACCCACTGAAGGTTCCAGCTGATGAAAATGTTAGAAAAGAGAGCGTCCATTGAAAATGTTGCTAGTAAGAATGTTCTCTGTCTCTGGAAAACCATTAACTAGGAAATTTTAACTACCATAACTCCAATACTTACCAACTTAACATCCAAACAGATTACTTTCATTTTTTTTCTAAATTTTTTAAGGTTTTTTTTCTTTTTTAAAAATGTACCTTTTTCCCTCTCATATAATATATGAGACCGTTTTGCCTTCTTCTACCCCTCCCAGTTCCTCCCCACCTCCCCATTAATCCTTAGCCTTTCTGACTCTCATTTGAAAACAAACTTCTAAGGGATAATAATGTAAAATACATTGTAAGATAAAACAAAACTAGCACATTGCAATAGAACAAAATAAACAGAGAAACAAAAAAATAACAAGAAAAGGCACAATAAATAGATATAGATTCAGAGACACATACATTTGCACAATCAAGAATACCATAAAAACACAAAACTGCAGTGTGTGTGTGTGTGTGTGTGTGTGTGTGTGTGTGTGTGTGTGTGCGCACGCGCGCAAAGGACCTGAAAGGTTAAAAAGAGAGAGAAAGAGAGATAGAAGTTAGGAGATAGAAGGATAGATAGATAGATAGATAGATAGATAGATAGATAGATAGATAGATAGAGAATAATGCTTTTAAATTTTCTTTAAAGGCCTGACACAACATTATGTGACAAGGAATATCTTTACATTCATTTTCTGTTGACCATCTAGTTATGTCTGGACATGCAGCCTACCCTTCACAGTAGTCTATTTCTCCAGATAGCTCTCTTTGAGAAAACTCAATTTTCATTTGCAAGTGGATATCAATTGATGATTGTGTATGAGTTAGGTATGGGGACATACTGAAGGTAAGCACACTCAAGATGATGTAGATGTGGTTCAAGAGAGTCAGGAGCCATCCCAAGCCAGCAGCAAAACCTGGAAACGTCAGCCATGTGGTAGCAGTTCTGCAGATAATAACGATACAGAATTGAGAGAGGTATAGAGTCCTGGGCCATGGTTTCAGAGAGCTTTGGAAGCAGGTAATGTATGGCAGGGTCAAACTTCCCACAAGGAGATTCTGAACGGCCACTGCATGAAGCTATGAAGGAGAGACCTCAGTTACAATGGAGACTCCTGGATGTTGGAGTTGAGAGGACAATGGAATGTCTGCTGAAGAAAGCTTCACATAAGAAGGGGAAAGAGACCATGTGTGATAAAGGTGACAGAGCTGGGTTGAGGTGGCTATCCAAACCTTTCAGAATCAAGATAATTCCACTATGATCCCTAGACCCTAAGTATGAAGATGGAGGATTTGATGTTTTCCCTGCTGAGTTTTACTCTTGAATTGATTGACTGTTCCTTAATATACCTCTATTCTTCCCTTTTGGAATAATAATTTGCCTCCTATATCATTGTCCTTTGGAAGTACTTTTAGTATATATATATATATATATATATATATATATATATATATATATTTAATTTATTATATTATTATATTGGTATAATATATATATTTATTATATCTATAGGTAATACAAAACATACATACATATACATATACATTTGCACAGTTAGGACATTGTCTTAAAAGACTTCCAGTAGAGGGACTGGAGCACAAAACCTTTGACCTATAATTTGTCTACAAGATGTGCTGCGGTAAAGATAGCGCAGAAGCTGTGGGAGTGGCTAACCAATGACTAGACCAGCTTGAGACCCATGTCACAAGAAGAAGCACATTCCTGACACTGCCTTGAGGGCTAGGACCCTGAGGCTGGGTAGCTCAGAGGCCTAAGACCAGGAAAAACTGTCAATAAAATGATTCCTAATGATCTTCTGCTATACTTGTAGGCTCCTCAGCACAGAGAGGAGCCTAGCATAATCATCATCAGAGAGGCTTCATCCAGCAACTGAAGGAAACAGATGCAGAGACCCACAGCCAAACATTAGGCAGAGCTTGGGGAATTTTGCAAAAGGATAGGAAGGATGATAGGAGTTAGACGGGACAAGGATACCACAAGAAAACACACAGAAGCAACTAATCTAGTTTCACAGGAGCTCAGTGAGGCTGAACCAACAATCGGGGAGCCTGAATGGATCTCTAGGCCCTCTGCATATATGTTATGGTTAGGTAACTTGGTCTTCTTTTGGGACTCTTAACAGTGGGAGCAAGGGCTGTCTCTGACTTTTTTGCCTGCTTTTGGGACCCCTTTTCCTCCCACTGGGACACCTTGCTCAGACTTAATATAAGGGAGGTGCCTAATCTCATTGTAGCTTGATATACCATGTTTGGTTAACATCTCTGACCTTTTCTGAAGGGAACTGGAAGAGGACTGGATGGGAGTGGTGGGCTGGGAGGAGAGGAGGGAGGGAAAACTACTATATTCAGGATGGGATATATGAGCGAAAAATAAAATAAAATATGATGTGCGGGGTGGGGGGATTACCTAGAGAGCCCCACCCTCTCAGAGGAGAAGAGGAGGAGGAGAAAATCTGTGAGAGGGAGACAGGGAGGGGGCAGTGTTTGGGATGTAAATTAATCAATTAATTAATTTTAAAATTTTCTAAAAATTCTTTTAACTAAAATAAATAGGTCTCATTTGAGTCATGGACTTTGGACTTTTGAACGGTTGAAATTGTTAAGAACTACGAGGCTTCTGAAGTTGGACTTGATCCATTTTGCACTACTGGATGGCCACAAGCTTATGGGGACAAGGATTGGAAGATCATGTTTAAAAGTGATTGATGTGTTTGGGTGTCATGTTGACACGTTGTAGAGCTATGGTAGTTAATCCTGATTATCAACTAGATGGAATTTATAGACACAATAGAAGCAACCCTCTGGGCTCCCTTGTGAGGGATTTCTAGATTAGATTAATTGAGATGAGAAATACCTTTAATGTGGATGGCATCATTACATGAGCCAAAGTGCCTGACTAAATAAAAGGAAGAAAGAAAGCTGGGCAGATTTCTGAATACAGAGGCAAGAGGACTAGCTGTCTCCTGCTCCTGCCTCATGCTGTCCCTGACGTGACAGAAAGCACTCCCACACTGTGTGCTGCAATGAACCTTTTATTCCTTCCGTTGCTTTTGTCGAGTATTTTGCCAAAGCAATGAAAGAATTAATACAATTTTGAATGTCCAGAGCAGGCCTAAGCAGAAAGAACAATTCTGCAAGCATCATAATGCTTAGCCTCAAATCATTCTCTAGAACCATATTGGAGAAGACAGCATTTTACTGCACAAAAGCACACATGTAGAATAGTGTAGAAGATACAGAGATAAACCCATATAGCTCCAGCTGATGGATTCATGACAAACATATTAAAATACATATTGGAGAGATGGTAAAAGAGCTCAGCTGGTAAGGGCTCTGTCACCAAGCCTAGCAACCTGAGTTTAATCCCTGGGACCCACATGGAAGAGCAAGAGAACTGAATAACACAGATTGTCATTTGACCTCCATATGTACAGCATGGTATATTCATATATATATGCTTGCACACGATGAGATAAATTAAAATGATATTAAAACATTTATATATAAAACACATGAGTATATACATACACATAAACATATATATATATATGTATATATATATACATATTCACACACACACACACACATTGGGGAAAACATTCTCTCCAAGTATGATGATCGGAAACTAGATACCCACATGCAGAAAGATGGAATTATACCTATAGCTGTGACTGTATAAAAATTAATTTAAAATAGACCAAAGACCTGAACTCTTGGAGTTGCTAGAGGAAAATACTTTATTATATAGGCATAGGCAGGGACCTTCTGGAAAGGACCCAGATAACATACAAACTAACTTCAAGAGTTGACAAACAGGATTGCATAAAGTTAAAAGGCTTCTGCACAACCAAGGGAACTATCTGGAGAGGGAAGAAACAATCTACAGCACAGAGAGAAATGTCTCTCAAGATCAGGAGTTAATATCAGGAATGTACACAGAACCGCAAACATTAAACACTAAAAATCCCCACCTTCCAGTCAATAAATGGAATAAGAAACAGTTTGGGGGGAAAAAGGCACAAATAGAAAATAAATATGTTTAAGTATTCAGCATCCCTAGCCATCAGTGACATGAACATTAGACCGATTTTGATATTCCACCTCATCCCTGTCAGAATGGATGAGGGGGAGAACAAACCCTTACTCATGACTTGTTAGAGCATAAACTGTTGCATAATGAAGCATCTAAAAAAAATCTATAGGTTGAACTACCACGTACCTCAGCAGCCTGCTCTGGGGTACACCCAAAAGATTCTAAGTCCTTCAGGAGAAACTCTTGTACAACCATGTTTACTGCTGTACTATTCACACCTGGTAAGAGATGGAACCAGCCTAGACACCCACCAGTAAATGAGTGGACAATGAAAGGCAATGTGCAGGGACAGTAGAATTCTCTTCACCCAATAGGAAGAGTGAAGTCTTGGCGCTTGCAGGAAAGTGAATGGACCTGGAAATCATTATGTTAATCAAAAAAGAGCCAAGCCAGACCCAGAAGGACAAATACCACTCCTTAATTTTCATGTGTATGTGCAGGTGTGTGCATATGTGTTCATGAGTGTGTGTGTGTGTGTGTGTGTGTGTGTGTGTGTGTGTGTAGGTCTAAAACCAGAAAGGGATCACAACAAAAGAAATTAAGACTATTGGCGTGCTACAGACTATATTTGACCTGAAGAAGATGATTGAGAGGAACAGGGAGACCGACAGAGGGGTACTGGAAGACAGGAAAGACAAGTGGGGATGGAGACCAATAAGAACAAAGTTTTGTGAACATGCCACAATTAAACCTACTGCTTTGTATAAAAAAAAAGTAATGAAAATGCCAGAAAAGCTGCAGCATCCTGGATTGTATAAGATGTATAGGTAATGTGGTGTTCAGGCAACCAGGGAAAATATATGTACGAAGTACTACAGGCAACTCAAAATATTTTTTAGTTCAAGTACTCCCCAGGAAGTGAAGGAAAATAAAACACTAAATGACAAATTAGAAAAAAAAATACTTAAGTCCTAACATACCTATATGATGTGCAAATCTCAAAATACAACAGTAGATAGATAGAGGATAGATGGATAGATAGATAGATAGATAGATAGATAGATAGATAGATAGATAGATAGATAGATAGATATCAGTCAAACTGTCAAACTAAGTGGGGATCATTAAGGTGCCCGATGGAGACCAGTGACAGCGAGAAGTGTACTGGGAAGGATAGTGAGTACGAGGGATGAGCCTGGTCAGACATGTGTGAAATGCCGCCGTTTATGAAGCACATTGTTTTGTATGCTAACTAAAATGTTAATTTAAATAACCCCAACTCCAGATGCATCATGCTTTAAAAAGTTTCAGAAGAATAAAATACATATTATAGTCTTCAACAATACAGAGAAAAAGTAGATGGGAAACAGAGAGCACAGCACAGGGAGAATACAATATTGGAATCCACTGTAAAGAATGGATGCGCTTCAAGTATACCTTGGATGGCAATTGTCCCTCACATTCATGAAGGAAGTGAAAGGGCTAAGTAGGAAAGCTCTTGCCAACCAACACATCTTTCCATAAAGTCCAGTTGACTTCAGCTATAGCCCAGCTGGCTTGTTTTGGTGCCTAAATCCCATCACCCTCTCTCTGCTCTCTCTGAGCAACACCATGTGCACATGTCCATTAACTTGGTAATGGTCTGATGCTGCCTGCTTGTCCCTCCTCCCAGTGAAGCGATGCCTATCCAGGAGCTGCTGTAGGATGCCCTGCTCCACAAACTCCAGCATCGCCCTGGTGTAGTAATGCTCATCTGGGTCCAAATGGGAGCTCCCCATATTCCACACAAATTTTCTGGATAGTTATTAATGGCTAACACATTATTTCCCCACTCCCCCAGTTATTACTGGTCATTTGATGAGTACAATAGTAAGAATCTGCCTCAAATGTTCTAAGAAAAATAAAATAAAATAAACTCTGTTTCATTCTGGTCTCATTGTGCTGTCTTGTACTGTCTTAGGGATGTCTTTTCTTCCTTTTATAGAAAAGGAAATCTCTACGAAACTATGTTGACCTATAACTTATTCGTGGATCACCATCACTTTAAGCTGAATAAAAAGAATAGCTGATTGAGGGGCATTTATATCATCAAATGTATCAGCCATCAAATTGGCTGATAATTTCTTCCTCTTTCTGAAACTCATTCCACGTATCACAGCCAGATTAATTTCCTATAACTCTGCCTTTATGTAACATTCCTTCTTAAAGAGATGCCCATTGCCATCATAGCTCTTCTAAATTCCTCCTTATTACCTTGATGATAACATTCATGAAAGCCCTTGGATCTATCCTTAACTCAAACTCTTTGCCACAGTCAGCGAGACTGTGGTTAGACTGGCTCTCCTCTTCACCTTGCACCTGCCCACTATACCCCCTCATATCTCCTTCAGGTACAGCTCCTTCAGTCAAGCAAAAGCCTATTAACCCTCTCCTATGGTTCCAACAAAGAAGAGGCCTCCTGGACATTTAAGGCAAGATCCCATCTCTCAATAGCTATACCTTTAATGGCCAAGCTGGAACATGAAGGCATATAGTTCCCAGAATATAAAAGTTGCTTTAAAAATAACAGACGTGGGGCTGGTGAGATGGCTCAGTGGGTAAGAGCACCCGACTGCTCTTCCGAAGGTCCAGAGTTCAAATCCCAGAAACCACATGGTGGCTCACAACCATCCGTAATGAGATCTGGCGCCCTCTTCTGGAGTGTCTGAAGACAGCTACAGTGTACTTACATATAATAAATAAATAAATAAATCTTTAAAAAATAAAATAAAATAACAGACGTGAGTCTGGCATAGAGTCCAAGTTGAGTTTAGTGCTTTAAGTATCCTTTGCATTCTTTTCCACCCAGTGGCATCCACTTTGAATTTCTTATTCTGGTTCCACCTCATCCATAATGTTTTCCTAAGCCAGGCCTATCTCCACTGGTCTTTTTCTTCCCTTGATCTTTGGCTCATAATCTGCAATAAAGACATATGGTGCTGACTGATGCCCTGCCCTGTGCTATTCTTGGTACTTTCATGTGGGTTCCTGGATCATATTGTGTTTGTGAAGGGCAAGGTAGCAAGCAGTCTCCTTGCTTACCTCACTGTAGGGTAGGCAGCATGGTGGGTATGCTACCCACTGATAAGGAAGTCGCGATTTATCTAAATTATAGGACAAATGTTCATTTATGTTCAGCTGACAAATTGCCATCCTTTCTTAAAGCCTAAAAAAAGTCATAGGGAGATAAATAAGATTAGTGAGAAAGAATTCAGCTTTAAATTTTCAGCATTAAAACAAGGATTATGTCTCTAATAAAAACAGACTCTTTTGATTGGGTATAGGTTTTTTAAATAATCTGCTTCCATTGCTCATTTAACAGCGGTGAACCGAAGACCTGCTATGGTCTAAGGCACTGGCATTTTCTTCCCAAGGTGAACAAAGCAGGCTGATTTTAAAGAAGTTCTATTCTAGGAATTCTTCCAGGGTGACAAAAATCCTTGACTTTGTCCTTCAAGGGTTTCCTGCTGTACTGGGGCCCCTGGATATAATCCACAGCGTGTCATTATAGAAATTTCTAGCCAAATAACATAGAGTTTGTCATATGTGGCATTTTTTTCTTTTGCTTATAAGGCCTTTGGTGTGAGATACAATGCAATCAGCAAGGCAACAAACAGAGGGGAGCGTCTGAGAGAGCCACTGAAATATGCCTCTCCACACCCCACCGTTAGTGCTCAGCACAGTTCGTGGGTTTTCCTGAAAACCAAACCCCTGAGATGTCCATGACTACTTCTGCCTCTAGAGTTTTATTTCAATCCGAGTAGGTAATGAGGTTGCTATGGCCCCTGCACTCACCAGAAACCTCTTCAATGAGTAGCATAGCCTTTCCATTCGCAGATCAAGAAGGGTCACCCAGGCCACAGGCAGGGTTCAACAGGGACTCTCACCAGGGCCCTCTATTTTCCATTCTGCCTTGGGAGAATTGCTTTCTCTTACTGAAGAACAAACTGTGTTTCCCAAACTGCCAGCAGCTCCTGACGAAACCTGGAGGGAGGAGGGAGAATGACGGACTGAGCAGAAGGAATACAAATATCCCTCCATCTTGTCACAGACTGGTACTGGGTTGTTCAAGAGAATGTGAAGTTGTCAAATGACGTTGGAACAAAATTTGATAACAAAGGCTTGGGATACAGCTTGGTTGCCATTTACTGGCATTTCATCCTGAGGCAGTCACCAGAATACCATTATATTTATACAACAATAAAAAATACATATACAAAGACATTTGGACAATGGGAGTCCCCCACCCCTACCCCCACCCCGTTTAACCCAAGATAATACAAGCCAGTGAGTGACAGGCATTTTAAGTGTTGTGCGCTGCTGTGACAAAGGGTCAGATCTTCAGAGAAGTCTTGACAAAGGATTCCATTGACCTTGCGATACATTTTATGTCCCTCTTCAGAATGTTTAATGTCCACAATTATGTGTCGGGCCTGAAAGTTTCAGAACACCAAGCAAACTGCCCTCCTGTGAAAGGCAACCTGAAGAAGTCACTAAAGTGGGATTCTACTGCCCTCTGCTGGATATTTCCCGAAGCAGTGTTTCTGGGTAGACTTTTGAGAAGCTCTGCCTAGGTCTATGCACCTGGGGTGCCTTCTCGCTCGTGTGCTTCTTTACGCACAATGCTAGGTCCACACCATATGTTCTTTCATAGCCCTTGTGGCATTTTGGATAATCCAGTTCACAATCTATGCTTCCTCCAACTAAATCATTAGTGAATTACAAGGAGAGTTTAAATATTATATGTATTCTTTTTGAGTAGGTCTTAGATATTTAACAAAAAAAAAATTGCCAACGCACAAAATATTTACTGGTATTCACTCATAATATTAGACATCGAGATACCAGAAGAGTAACCCCTGGTTAGGACATGTCAGCAACATTACACAATCCCCCTTACCAACATTGGTTATTTTATTGTTTATACATTTCTTTTAAAGTCAATATTGGTTTAAGTGTGTACTTTAGGTATACATTTCAATGTGAAAGTGTTAATTTACAAATCAATTTGTATTTGTGATCATTCCTACACAATGTCAACTGCCTGCACACAGAAAATGCAGCCCTGCAAAGAAAGGCCTCTTAACTTTCAAAACCACTTAAAAAAAAAAAACAAACAAACAAAAGCAAAAACATTATGGGCAATTTCCAGTAGTAATAATCACATTCTAAAGAGGGACTGACAGTCATAGGCTTCACCCAAACGCATTCCAGTTGTAAGATGAGAGACACAGTTCCTGAGCTACACTGAGCACCCCAACATTATTCTATATACCCTGCTGACTCTCATGTATACAGTTGTCTGCATTACAAGCACGTCTCATAATACACATATAGAAAAAAACTGTCCATGTATGATCTATGTTCTGTATCTATCTATCTATCTATCTATCTATCTATCTATCCATACATCCATATATTTATCTACCTACCTATCTACCTATCTATATCTCTTTCTCTCTCTCTTTACCTCTCTCTCTCTTTACCTCTCTCTCTTTAACTCTCTCTTCTTCTCTCTCTCTCTAAAACACACACACACACACACACACACACACACACACACACACACACTGGTTTAAGATAACAGACTTGTGACCTAAACTCTGTCCAGGCTTCAGCATAACTCTGCTTAGACAGAGTCAAGAATGATAAAGGGAAAACATCACAACTTCACCCTTACACAGCCACTAGCGTACCCATGACCTGGGAGAAATAACTTTTTACTCCTCTTCACAATGGGCATCCATAAAGATGGGCATCACATTTGTCCAAGTGGGAGCGCGTCACAGTCAATCGAATATCTTGTGTATATTTGCAGATTCTTGGTGGTAAGAATAAAGTATTCAGGTTGGTGTCTTCTCAATTAGTATTTTACAACAGAGATTCAACTCAGACCCAGAAGTCTATCGACTTCCTCAGTTACTCTGAGATGCACATTGGTCTGGCTTCACAGTACATTCTCCACAAAGGTCTATTACTTTCTCCTCAATTACCTTGAAACAGCATGAGTTTTTCATGTGTTGCTAGGAAGAGGAACTTGATTCCTCCTTGGACCCCACAGTTCCTATACTTTGGAAGTTTTTCCACAGACTTTTCAAAGTGCTCAGAAGACAGAGAAGACTGAGGGAAGCATCTCTTCTGTGTATGCATCATTGCTGAAGAAGCTGAAGTGTCTGGTTCTGTTCCCTTCCTTCTGATACAAACCTTTGCCCAGTGAATTGACCCAACAGCCAAGACCACAAACCCAACCCAGTCGACTCTGCAACACATAAGGAGGCTGTGTGCACCCGCTCACAGTTGTAATCCTCCTAGAGACTGCTTCACAGATAAAGTGAGCTCCGTGGCATTGTCAGTTATACCACTCTTCAAATTCCCCCCAAAGGACGGCAAACAGAGATAATCGCCTTCACTCTGCATCGTGAGAGGGACTGTTTGTTATCTGAGTGAGAACCAACTCCATAATGTTCCATGTATGCTTAAAATCCTGCAGGATTCATGCGTTGCATTGAGAATGTGAATATATTACCACAAGATACAGTTGAGTGCATTAATGTAAAACTAGCTAAATAAATTAAACCATGAGGACTAAAGAGAAGAGAACTGCCTTTGGCAGAGCTGGGAAGGGGTGCTGATTAACCACTACAACAGTCTACATCCTGGCACCTTCTGAAGTACATTTCCCTGATTTGTTGGGGGGGGGTCTTAAATTTTACCCACCCATGCATACTATGTCATTGTCTACCTCCTCTACCTCATTTTGTTCTATTCCGAATTTATATTACTATTTAAAGTGCTGCTAAGATCTATAATGTAATATCACCATGATTCAGTCCGTGCAGACATCCAGCATGCCTGGGATCTCATCGCCCAGAATATATTACAAAGATATTTCACTATAAACTTAGTTGTCTTGCAGAAATGAATACAAATAGCACCTTGTTTGATCTAATTACACCAGGATGGAGCTTTGAGCTGTCTCCCAAGCTTAATCATGGGTGAGCTGTCATGAATACTTTCTTCCTTAGCCGCTTCCCTACAAGTCACCCCGCGTAGCCACACAATTTCTCAGTCTCCTAATTACTCTTGGTGGTGTGTTTGTTTGTTCTCTTGGGTGATTAGTTTAGCAGAATCCCTGCCTAGAGAATGATTTTTTGATTCGCTAGTGTTGATTTATTTACTCACCAACACCAAAAGTAGCAGTACCAGCCTTTTGCATCAAAAAAACAAATATTATTATCATTGCATACTTGGTGTCAAATATCACATATGCATAAAGTGTATATGAAGATATGTTGCCTTAAGAATTCTGAGAATGTTTTTGTAACATCTTATGTCTATGTGCTTTCTGGACAAATATTAATATAATACATGGCTCTCTTTACAAGGAATGACTTCTCCATGTAGCATATACAAGCCCAGCACATTCAAATGCTAACCAAACGTATGTCAAAAAGAAATATTACCACAGAGGACAGTACAAAAGAACTAATAGAAAGTTTCCTTTATCTACCTGAGCTCTAATGTATTAGGAGTATTGTCACCTTACACTGTAAAGCAGAAGGCATTTCATCAACATCCCAGCTGTCTTCCCACATGATTATGTGGCATATACATCTGGATATTTGTCTACATTTGACATTGTCAGAGTAGGAAAATAGAGAAGTGTTAATGAGGAAAGTTTATTAAAAGACACTGACAATGCCCAGCTGGATTCAAAACCAATTCATAAGACCCCTTAGGGAGGTGGAGATACAACTCTGTTGGTAGAGCACTTGCAAATCTGTACAAGGCACAGGGCATGCCTATAATCCCAACAACAGGGGGATGGGAGCAGGAAGACCAGGAGGTTATAGTGGTCTTAAGCTATTCACAAAGTTTGAGACTATCCTTGTCTGCATGAGATCTTGTCTCAAAGTGTGTGTGTGTGTGTGTGTGTGTGTGTGTGTGTGTGTGTGTGTGTGTGTGATACATATGTTCATGCACATGGAAGCATGCACACACACACAAAGATTACCTTTGTGGGGAAAAATTTCTTTTCTATTTTCCCTTGTTTGTTTTGTTTTGTATGAGTCTTGAGTGGAAACAAAGCCTTTACCCCCCTGAGCTAAATCTCTTGCACCAAAAAGAGGTTGTTTTAATAAAATTGGCACTGACCCCTTTGAGGGACTCCCAGAGAAGATCATTAAAATATAAAATTTCACAGTAGTGCCAATTTGCAAACTAAGAATATATTTACATTCTGAATCATTTCTTCACAGTATAAGAAGCCTGAAAAGTGGACTTGTGGAGAGCACTCAGCAGGGAAAGCAAGCTACCTTTTCCCCTGTCTTTTCTCATGTTCAACTCCATCAAGCTTCAGACTTGCAGCAGAAATAAAAGCTCTCGATGAGATGCAGAAAGGGCGAGTCATTTTAATATGCTCACCAAACAAGTATTAATTCCCATCCCTGTAACAACAATGACAACAACAAAAGGCTGACTTAATAAACATGTTATTCCTGAGGATGGGACGATTTCTCTGCTAGTGGCACAAGCAGAGGACCACTGCCAGCTGCAAATCTCAGTCTGCTCTTTACAGTGAAGATCTCCAACTCTCTACCCAGCAGGGCAACAGAAAATCTGAAGCAGCAAAACCAGACATTTCTGGTTCCTTGAGATTTGTTGACAAAATCCAAGGTCTCAGTTAGAACCATAGAATACCTGACAGATTTTTAACTACCAACTACTTAGAATTCTGGGTTATCTTGCAATAACTTATAATTTGGGTTTTTATTGAGCTAGAAATAGATACTTCTGTCAGTACCTTCTGCTAAAATAAGATTATATATAATCTTACTTTCCCGGATCTTTCACAGACTACCTCAATATATGTGCCATTATAAACTTCATTTTCTTTTGACAGCAAACTAACCCCCCACAATTTTAAAACTTAAGGCAATAGCAACGTATTTTTTAATCATGTCTGTGGTAGGCTGGTGATGGCCACACTATGAAGTTATTGGGGAATTCAAATGACAAATGACCAACGTTCCAACACAAAGCTCCACAGCCAAGTCCCCAGGGGAAGGTAAACACAAACTCCCAGCTGCAATTCCACATCTCAGCCCAGAATGCACACAGGTGACGTGGAAACTCAGCTGCAGCCAGGAAAAATGGCACCATTTTAACAAAACCAGAATAGAAGCCATGGTACATACGTGAACACCTATGTAGAGAATGTTTCAGGAATACTTGGAAGCCTTTCTCTGAAGGTCAGAAATAGCCTGCGATTCTCAGTCAAAATCAGGTACACTCCAGCTTTGGAGAAAGGACTGAACAATAAAAATCTACCCCCTCCTCTATCTACTGGAGTTCAAAGCCCTGCCATTGCGATCGCTCCATTATAAAGACAATCACTGCAAAAGCCTGATGATCTGGATTGCATTCCCAGAACCCATGTAAAGGTGGAAGGCAAGAAGCAGCTCCACAAAATTGTCCTCTGACCTCCACATGCATGTCATGGCACATGCAATCACATGCACACATATCAAACACATACTCACAGAAATGATAATATAACCAAAACTTTAAAGAATAGAATTGAAAGGTAGTACTCAATTAGATTTATGTTTTTAAAGAAAAGTAGCCCTTTTCTCGCCTATGAGGTGCTGGTGAGAAAAGCACCCACTTTAGAATAACAAAGTCTAGTTCCGACCTTTATTACCATGGTAAGCCTTCATGTTCCTTCCAGTTACTGCTTTTTAGCTTTTAACAGCCCCCAGGCCTGTTAGCCCATTCCTTTAATCTCTGAACTCTCGAAGGCCGAGGCAGGAGAATCACAAATTAATGATCCAACAGAACTATGTAGTGAATTCCAGGTCAGAAGGCGCTACAGAATGAAAAGCTACATAATGTGTCAAAGCACAAAGTGAATAAATAAATATTGAATCAGCCTACTATGAGACTTGTGTGTATTTTAACCTTTCCACATTAATACTTTCAAAGGAAATCCTGGATGGGCATATTTGATCTCCTTCTTAAAAGGGAACTTAAATTTTCCATTAAATTTGTACTTTATAACTTCACCTTCATGAACCTAATCTAATTTTTCTTTTATCTAATCTAGCTTTCTTTTCTTATCTAATCTTATCAAATCTACCTTTAGCTGTCGCGTAATCTGACCTCACTTCCACTTCTCTCACATATATTAAAGCTTGCAAAAACTAGGAACTGATCAATAATGGTTTTAGTCTAAACTTGCCTATCCCCTCAAGTAAATAACGTAGAGCAATTAGGGAGGTGCTTTAAACATTGTCCATATTGCCCTAAAGTTTGATGCTAGATATTACACTAAGACAACTAACTATCCTGCAACTCTTAAATCTGGACCACTTTTGTGACTGCTTACATCAATGCACCATGATAGAGTAGATCTGGGTAAGTCCCAGAATTCATAAAATGCAATTCTACTTTTACTTAACTACTAAATGAAGCATTCTCATAGTTCTGACTTACCATATGAAAAAGAAATTATTCAAATTCTTCAACCTTACAAGAAAAAGAAATCACGTTGAGAAATACTAGGGTCACTCCAGTCAGTAGAAAGAACAAGGGGAGAGCATGGGCAAGGGTCTTGGCTGTGTTTACTACGTAAAAGGCAGGGTAGCGTTAGTTACCTAGAGTAACTTCAGTGAGAACTGAACTACTGCAAACTTCCTAGGTCTGCAGTTCCTGCCCTTGGTATGATTAAGACTTGTAGAAGGTGACCCAGGTTTCTCAACAATGGTATGGTCTCAAGACTCCTAGGTTGTTTGGCTTGCAAACAAAAGACAAGCTTGCAAGCACTCCCTTTACCCTTTCTAGGACCTGGATAACCCTGAGAGAGGCCATTTCAAGGCCAGTTCAAGGCCAACAATTCACTAAGATCTCAAAAACATTTGAAGCACAACCTCCAAAAGTCTTAGTTCCTTCCAGGCTGCCTTGTCTGCCTGAAGTGGACCAATCTTTCTCTGTCCCGTCCCCAAAGATTATTCTTTCTGATCTACCAGAAATCACAGCACCAGCACATCACTGCATGCAGGAATATGTATCGGTTCAGGAAGGCATGCTCAAGAGCTGAAGTTCCAAAACAATCAATTTATTTGATATATGACGAGAGTACGTGCCTATGAAGAGAGATGAGACAAAGACATGAGCTTGGCTGAGGCTAGTGCATCCAGATAACAATTAGAATTCAGCTACAAAAAAAAAAAAAAACTGGCAATTAATAAAAGTCAAGCAATAGTTGGTGGGACTTCGTTGAAGAATCTTTGCAGATGTAGACAAGGAGTGTACAATTTCCTTGCATCCAACCATATGATCATTAGGAAAATGCCAGCATGGGCACTGGGGATTCTCACATTTCAGATCTAAAAGAAAATGGCAGCAGCCACAACAGAATATGAAAGTCCATCCAGGCCTAGTCGGCCATCACTGGAAAGAGAGGCCCATTGGACTTGCAAACTTTATATGCCCCAATATAGGGGAATGCCAGGGCCAAAAGAATGGGAATGGGTGGGTAGGGAAGTGGGGGGCACTATGGGGGACTTTTGGGATAGCATTGGAAATGTAATTGAGGAAAATATGTAATAAAAATATTAAAAATTTTTTAAAAAGAAAATAAATGTTTAAACTTAATTTAAAAAAAAAAAGAAAGAAAGTCCATCCAGGTGACTCTGCCAAATCACCCTATGGAATTAGCAATACAGAAAGTCAATAAAAAAATAAAACATTCCTCTTAGGGTACTGATGAAGTCCTCTTTCATCTAGAAGAAGAGAAAAAAAAAAAACAGAGGCAGGAAAAACATACCAGGAACAAATACAGCGCAAGTGGGGATGGGGGCGATACTTATGAAGGCCACATTTCTGAAAGTCTGGGACACAGATCAACACTGAAGCTTGAGCTGGGTTTCTGTCCCACACTTATAAACCTAGAGTTTGAAGCCAGCCTAAGATACACAGAGGCTTTGACTCAAGAAGTCATGACAAATGACTTTTATATTTTATATGAGAATATAAAATCCTGTATGTGTCTACAGTGTGATGGTAGAAGCAACCTGTCCAGTGAATGGGAAATGAGGAGGATGATAAGGGGAAAGGATGGGAATAACATGCTCAGAGTACAACACGGACTTGTATGAAAACGTCCTTGTGTATTCCACTACCATGGATTTCATGAGAACACCAGAAGACAAGCCTCCCTCAAATGAACCACCACCAAATCAACAGGCTCTGATGTAGTTAACAAGTCAGTCGCAAGGGAAGACTGCTAGAGGAGTCACAAGGGACATTAAGAAAGGGCACGAAAGGAAGACCTGGGGCTGAGGGTAAAGCAGACTTTAAGGGAAACCTGAAAAACCTCACACTTACACACAGGTATTGTTAGAGGGGTTTAAGGAATGTCAGCACTGAGGGTAACCATAGCAACTACCAATTTGAAACCCAATCCAACTCCTCACTAGGTGGACAGAAATACCCACACTAAAAGCCTAAAAGAAAAGGGTACTTGCTCCCAAGCATAAAAACTGCCCAGCTCAGTTTTTTTTTTAATTTTTTTTTTAATTTTTTTTATTACATCTTGCCCTCCAGGTCCATCCATTTGCCCAAGAATTTCATAAATTCATTCTTTTTAATAGCTGTCTTTACTGCCCCCTACAAAGTGTCTGATTCTCAAGAAAAAAAAAATTACAAGGCGCATAAAAAGCTGAGGGGAAAAACACTCCCAAGAATGAGACGAGCTGTCTGACAAGATTCCGCTATGATGCAGAATATCATAGCTGCAAAATTATCTAATGGAGAATTTAAAACTGCTATGAATCAAATGTTGAAGTCCTTAACAGAAGAGATAGACCAAGGGATAGATCAGATGGGTAATTTCAGCATGAGCTAGAAGCTGTAACAACCAAGTTCAAATCCCAAAGAGCAAGAAGACATTCTGACCTGTGAGTCAGCTTCTTATCACCTGGAGTAAACAAATTAAAGGAGGGACGTTCAGACCCTGAGTTCCCTGAGACGTGAGTTCATGGTCACTTGGTGTCCTGGTTTCTTGGCCTTAACAAGACAAACATCAGACTCTATCATGGGAGTTTGTGGTAGTGAAAACTACTCACTCATGGCTGCTGAGAAGCAGAAACACAGGAAGGATCCCAGGAAATGACTGACACCCCTTCAAAGACAGAGCCCTCAATGACCTATTTCCGAAGCTAGGTCTCACCTCTGGGTGGCTCATCATGATGTCAACTCTAGGAGATTAACTCATTAATGAGATCTTAGTCCTCATAACCCAATGACCTTTTATTGGCTCCCATCTCTGAACATTGCTGTCAAAGGGACCAAGCACTCAACAGGAGACCCAAATCATTAGAAGCCGCTTCATCACACTCAATACAATCCAGGAAGGAATCCATGACATTAGTGCAATCACCAGAAATTCCAAAGGATAAAACACAAGGGGAAAGGTTACATCCACTAACTGTGAGATAAGACCATATGGTCCAGCATATGTCTAATTGGAATATCAGAAAACTACACATGTAAGAACAGGGGAAAGAAATGGCTGAAGAAATAATAACCAAGAATGTCACAAAACCAGCGGTAAAAACCTCAACTCAAATCCAAGCGGAGCAGAAAACACTCCAACAGGCATACATACCTATGCGTTTCACATTTGAACTATCAAAACAAAAGCTGTGCAATGGGAAAGCTGGACCTAAGCAGAAGAGAATTAACTGGAGGCAGAAGGGAGAGAGAGTGGGCAGTTGTGGATGGGGACAGAGTCCAATGACCTATACATATGATAAAACCATAATGAAGGGCAAAACTTTGTATGCTAACCTAAGGGATAATGTTTTTCTTTTCAATTGGGAAATCCTGAAGGTAGCCAAATCAAAAAAAGAAAGAAAGAAAGAAAGAAAGAAAGAAAGAAAAGAAAAGAAAGAGAGAAAGAAGGAAAAGAAAACACATATATACAAACAAAAGGAAGAGGAAAACAAAACAAAACATCTTTCTGTCAAGAGAACTGTCTACCAAGTCAAGCAATGGTTACCCTCGTTTTACAATATCTTTTCAAAAATGAGATGACATCAAGTGGTAGAAACAGTAATTCTCTTCAGAGCAAACAGCAGGCTTGCTTATAGCCTTGTAAGATACAGTGTCTTGACAGCAAGGGCTGACACACGTTGTTCGTTATAAAAATCTAAATTCTTTAAGGCCAGCCTCCTACACCATGATCCATGTAAATGCAGCAACATCAGCCTTCTAAGTGCTGGAAGGAGGAGGGAGAGAAAGAAGTAAATGAGCCAGGCTTTCTCACTTGCCAGGCCATGAGAAGTAGTTATTTTTTTCTGACTCTGGAGTCTTTTGTCTGTTGCCAGTTTTTGTGAAACTGTGACAGACTAAATTTTTGGCTTGTCAACATGATAAAATTACAGGCCCTTAATATCCTTCATTAATTATAAAAGGGGCCAAAGAAAGTTTACAGTAGATTTCTCATTACAGAAAACAGAGGCTAATGTCTTAAAATCGCTGAAGGAAATAAAATGTCAACCCAGTATTCTGCTTCCTGCAAAATTATATATGTTCGAGGTTTATAATTCAAACTGATAAAGTAGAAATAAAGACTTTATCGGACAAATAACAACTGAAAGAATTCATTGCCATCTTCAAGAAACATTCAAGAAAGGTGTCTAGGGAGAAAGAATATGATATCAGACAGAAATGGAATTACACGAAACCTAGAAGACTGTTAGAATAGAATTAATGAACGCTGGAGTCATGAGATACCAACACCTGCCCAGTTATCTCTCAAGCTGGCATTTCCTTTTAGATACGAGATAGGCAGGTCTCTGAGTGGTCTGAGGGAAAGGAGAAGGACCATGACAAGTCCAAAGAACCAAGAGACTATGAACTCATGAAGTGTAGCCAGCTGCACTGGACAGCTCCAAATGCCTTCCACTGTTATTACAGTGTATGTTCACAGGCGAAGCAAATTAAGTCTGGCGTACTGAAGAAGGTATCTGTTCAAAGGGCTGGAAATCCAGACTCTGCCTACAGACTCAAGCTGACATTGCAACAAATAGAACAGGAGGGAAATAAATTCTACAGGCAGAGCACACACTCTCTTTGAAAGAGCCTTAGCTGCTTCATAGAAATAAGAAATGGACTTCAGAAGAGGAAATGTTTCATTTGGGGAGTGTATGTGGGTGGTTGCAAACTTGAGGGCTTCATATGTCCATTTGAGTTCTGTACCATTTGGATTTATGCTGATGTGTGGTGAAACTTACCATGCTATTATTAGTACCTACCCATGCTTAGCATTTTTCCAAGTAAAGGGGAAGATGATTTTTTTCTGGTCAGGGAACGCCAACTAAGTGAGAACAATTGTGACTTATGTCATTCTCAGCCTGGAGCCAGGAAAAGTTTGTTCTGCCAAGAATATGGAGTTGGTAGACAGACAAGATTAAAGTGTTCTCAGTTGCTGATTCGTGGCATAGAAGACACCAGCAACAGCAGGTGTCCACAAAGAACTCATATGTAGTGTGTTAAGCCATTGGGCAAGCAATTAAGACAAGACATAAACAACTTTCTACAGTTTTAGTCCACCCAAAGCACTTTCAGTGTCTCCAGAAAAGCACAAAGGAAAGAAAATCAGGTGGGTGGTAAGGTAGGGCGGGGGCCGGGGGGCCGGAGTGGGGGGGGGGGTGGGGGGGAGGCCTTGAGAAGAGAAATATTGCCAAACCCTCGCTCGGTTTTACTTTCATTGTATCATCGAGCAGAAGGCTGTCTTGCTCTGATCATGTGCATGAGCATAAGCTGTGATAGCAGGGCCGACCTGTGTAATCTCACTCGGCTTGCTCTATCAGAACAACACGATACTAAGAACGCAAAGTCTCCGAGGTGATGAAAATCTCTCCATTTCGCCATCGGTTGAAAATGCTGCGGGGCCCGCAGCCAGAAAGCGTTCTTGGGCTGCATCTTTTTTTTTTTTTTTTTCCAGCGGCCTCGACTAAGCAGCTGCAATTCCCTTTTATGTGCCAACCTCCTCAGCCTTTCTTTTAATGGCAGGTCTGCCTCTCATCACCGGGATGGAACAGTACGTTTTCTGACTTCTCTCAAAAAAGCAGACTTTCTGATACATAAGCTGCGGGCGGGGGTGGAGTGGGGCATAAAGACAGATCCCAGAAAGCTTGTTTCAGGAAGGATATATGGATGCTGTACACAGGGCAAAGTAGACTTTTGGAGTGCCTGCCATCACTGAGCAAAACTCAAGAGTAGTACCCAGGGGGCCTCGTGGGCGCAATAAGTCAAGGGAGAAAGAGCTGTTAGAAATGAACATTCGAACTGATTAAGTCTATCAATGACGAAGAGCTCTGTGACACTGGACAGACTGACACAATGCTTTAAAGAGCGAAGCCAAGGGGTTTTCTGGTATTTCCTGTTCTGGGAACTATTCTATACCACCAAAAGATGATCTTAATTTTTGAAAAACCCTAAAAATCAAAAAGTGGATCTAATTATAATAATATAAAGCTCAGCTACTAGAGAAATTAAATGATATGAGAAAAGTTTTCATTTATTTATTTATTTATTAAAAACATTTATTATACACCTGTCATATGTCTGGCCCTGAACAGTCAGGCCTAACTCATGCAATGAATGGGTAATGTTCTGAGATACCAATTTTCTCCCCTACCTGTACCTTTCCCCTTTCCTAGTGTAGCAAGGACTCTCCCTCCTCCAGACGACCAACTGAGACCACTCATTCTCCTGCAGCCCATGCAAAAGCTGTGTGGCCCCAATCCCAACAAGTTCTGTAACCTCTGTGCTTCAGTTGCCTTGTCTACAAGATAGGAACAACAGCATTGATGATTTTAAAAGTTAAAGTGGGAAAAGTTCAGATCAGAGCAGAGACCCAAAGCCAACTGAATTGGTGTGTGTTAGGGGAGAGGTGTCCCATGACAAAACCCACAAAAGAAAAACATTACTTTCAAACAAATGATGGGGTAGGTCGTGTTAAGTCAGTAGTAGAGCACTGTCCTGACCCGTGTGTTATCTGGGTCTCTGACTTCTCTCAAAAAGCAGACTTTCTGATATAAGCTCTGGCAGGGTAAAGATGGATCCCAGAAAGCTTGTTTCAGACAGGATATATACACAGGGTGAAGTAGATTTTTGGAGCAGTTTATCTAGCTGGGTTCAGCCCCCAGCACTTAGAACAGAAGTGCTAAGAACTATATAAACCCTTTGCAATCATTGACTACTGATAACAGCTAGAGGATCCACTATGTTGGTCATACACCTGCTACTTTTACTCTCAGGAATAAGAGCTGTTGCATTCCATTCTCTCTGGAATATTTTAACTATTTCTCTGGCTATAAAAATACTAAGTGCATGTTTTGCTTAGTATATACTATATGTGGGTTTTGTTTTGTTTTGTTCCTTTGGCATCGGGAACTGATATTTTTAACTTAAGAATGGTTCTTCTGGTGAGAAAAGATAAACTGCATTTGCTTCTCTATTTTGGAAAATGGTTTTTTTAAAAAAAATGTAGCTTAGCCATTCTTAGTTTTTGATGCTTTATACTCGAGATGGGATATAGCAAATGAGCCAGTCATTCACTCTGGTTATCAGATATAATGCAGAAATGAACCTGACCTAGCCTTTCCTGTGCCTTGGTCATCACACTAGGAAACAGGATATTAGCTACATCTGTTTTAACCACTCAGTCTTTGATTCTAGCATCATATATATATACATATATATATGTGTGTGCATATATATATACATACATATATATGATTTTTTGTGGTTGTGGTTGGTTGGTGGGTTGGTTGGTTGGTTGGTTGATTGGTTGGTTTTTCCAGACAGGGGTTCTCTTGTCCTGGAGCACAATCTATAGGCCAGGCTGACCTCAAACTCAGAGATCTGCCTGCCTTCTGAGGGCTAGGATTAAAGGGGTGAGTCATCACTGCCTAGCCAAGCTTCTGAAATAAGATTAATTTTTCAAAATAGCAAGAGAAATTGTGGCTGTGGGTGTAGTTCAGTGGTAGAGCCCTTGCCTGGCATTCACGAGGCAATCCTCAGCACCACATAAATGAAAACCAACAAACTTGGCATCTACAAGGTACTTTATAGCCATTAGGATGCATAAAGATTCCTCTGTTGCAAAAGATAACAACATGGACAACAATTGAGGAACACAGGTCTGCATCTCAAAGTTCTTTGCAATTATTAACTTTAATTAAATTTCCAAATTGGGACCAGCAAGGTGGCTCAGTGGTAAGAGAACTGACTATTGACAACCACGTGGAACCTAATGGTAAAAAGAGAGAACTGACCCAAAAGTTGTTTGTCCTCTGACCTCTACACAAGAAACTTGTGCACACACATGCACATACATGTACACACATGCTAAATAAATAAATGTAAAAAGAAATCCCCAAAATTGAAGCTTAAATGAAAATTTGGGTGCAGGCAATGAGCTTGAGAACATAGTGTATGTTCAAGTACTCAGATGCAATTGTAAGGGGCATGTACTTTTCAGTTCACAATTACTGTTGCTTCCCAACTATGGAAGGCGTAAGCCATAATATTGTTTAAACATGGTTGGCACTCAGTATTTGCTCGTTATATGAATAAATAAGTTGAGTTTAACTAGTTCACCTACATAGAAATGAAAGTATGTTGGTATAGTAGTTCCATCCCGCACCGATTCTACCCTGGAGAATTGTCTGCAATCCATTTCCATTCTATTTATATAACTGTTAAGTGTCTCACTTTAGTACTTATGAAAAAATATATTTTACAGATTGTATTCAACTATGAAAGTAACTTGTCAGGTAGAGAATTCTGTTCTTAAAATAACAAAATACCTCTGTGTTTTGAAAGCTAACCTACACACCTATCCCTTTTTAGGTTGTATTTCATTATTCTGTTTTGATTAGAAGTCAGTTTTACAGCACCCTTGGGTGCCAGCAGAAGGAGTTAGGGTCAAATAAATTCTGATTTGTGGACTAATGAAAGTCTTGGCGCTTCACTTCCATTGTGACCTTTATCTTTGCTCTGGAATTCTTATCCACAGGGACAGATGTTATAGCATGCCTCAAAATCCTGTATTATTCTTTTCACCCTGGAGATATGAGTATTTATAGTCACACAGTAGGTACTTATAAATAAATACAAACCAGCTACAAATGGGGTCATCTTTGATCTTTCCAACTGGATCTACTACTACCATATCAACAGAGAAGGGGCCTAGGATCACCAAACACTCAACCAATTGCCAGTCACTAGTTTCTAGAGTCTGGGGTCGATGCTCCGGTGAATATGGTAAGCTGATCACAGTCACTAAGAAAGATTTACACATAAATTCTCTCCTGCTGACAAAATGGTTTTCATGAGAAGAGATTTGGATGGTGAGGACATGTGCACAGTGCAGCCTTCTTCCTTTTTCAAAGTGCTTAATCAAAGCTACAGGCTATTTTAGCTCAACCTTGAACTAGATGAGACTCATAAGACTCCTGCAGGACACTGAGATGGATCCACGAGTAAAGGTGCTTACACAAGCCTGCCACACTGAGTTCAATCCCCGGACCCATGAAAAAAGAAAGGACTCCACAGATCTGTTCTCTGACCTCCACATGTGCAGTCATGCACTCAACACACACACACACACACACACTTCACACACACACACTTCACACACACATATCACACACAGACATCACACACACAATCACCTCATACACACATACACACACAATTTTTTAAAAGACTCGACACTTCCCTCATAGGATCATATAAAATCAGTAAGCACGCATTCAGAAACAATGGACCCTGTAATATACTGTATATAATTATGAGGTAAAAGAGCATAAAATTTATAATCAGAAGTACAGACATCAGTTGCAGATGATGAACTGAGTATCTGTGGCCAAGATTATCTCTTAATCCTCTGGATTGAGAAAATACAAAGTTGAAGTGCATCTCCATGATGGAGTGCTTGCCCAGTTTATGCAAGGCCTCAGTTCAAATACAATAAATAGGCAGGCAGGCAGACAGACAGACAGAATCTGTGCCAAAGAACAAAAAGCCAAGCATGGTGATGTATGCTGCCATGCCAGCCCTGGGGAAACTGAAGCAGGTGGGTCAAGAACAAAAACCCAGGCTAAGATGCGTAATAAGGGTTTGACTCAAAAATAGAAAAAAGAAAAAGGAGCAGGGGAAGAAAGGAAGGGTTAGAAGAGAGAAGAGGGGAAAATGAGAGAATAACTTAGTTTTATATATACCCACAGGAGTATTTGAGAATTTTTAAATATAACTTTTACTTAATAGACACAGAGTTTATAAACACGATTTGTGACTACTGTGGTATAATAATTGTTTGTTTCATGTCAACTTATCACACATTAGAATCATCTGTGTAGGAGCCTCACCTGAGGAAATCCCCCTATTGCCCTCATTTGACATGACAAAGCCCACCACAAATGTGGACAGTATCTTCAGGTAGCAATGCAGCCCCTCCAAACAAAAGTATTTCAAAAAGAATTTTATTGTCTCCCCTTTTGCTCAGTTGGCCACCACCCTTGCTGCTCTAGCTGATTTGTCCTGTTGCTAAGACAGCTAGGATTTGTCCCGTTGCTAAGGCAGCTAGCTCCTTCACTACTATCAGAACCAACATTTCCAAGCTTTCGTCCTGAAATAGGGACCAGCTGCTCTCAAGGAACTTTGCAGGCATCCTGCCAAACTGAGACAACTGAAGCATCCCCAGATTGTGGTGGGTTGTCCCCCACAGTGAGGGACAGCTATTCTGGGACTACTCTGACTGTTGAGACACCTAGCCTAGTTCATATTCTCCTCTCTCTCTCTCTCTCTCTCTCTCTCTCTCTCTCTCTCTCTCTCTCTCTCTCTCTCTCTGTATGTGTGTGTCTGTCTGTCTGTCTATATCTGTTTCTCCCTCTCTTCCTCAGTCTACCCACCCTCTCTTGCTCACTTGATCTCTCTTTCTCTCTCTCCATATATTTATTCATTTACCTACCCCCTTGTTACTTTTCCTCTAGAGAACTTGACTAAAACCTGACATGTTTGAAGATGAAACCCAGCCCCCATAAGTTTGAACAGTTGCCTCCACCACCACCCCCAGGCTGGTGTAGCTGCTCTAAGAGGTTGTGGAAATTTTGGAAGCAAAACCTGACTGAAGGAAGTGTGTTCTGGGAAGGCCATGAGGTTTAAACACACTAGGGAGCTGTGTTTGCAGCCCCAAGGTCTATGTGGCTAGCTTGTATTGCACGGAATGCCACGGTGAAGAAAGACCCCCACTTAATGACACGTTCCCCTTTCTAAGCAGTCACAACACAATTAGTCTAGCATAGTATTATGAAACCATAATTAGGTCGTTTGATACCAACTTATGGCCAGAGCCAATATTTTGTTGAATTCTTTTAGGAGTGTGCCTACTTTGCTGAAATTTTTAAAATAAAGAATGAAGATAATATGTGTTGCACAGAGATTACAAGAAATATGAGTCAACTGTGTGGTACATGTGCTGGTAAGTCTGGATGGCCCTCAAGGACAGACACATAGGTTAGCTGCCCCAAACTTGAGCTATGGAATTGAGCTCTAATGTCACCTGACAAGGCTGTGTTACGTATTCTCTAGAAAGCTTCAAACGAAAGCTAAACAACTCACCCTCAAGAATTATTGCAGCTGGGAGTTTTCATTGTTTCTTTTTACATCAGCCTACAACATCTTTGACTTTCAAAGCTAGTCTTGATATCTCAGTGTGGTGGTTTGAATAGGTAATGCCCCCATAGACTCATGTGTTTGAACGCTTGGCTCTTAAGGAGTGTTACTAGTAGGTGCCTTGTTGAAGTAGATGGTGGCCTTGCTGGAGGAACTATGTCTCTGTAGGGGCAGATTGTAAGGTTTCCTATTCCTATGCTCAAGCCCTGCCCAGTGTGGGACACAGTCCCCTTCTGCTGCCTTCAGAACAAGATGTAGAACTCTCAGCTCCTTCTCCAGCATCACGTCTGCCTGCGTACCGCCATGCTTCTTGACATGATGACAATGGACTATACCTCTGAAACTGTAAGCCAGTCCCAATTAAATGTTTCCTTTTATAAGAGTTGTCATGGTGGTGGTGTCTTCACATCACTGGAAATCCTAACTAAGACACTCAGTGACAAGTTTGTGTGACCACAACAATAACTAATAAAGTGGATAACACTTGGTAAACCTAACTGCACATTTCCAGATTTCAAATGAGAAATTTAGACTACATAACTGTCCTAGAATACAGATATTAACATTTCCGTGATCTGAATACACTTTCTGCCTTAAAGGATTTTTTTTCCCCAGAGAAGTCATTTTAAAGTTTGGTAACCAATTTTAAAAGATGTAGGATGCAATTATTCTCATCCACTGCTAATTTAAAAATTGTAGTGGGAAATTATGACCCTTCAAAAATAATCTCTTTTGGCTCAGTGACTTCAGAGTTTGTTCTTCCTGACCTTATCCTAGTACTAAGCAAAAGCACATGCCATGTACATATACAAATACTCAATTGGAAGCAATTTGTTCTTTTTAGAATTTCAAAATAACCTTAAAGTTCAAGATTAAAATATTAGACCATGAATTCTCATCTAATCTGTCACTCTGTGACCCATTAAAAATCATGTCTGCAAAACTTCATTCACAGAGGAAAATGCTCATAGTACATTCAATTGTTAAAAGAGGTTTAAAATCCGTTACATTGGATAATCACAACTATGTTTTATAATATATAGATAAATATTAATAGATAAGTCAATATAGATATTTCTTCTACCTTTTCCTTTTAATGCCACATGTACAAGGGAAGATAAGTCTCCTTGAGTTACAATGATAAAATTACTTCTCCAATACTCTGAGAACTGAAAGTATCATGAAAACAAAATATATTGAATAAGCCTTAACCTACCAGACTTTGGCATCACAGTGCCCTGCAGTATATGATTTGCTGACCCCCGTAATCTTAAGCTGACCAGAAGCTGCAGTTTTTCATTGTCAAATTGTGAGAGAGTATCACGCCAAATATCACTAGCCTGGGAAATCATTAAAACCCAAACTCCCAATTCCATTGAAGGCACACTGCTTTCTCTCTATTAGATACTCAAAAGTGCTGTAAGTAGAATCACTACAAGTTGTATCATGCCTGAAAAAAATGGTAGCAATGATAGTGTATCGCCCACTATATGGTTTCCAACATAGTCTCACTCTTCCACAATAAATAAATATCTCCAAAGTAAGAAAAGCCCTGTGTGACACTCCCTTTTCAAGACTCTCCAAATAAGGTCTTCCCAACTCCATGGTCATCCTTTAATTCAGAAAACATACTTTGAGGACTAACTTAGACCAATACTTCAAAAGGTTCTTCACTATTTCTTACTAGTCTTTTTTTCAAGGCTGTAACTTAATATATTGCTACATAATCTAAGCCTTGGCCTCACTATTATCCTGGCTCAGTCTACCAAACTCAAGATTACAGGTGAATGGCACCCCAACTAGTTCTTTTATTACATAAGTTATTACTATTAAAAATGGAAGGTTGATTGAGGTAGGAATCTTATGTTGTACATTTTGGTGCACTGTTTAAATATCGCTAACAGATGGATTGCTCTGTTTAATTTGCACTCACCATTTAGAGACTTATACAATGTATAAAGAGACACTTGTGGGTCTTGAAAGATGGTCAGTGGTTAGAAGTACCTCTTGCTATAGCAGAGGACCTAGGTTTAGTTCTAACACCCATATCTGGTAGCTCACAACTGCCTATGTAATTCCAGTTCCAGGGGATCCAATGTCTCCTTCTGAACCCCATGGATACCCAGATTTATTTAACATACACACAGAGACACTTAAAAATACATCTTTTTCAAAAGATAGTTGATGTCTTGTTTCCTCTAAAGCCTTCACTTCATATACAAACGGATAATGCTTTTAAAAAAAAAATGAAGGGCAATTGATTGTGAAGTCACAAAGTTGGTTTAGCTCAAACTATTTCTATAAAACTTACTTGACCCCTATCATGCAAGTACTTGCTATAACTTTCCAGCTGTTTCCCAAACACCACCATAAGAAATCCTGTTTGCAAAGGGAAATTGTCTTTGGCATCCTGCTTTGCTCAGAACTAACTTTGGGAACAGGCAAGCCCAGGTTGGAAGTGCCCAGTTCTGAGGTCCATTCTAGCCTGCTGCCTGGCTTCCTGCATTCCTCACCATCCTGCTTGCCTCTGCATACCAGCTAGGACCTCAGCAGCTGCTTACAGATTGCACAGCTCTAACAGTGGGTTCAGAGGGGCAAAGTACCAAATTACACAGACTTAGCAAACACGTGTGGAAAACAAAGCATGCAAGGAGGACGGTTTGGTTTAGGCTGCAGTCCTTTGTTAAACAAAGGCAGTCAAATATGCTTCATAGGATCATTTTCAGGGTTGGAGGGTCTGAGGAGTAAAGCTGCTCCCAGAGGTGAGGGGAAAGGCTCAGAAGGTTGGTAAACTTTATTTGGGGAAAAAAGGACTCAGAAGCTCATAAACTTCATTGAAAAAAATTAAGATGCTGGGTTCATTCGTTTTAACAACAGAACAATGTCCATAAGGTTCCATGATGTGTCTAAAGAAATGCCGTGGATTGAGTCACATCATTGGAATGCAAAGTCAGTGTCATAAACTAACCTCAACAGGAGTGAAGTACTGGCTTGAGTCATAGTTTGAGGAAAAATATGCCCCATCAATCAACATATTTTGACTCGATATGGTTTACCTTAGTGGTCGGAGCACTTTCTTGAAGAAGGAAGAAGTGGCTTAGGATGTTGTTTATTCTTTAAGTAGGAATGGTTTCTATCAGGGCTGGTAATAGTTGATAGGGTAAAGATCATACACACACACACACACGAGAGAGAGAGAGAGAACGAGAACGTCGGTCTTCTTCCAGATACACCATTAAAAGTGGAAAGTCTGGCTGCTAAGCCTGACTGCTCTATGCAATTGGTTTTGAAATCCTCATGACTAGAAGTCAGAAAAAGAGGGAGTTAATACACCATTCAGGGATAAAGTGCGTGCTGAGTATCCAGAGATGTTTTCAAGGTGAAACCAACCCACATGAACAAACAAAAGAGCTACATCAGCTGTATCCGAAATTGTATTCATATAAATTCTCCAGTACTTAAAATGACAGACTGGAAGCAAAGCCACATGTTGCTTGCTTCGCTGCCTGCTTGTGGCAGCTTTTAAATCCCTGCCTTCCGAGGACGTGACCTCGTAAGAAAATCTTATAACATTGTCATGCGGGGAAATCCTCATAACACCCGGGTTAATGCGCTTACACTGTGAGAGAACATTTAATAAACGCCAAGTCCTAAGGGGGCTTGATGTTAGCTGGGTCACGGAAGGACTTTTCCCGGGGTACATCTGGGATGCTTTGTGGCGTATTCTGTAGCCGGCCACGTGGCTTAATAGTTAAAATAGAGGGCTAAAAGTTACGAGGGTTGGAGATCACATAGCAACTAGCTATTGACTGACGAACTGACCCTAGGCAAATCATGACCCTGTAGTACTTCAGCTAGCTCACTTGTAAAGTTGGTCACAAAAGCCATGTTTTACCGGATCCAGATGTAGGCCAGCTCTGTCCTGAAACTGCAATCTCTTTTTTAATATGGCTGTCATGACTCCTTTTCTGGTCACTTAAAGAAAGGCAAAGGCGTAGTATGCTCTACCCTCTCATTAAGAGAGAGGAGGATAAATAAATATTGGCCTTGGTTCAACCACACCCTAGTGTTCTTCTAAGTGGCCACGCTATATGCTAGTCAGAGAAAAACAAACAAACAACCAACTAGTGTATCAAGGCCTACTGCTCAGAGTAAATATAATTCGAATCCTTTCCAGAGCAGCCTAGGACAGGCTCTTGTTGGTACAGGCAGTGTCACAGAAGAATCAGACATCACAACACACAGATCCCTACAACCCCTCTTTGGCTCTACTCTTTCTAAGTTGTGGGTCCATAGCAAAGGCACACACAATAGAAACCAGTCCCCTCCACATAAATACAACACAGCTCTCTGAACTGACTTTGGTTTGGTCCGGTCCCGGGAACTTTCCACTGCTCTCAATCACTCCCATCAGGCACGCTAGAAAACAGTCCACTTCTGGATGTGGAACGCACTAGTATGCCTTCCCCCTTCTCCTCCCTTCCCGGGTGCTGTTCTGGGACCAAAACTTCATCCAATTTGTATCCAAGCCTATTTGTGCTAGCTCAGATTGTAATTGCCTAAATGAAGGAACTATTATTGAAATCAGTGAGGAGTGCAAAAAGAGAATTATTGTTCCTATTTTTAAAAAAAATACAAATGGTTGTTTTAAAACAACTCCATCGGGTTGAGCCACATTTTTAAAATAGTCACCAAACTACTCGAAGCCCCATAAGGAGCCTGCCTTTGGGAGGCTCTGCAAGTATTTTTGAGTCCTCACTCCATGTGAAAGTAAGGAATAGTTCATTAGAGTGGTTCTTCCTGTAAGAAAGATAACTAAGATTATAAGTCAACTATTTTTTAAAAGACCTTAGTGACTAGAATACAGTTCAGTCATATGACACTTCACTGGTATGTGCAAGGCCCTGGATTTGATGCCATCACCACAAAAACAAAGATGACTTTAGATTGATATAAAAAAATTAATATCAAAGAAAACCGTGTGTGCGTGTTTAAGTTCAAATAAAACATGTGCATATGTATTTATATATAATTTATTCACAAAAAACATATTTTAAATCTCAAATAATTATGTCCTGGTTAGCTTCTTAAATGTCTCATTGTTTTCTAAATTTAATATTACCATTTTTGTTCATTTCCTACTTGGTATTCAAATTACCAGTGAAAGAGCAGGTTTGTGGTTTCTGACTTTGCTTCCACTCAAGTATCACAAATGGTCAGTGGCCCTCGGAGATCTTACGCCAGGTATGGGATGGGGTTATCAGTTCTCTCTCTCTCTCTCTCTCTCTCTCTCTCTGAAAATCTTTCACTGGAGCCAGATGGCACTGAGTGGCTTCTTGGGCAGCTGAGCCAGCCAAAAGGAAACTCTGCTACCAGGACCACCGTGTGTAGACAACAGCTCCCAAGCTCAGCGTTCAGCCTGCCGTGGTAAGGAGAGCCAAGGCCAAGCGTGCCAGGATCCTCACTGCAGGGAACGTTGCCCCAGCCCCTTCCAGTCTAACCAAACACCTCTAACTTCCCCTTCACTAGCTCAAAGCTATCAAAGCCCAGCTGCAACACTCCAAACTGGATGGCTGGCTCTTCTATTCCTGGCAGTTGGACCAGCTCATTTCATCAGCAAATGGAGCTGGCTCCAGAGTTTCCCATCTGCACTCTCCACCAGAAATATAAATAAACAAAGGAATCATGTATTTTGCAAATCCCTTTGAAAAAACATTGACTTTTGGCTGCTGCTGGGTAAATGTTCAGATGTTGTCAATAGCAGCAGAAAGCGACTACCAATATTTATATGCTGTATATAACAGCTTGCACTGCTGGGAAAAAGAAAGAAGAAAAAAAGAAAAAGTTTGCTTCCCAGTCCTGGTGACTCTGTAGGAACGTCTAAGACACCTAGGCGAGAGCAGTTAACAGTCACTCCTCATGAGTTGACCGGAGAAGAAGAAATAGTACAGCCAGTAACATTAAAGAGACAACTGTGGGTTGAAATTGCGCTCGCAGACACTTTTGCTGCTGCTTTGAGAAGAAGCCCCACGGAATACAGAGTCCATAGCTTCAAGAGCGTTCTCACCCCACCCCACTGTGCCAGCTACCAAGTAACGTTACTGTGCAACGTGAAATGGGTAACTAAGGGACAAAAACAGTTACTTGAAAAAAAAATTGACGCTAACAGCCTGTTTTTAGCAGCCCTTTGAGCCTTTGATCATCTACCAGCTGCCTCCGGCAGTCTGTGGCTCCGTGAGAAAAATCTAGGCCCAGAGAACCACAGATACTATAACGTAAGCCACGGCTGCATGATCCCCAAAATGCAGCAGCGTGGAGTGATGGGATAACTGTGCCGGAAATCCACAAAATGCTCCTTGCAAAGGTGTCATTTATTTTCCTGTAGACAAGTCATTGCCTCCGTCCAGCTTTCCTCAAGGTGAAATGTAAGCCCGGGCATTTCTCCTAAAGCAAAATCATTCCGCCAGAACCTGAAGCGTTTGCCCGGAAGATGCTGTTTCACGGTGTGTGGTAATAAAGCAAACTTTGGCTGGGTCTTTACCGGGAAGAATTGAGTTTGGTAAATTTTGCTATGCTCTGCGTGAAACCACGCACACCTTTTAAACTGCCTGGAAATTTGATCTATCACACGTAAGAGCAGGGCAAATTCTTTTGTCTACAGCTTAAAAAAAAAAAAAAAAGTCCAGAACTGAGATTTAAATGTTTAAATTTTATGGTGAATTTGAGACCTGTGGGTGTCAAATCTCAGCCAGGCCGTGTCCCCTGCCCACCGTCCACAGGACAATCACAAGGAAGCAGCTTATCCTAACACAGAAAGCCATGACAACAGGCTCGGCAATGCATCCCAGCCATTCCCCCATGTCCCACACAACCAGGCACATTTTAGAATCTCAAGAACTATCAGGTAAGATCGCATTACCACACTCTGGATATATTGGTTATTTATAGGTGTAGACACGTGCTCAGATTCTCAGGGTTTGCTGAGTTTGTCCAAACTCTGGGCTTTGGAGTGTCAAGAGTGTCTCCACTTCAGAAAGGATACAAACACATCATCTAAAAGACTTCCGAGCATGCAGATGCCAGCGGGTCTATAATGGAGTCTCTCTCTCTCTCTCTCTCTCTCTCTCTCTCTCTCTCTCTCTCTCTCTCTCTCTCTCTCTCTCTCTCTCTCTCTCTCTCTTGCCTCACGATATCGCAGGCAATACTGAGGCCAGCAGACTATGAACCACACCTGTTGAGACAGAGAGATAATATCCCAGGCTCCGAGGAACACCTCAGGCCTCAGGTCTAAAAGAATGCTTCATTCCTTAGCAAGGAACCGTGGGAGAAGCTATCTTCCTCTGTCAGTGTAAACCAACCATGCTGACAAATTTCCTGAGAATTTCTATTAATTTCAGAGTTAGAAATTTGATTATGGAATTTCCTCAACAGCCGCATTCACAGATGGAAACCGTGAGGGTCACGTGGTCTGTTATTTAAATTCGGGAAATATGAGATACTTGGAGTCGTTAATTTCAAAGAGGCCACTTTTGCCCCAACAATTTATGATCCACACTCTACCTGCAGGTTTTATAAAATCTTCACTATAAAAAAAAGAAAGTATTATTATAAATATTATTGCCTATTGGCAGTTACTGGGGCTGGTGCCGTCGTAAGTCATCCTGGTTGGAATTCTGTTGATTTCTTAGAACCATATCCAGTAACAAATTATAAGTACATTATAGAGTATCCAGACTGACGTGAGCTCAGAGGCACCTGTATGAAGTTTTTCAAAAGAACAATAATAAGTTTTACTAGATGTGACAAACCCTATAAAAGTTAAATAATGTCACACTTTATAAGCATTTCATTTAATACAACTGAACACATGGAGGGCATTGAGGATGATATTTAATTTTTTCCATATGTGGGTTTAATGCCACACAAAAGTCTCAGTCCCAGATTGCTAATTTTCCACCATGTGGTAGCCATTTAGCTGTATTTTTTAAAACACTTACCAAATTACAGAGTCAAGTTTCCGAGGCTGCAGCCCTGAGTTTACAGTTTAAGGAACAGGGTATCCATGTGGCTTAGCGCTAGGTCTCACGGAGAGACAGTTAAATCCTGACCATACTTTTGTGACAGTGCTCCCTGGCTTTCATATGGACGAAGATGTGTGTTTGTAAAACCATATGCTAATTTAATCCTAAAAACAGTCTTGATTGATATGTTCCAACACTGACCAGTGTTAGCCAACTCTGGAAACAGAGGCTGTCATCTGAGTGAATCCTTTCCCAGTTCTCTGTAGGCTTTCAGAGAACTCTAAGCGAGGAACTTGGAAACATGAGCAGGATTCATTATCCTAATTGTTTAATCTTGAGAAGTGACCTTAGCTATCTCATTTCATCTTTTCTGTGTTTAGGGATGTTTTGATCTTTACCGAGACGGCGGTATTTGCCTTTATTTTCAAATCACAAAGGAACAGTCACCAATGTCATCTAAAGTTTATCTTCTACAATCAAACACAGTGAACTTGGAACATCGAGACTAGGAAAAGTCAAAGTCTCCCCTTTATTCTGTTTCATCTTATTTCTGATGAGCTTTGAGTAGCTAAATCAACCTCAGGAGGAAATCCTTACAGAGAGATGGAATCTCATTGGCGGGGTGTTTGGTCAGCAGGTAGAGTCACAGATCGTTCATTACCAACAGCGCTGTCTATTGTAATAAAAGCACATGAAGGTGCTGTGAGAACTTTAAAACCCCATCCAAACGTTAGTGGTTCTCATTAACCCCATGAGACTAAGCAGAAACCTGGAATGATTAGCCAGATCCTATGTCTGCATTCTATGGTCAGAAACAAAGATACCACACTGTACACTTATTTAAGGGTTCATCTCTATCTGCTCCAGAACAATAAGGTGAAATAAGGGACTCTTTCCAAATAGTCAGCTCCTAGGAAAACACATTTTATCTCCCAAACCAATTACAGTTAATTCTCCTGAGTTCAAATGGTTTGGGAGCAAGTCTATTTCACACCTAACTGAATACTCTAGACAACTTGGTCAGGAAAACTCAAACTATATACATAGGACTTTCCAGGGAGCCTCATAACACAGTCTGGGCAACAGGCATAACGGTCCAATTTCCAAGCTTGCAAAATTAGCAGAAGCAAACCCAAGAGCGGGAGAGATGGAGACCATGCAATGAGAAAGTCTACCTGGAGCAATTCTGGTCTCTTCCATCCTTCTGCCAAGGATATGTAACAGAATAAAAAAATCATCTCTACTTTCAGGCAAGCAGATGAACTTGAGCCTGCTCAGTTTCTTTGACTAACTGAAACTTTCCCACTAATCTCTACCATACTCTTCCAGAGGGGTGGAGGCAACACACTTGCATTTGACAGTGTCACTGACTTATATACATCAAATGCTTAGGAACTGATTCTGTGTCTTTGAGGTAATTTCAGGTTTTTTTTTTTCAGCTTTCTGTCTTGATGGCCCACAGAGATATATGTTAAGGAAAGGATCTGCTAAGATCCCTTGAATCTTCACTGATTCTATGGTGATTCCATCAGCATTCCAGGTTCATAAATGCCTTGTCATTCTACTAATGATGTGTCTGATGAAACTGTGGCTTATTATCTTTTCTTAGTGCTTGGTGCAGCCATTGACCTACAATACTCACCCTTTAGTTTCTTCCATGGTCACCATCTGCATTCTGGAAAACTAGTTACACCATGGCATGTATGGTAGGGTTATGTTCAATACCAGGATGGCCACAAAAAGCCCAGTCTTAGCTCCTAAGAAAAATAGTGACAGTTGATTTCCTCAAGATGGCATTTCTGGACCCAGGGCTAACTCAGACTTCCTCTGGCCAAACTATACCACTTTTACACTGATATCATTCTCATTGTTATTGAAGCATTGCCCTGTACTATGCCCTGTCTCCCTACAAAATTCAAAAAAAGGAGGCAGAGTTAATTGATGACAACTATGGGAGACTCAGCCCAAAGTGGGCAGCCATGGTACTATGCCTCTTATCTGTTTTTCCTATCTCTCTCCCTTAACCCACCGGTCATATCAGAAAGGCTCCCTACCTCTACAACCATTGGTTTCTCTAATGTCATTCTTTCCTGTTCTCTCTGCCATTGGCTTACAATAAAGCTCATCAAAACAGGTCATAAATTTGTTAATGACCTCTAATACAATTTTGAAAATGTACTGCTATCTCTCTAAACACGAACAGTTGGGATTTATAGGAAACCCAGAAATCTTACTGTGGATATCAACTTAGCCCGGCATGATGGGGCACATTTGTAGTCTCAGGACCAAACAAACTGAATAGAAAGGTAAAGGATACATAATGAAACAAAACTAATATGAATAGTATGAAAAGAGACCTGGTGAATGGAAGATACCACCTTCAAAGGTAACAACAATTCCAAGAATCAGCTAATTCTCGCCTTCACTTTGTGATTCACTCTTTGAGCTATCTGGGCTTCCTCTCTGACTATTCCTAATTGATTTGCATAAAGACATTTCTCATTCAAAATGAGACAAATGCCGCCCTTCTCGGTAGAGTACAAATTGAAATCTTTTCGATTTTGTGAGACCATTTCAGGCAAGCAGTCCAGTTTGTCTTACAAGACCATAACTGATTTTGAAACTCTTTCTCTATCTTCTCTTGGGTCTTTGGACACGTGATGATAATTGTTGAATGAGATAGTTCCTCTAGTACCAGCACATTCTCCAGCAGTGATCACTAGTCCAATCAATAAAGGTATAATTTGGATAACCCTCTTGGGTCAGGCATGTGCACACAAAGGGGAAAATCCTTTGTGTTTATTTGTAACTATGTCCATTTAAGGTGTGAGGAGGGCTAACATCCAGGTTCCTGTTTAATATACTGGTAAGCCTAAATATAAGCCTTTCTCACATATAAAAAGAAGTCACAGAGGGGAATGCACAGGTCATGGGCTTTAATGAATTCAATCACATTGATTACCAGGTAGACCTTCTCTTGACCTGGATAGCATCTTTTGTATAATGCATGCTGGAGTCTTCTGGGATAACTCATTCCTTCATACTAACCCTTGCTTAGCAAGATCTGGTGATATGTCCACTGTACCTAGGTCCTATAATGGCACTGGCGTAGTTAAGTACCAAGGGATACTACATAACTAGCAATCTCTTGCTAGCTAGGGATTATATCATTAAATAGATGATGAGTTGCATTCAGAACCTGGTATCAATGGGTGTCTAGCTCATAAGCTTGTATTGGTTTAGGCCTAGGTATGGGTCAGTAGTCTGCATTGTCTTTATTCCAACAGATTGGGCAGGTCTGGTGCAGATAACTTAAATACTGTTTGTCCTTTATTTCTCTCATCCAGTACACTTTGAAAAACCTTGTCAACCTCATAGCACTTGGCTTGGTGTGTGGGAGGTAGGGCTATTATAGATGAGCAAGAAGGAAAACTCTGTTGTTTGAACCCCAGGGTTGAGCTAGGGTTAGTTAGCATTGTTTGATGCATAAGTTACACATCAAGCTAAGTTACATATTAAGCATTTACTTGAGCACATACCTGGAAAGCTTGTTGCTTCCTACTGTTTAAGGTCAGTCTTCTATGTCTGGACAGCTCTCTTAGGTCAGTGACTCCATTTTATTAGCAGAGCTTCCTTTTCTCTGCCTGATCTGGGGAGCCGGAGCCCCCCATCCTTTCCTTGAGGAATGTCCTGTAGCCTTGGTGAGATTACAGGTTCAGCTTCCTTTCTCCTGATAACGAACCTGTCCATCGAGCACCTGGAACTCTTGGAATGTCTCTTCATGCAAATGAGGTACTCCTAGTACCCTAAACTCCAGACAATGGTACATACCCACCTCTGCCCACTCCCCAAAAACTATACAGCCCCTCAATAAATAAAGTTGAGCTTCCTCTCTGAAGGTGATCTGGGTAGTCTGTCATATTCATGGGCCTTCTGTTCCTTTTGTCCTCCTGGGCTGGTGGCCAACAGCCTTGGGGAAAAAGGAGGACCATAAGAACTTAGGTATTAAATTCGGCAAATTTCTATTGCAGTCTTACTCAGATGTATTAGCTTAGGATGGTAGGCTACCAGATAAACAAATATCACATTAGGAACTGATGTGTCAAGTTCTACCAACTCCACTTTTCCTTAATTCCATCTTCATATATGGTCCATTCATCTCCCTCCTTGGTGTTCTGGGGGAAAGGGAAATTCTAGTGCCAACAAGATTTTAGAAACCAGTTCAGAGCTCACAGGGGAAACTGTCCCATTGGCAGCTTCTCTTGCTGCCTGATAAGCCAACCAGTTTCTATTACAAGCCAAGTCAAGTCTCTTCTGTCCTTTTCAATGTGTCTCTGCTACCTGGAATGGCTTCTAGATTCTCTCTGGCAATTACAAATTTTCTCTTTTTATTTTCTTTTTCTTCCTCCTACTGTGAGTAGCTCCCCTTTTCTTATACATGGCTTCAGGGACATAGAAGGTGGCAAAGACATACAGATTCTGTGTAATATTGACTGGTCTTCCCTCAGCATGTTTTAATCACTGTATGAGCATCCAGAGTTCCAACTGTGGTGCGGACCAACCCTGTGGCAGGGCCTTTGCTACCACCTAGTCTCCAGTGGTTATTGCATATCTGGACTTTGGTTTTGCTTCCTGAACAAAGCTGGTTCCATCTGTGAATAATTCTAACTCAGCATTTTGGAGAGGCATGTCTGCTGGGTCTAGTCTGCTTGAATATACCTCATCTATGCCATCCTCACAATCATGGAAAATGCTTCTTACTTCAGCAGGCAGGAATGTGGCTGGATTCACCATACACACAGTCTCAAGGCAGACCTGTGGGTTTTCACATAGTACTAGATAGTGTGTCATCCGAATACCAGTCAGCCTTTCATGTCCTTGGCTATTCAAGAGTGTGGCAACAGCATGGGGCACATCTTTTTTTTTTTTTTTTCAAGTATAAGCTTATCTGTTTCTCTGACCAAAGTCACTGTGTCTGCCAGGGCCCAGAGGCATGGTGGCCATCCAACTTCTACTGGATGTATTATTTTAGACACTTATTCTACAAGTCTCTGGCAGGATCCTATTGTCTGAGTAAGGACTCTCAATTCAACTCACTGCTTTTCACAAACACAGGTCAAAGCTTTGGCTGACACCAAGCAACCCTAGCACCAGAGCACTAGTTAATAGCATCTTTATTCTCTGGGGGCTTTTTCTTGTTCAGGGCCCTCTTCCAGGGGAGTCTTTGCTGGCCCTGTGGTTGCTTCATATAGTGGTTCAGCTATTCTTGAAACATTATGCAAATCCTGAAGCTCCAAGAAATTCTTGGACGTCTTTCTTGGTGTTGGGCCAGACTATTGCACAGATGACTTGTTTCCACTCATGTCCAAGTGCCCAATGTCCTTTTGAGATGTTAAAACCATGGTCTTTGACTTGCTGTCTGCAAATTTGAGCCTTCTTCCAGGATACCTTGTAGCCTGTGGTGAAGAGTAGAGCCAGCAAGTCTTTGTACCATTCTGACAACCCTCCAGGTAGGACTCCCTAGAAGGGTGTAATCTAAGGTCTCTCTGAGAAAGGTCAAAAGATCATTAGCCAATGCCTCACCAAATAAATCAAGCACATTTTTAATAACCTATAGAAGCCTGGACCAGGTTAACTGTGTTCTCCTTCCTTGAGTGTGGGTACTTCCATTAGAAGGCAAATAGTGACTGGCTTGAAGACAGTCAAAGGCAAAGAGCATTCTTGGGATCAAAGCATATAAGACAGCTCACTTGTACAGGCAGAAGACTTGAAAGAATATAAGGATGCAGTACCACAAGACAATTGGTAACTACAACATTATTGGCAGCACAGAGATCCTGAACTGGTTGATAGTCACTTTCCCCAGACACCTTGACCTGGAGGAAAGAAGTGTTCTAGAAGGATTGACATTCTACCAGAATCTTGCAGTCACTGAATATTATCCTGAATTCTCAAGAGTGCTTCTCAGAGCACTGGATATTGTCTCTGTCACACAGTAACAGCACTGGTTTCAGATCCATCAAGATAGGTGCATGATTTCTAGCCAATCCATGGACCCTTTTCAGCTCACACAGTGGGAAACTCTTAGCAAATGTGTTAGATTAGTTTGCTCTTCACATGGTGAATGCATTCCTCTTCTCTGGATAATGACAATCATTGTCATTATCAAAGTGTCCTTTGTTACCAAAGGTGAGGCTTGATGTTCCTCTGGGAGTAAAGGTTATTTGGGCTTCCATCTTCATTAGCAAGTCTTTGCCCAAGAAGAACATCAGACATTCTGGTAGGAAAACAAACACATGGGTCATTAACTGGCCTCCTAGCTGGCATCCATGAGACTTCCAAAAGAGGCAGACTGTCTTGTCACCAGTGGCACACACTATAGTAGTGGTTCAGGTTGTCAAGGGAGACACTGTCATAGTTACAACAGAATATTCAACATCAGTATCTACCAAAAATGTCAGGGGATGGCCCCCAACTTCCATTGTTACTATCAGATTTTGGTGGCCCAAATTCAGGTAGCCTGGTCTTCCCTCTTCTGAGTCCATCCAAGCCTGGCTAACAAGATCCTTGTAGGATACTTCTGGTTGGAATCCTCCTTTGCTTGGCTTAGGAAAATCTATGAGCCCTTTTGTTGTTTTTCTCAAATTGGGCATTCATTCTGCCAGTGGCCTGTTTCCTTCCAGTGTACACACTGGTCACAGAATATGTGTGGTTTCCTTAATCTCTTCCTCACTTGAGGAATGGGGATGATTAGTTGAGTCTGGGGTCCCCAGCGCATCAGTGTGGAATGTCATGTCCTTGTTACATTGTGCCTGAAAAATTAATACTCTACAAACAAACATAAAAACTAGAAATAAATACAAGTAGAGCTTTGGAGAAAACATTGAAATGCTGTTGTTGGAAATGTAAGTTAATATAACAGAAAATAATATGAAGATTCCCCCAAAGGACTCAGAAAAAATGATCTGGGAACCCTACCACTGGGTACATAACAAAGGGAAAGAGTAGCATTCTGAAAGAGAAATAAATTGAAGAACTTATTTCTACCATCCACTGGCCCTTATTTTTTAATAGTCAATAATAGAAACAACGTAAGTTCCGATCAGCAGATGAATGGGTAAAGAAAAAGCAGTAACAATACACAATGGAATGGTTATTTGGCCATTGAAAGTGATGAGATCCTGTAATTTGTGACAACAATTGTGGAATTACACATCACTGAGATGTTTTAAAAGCCAGGTTTAGCAAGTACATGATCTTACTCATATATAGAACATTAAGGAGTTAACTTCTAGAAGTTGAATGTAAATTGGTTACTGGAAGCTGAGAGGAAATAAAAAGGGGGAGGCATGGAAAAGATGATCATTATTAAGTTATCATAGGACTAAGACATTCTGATACAAATTACACAGTAGATGACTATAGACTACTGAAAATGAATATTTGTCATGTTTTTCAAAAAGCTAGAAAAAAGAAATTTTGAACCTTTTTAAAGTGGAAGTTTCTGTATATGTCAGGTAACACAGACTCAGATGGTGTTTTGCTGAGGCAAGACCTGTGGGAGGACACTTGTGTGATGTCTGAAGAGAGTATAAATGGGGCTCAACAGACAGTGACAGGGGACTTTCATAGCTAGTTTTGCAACTTTGTTTTCTAAATGAGTCTTCATTTTCATTGATCTATACTTCATGGAGAAAGGCATGGCAGAGACCTTCTCCTGGTGTCCCCAGGTGGTCCTAGTCCTTCCTGGTGGAGGCCTGGTGGTTTCTGCTGGATCATGCACCACTGCTGATTTGTGTTTCCTATCCTGACACTACTGAACTGGATTATTGGAATCTTGACAAATGGAGATTCGAATCACCCCAAGTAGTTCAACTAATCTCAAATATTTCACAAACAAAAATTATGCATATAAAATGTAGTAATAAAGCTCTCTTCATACTAAAAGTCTGGAATTAAAATTCACTAGCATTGCTAGGACACTACTCTTCAAAATAGGGCCAACTTCTTTCTTCATAGGATGACAAATTGTAACTATTCTTTCTTCATAGATGGCAGCCAGTGTAACAAGATGAGACATTCATTTCTAGTCAGAAGTACTGTGGTTTTCTCTGGACAGAAGTTAAAATAACTCTCTATTCTCAGTCCTATGAATTTTAGAGTCCTGTTTCAGGAGCTTAAAATACCTTTTATACTCCTGTTGGGAAGGTTTTCCCTTCCTTTAACCAGGTTACCTGTATGTGTGCATTTTCAAGAGAAGCACTGAACATTTGTTGATTTTTTTTATATTTGTTGAACTTAATATTTTAATAAAGATGCCTTACTACATTAAGCCTTGGGTTTTAGCAAGGATATAAACTAAATTTCAATGAAACTGTTATGATATGATCTCAGGAATAAAAAGTAATGGGTGAATATTTGAGGGAAAAGACTCCTTATGACCTAAAATTGTAATAGCACAAACCTACTCCACATTTCTTATGGGCTATTGTATATTCATTGCCCAAAAATCCCTAGACAAACACATTATCTTTTAGAAAACAAAGATAAAGCATAATGTTGTAAAAGCTAAACTATAAAATACAAGGTGTAGGAGGCTTTTAGTCAAAAGCCTTAGTTCTTTAGTAATGTGGGTTAGATCTTGAAAGTGCTATAGTCCTACTTAAACAGTGATCAAGGCTAACTTAGAACTCTATAAGGGCTTTTACATAAAAGGTTTCTACAACCAAGATCATCTGAGGATTTGAGAAGATACCTCTCCACAGATGACAACTTTCAAACCTTCTGACTTTTATCTACCATAACCTCACTGGCACCATATCTACTCAAGTTATCATTAATACAGTTTGTTCTCCATATGATATAATTTCTAACATAACGCACTCTGACACCTAGGGCCAAAGTCTACAAGGGCCTTCAGGAAATGAAAGAAGGTGTGATAGAAGCAATATTATAGCATCTTCTGTGGTTGTTGGTAATTGAGTTGGGTGGATCTTCAACTCTGTGTGACCACGTTTAATGTTGAAGGCATTTGGGGCTCAAAAGGAGCAGAATATCCAAAGTGATTCACTTTTGCAGTTGATACTAGTACTAGCTATAACATGGGGCATTTCCAAGAGTGATTCAGTTATTTTCCAATGACTTAGGCATCTCACAGTATGGCAACATTTTCCCAAGAATGAGTCTCAAGAGAAAGGAAGTAGAGAGAGGCCTCTTAAGATCTGGCCTAGAAATCCTACACTATCATTTTGTATATATTTTATTGGTCAAATATATCATAAAGCCAGCTTGAGTTCTCCATTTTGATATGAAGAACAGCAACTACAGAGACAGAGACAGAGAGAGACAGAGAGAGGAGAGAGATGAATGTTAGGGTCACTTTCAGAAAGCCAACTCTCATGCTGCATCTAGTGGAAATTTCTGGTTTCTTTGGAGACACAGTTGTGTCATATGTTTTTCTGGAAACTGTCTTATGAGAAGATGTTTTGTTGAAGCAGACACATGTTTTCCTGGAAGCTGCCTAGTGAAAGGGCTGGAGCAGACACGTGAGAGGGCATGTGATGTTTAGAAAGGGTATAAGTATAACTCAACAGACAGTGGACAACACACTTGCATTGGTTCACCTTTCATCTCTTTGCTAGTCTTTGTAGGGCTTCACTGGTACTTACTTGCCTTCACTAACAATACACTTGTATTGGTTCATCTTGCTTTCTTTGCTGATCTTTGCCTGTCATGAATTTATAGAAAGGGATGCACCAAAAAACTTCTCATGGTATTTTGAATACTTCTTGCCTCATCCATGGACTTGTGCTGATCAGCGAAGCCTCGGAGTTTCTTCTGGATTGAGAAGAAACTGCTGCTACTAATTCACTGCTACTGATTCTGTGTTTGATGTTTGCTGAGTGAACTGAACTGCTGCTGATGAATCATGTTTGGTGTTTTGCTAGTGGACTGGACTGCTGACCACAAAGACTGGAATTGCTCCAAAGAACAAAATAGTTCTACAACCCCTGTTTCATCTTAACCTTTCTTTTCCCCTACCTCCGGTGGCTTTTAGACTAGAAGGGAGGCTGAAGCATTAAAAAAAAACAAAAAACAAAAAACAAAAAACAAAAACATAATTACAGTAGGTTTTGAAAAATCTAAGCCTACAGCAGCATAATTGATGACTCCAGATCGTCTTAAAAATACCAATTTTTGAAGTATTCTGTTCTTTTTTTTATGAATTCACTGTCCTTTTTTATGAATTCACAGTCAAGTAAAATCCAATTCCTCTGAATTACTTGATCCTTGAGCTCATGGTCCTGGCAACTCTTAAATTCTGCTTCCATAAGCTAAGAGGAAGGTGTTACTGTTTGAGTTGGAAATGCTTCTGCAGGCTCATATTTTGAATGTTTGTTTCCCAACTGATTTCTGGGAGGTTGTGCACTCATTAGGAAGCATGTCTTTGATGGTTATACAACATGGCATTCATCCCCCCTGCTTCTCTTTCTCCTCTCACTCTATCCTTTCTACCCCCTTCTTCCCTCCCTCTCTGCTTTTTGGTACATGATGACATGAAAACCCTCAACCACACTCCCGCAGCCAATGAACTGAATGTCCCTTCTTGACTTTCCTGCCGTGATGTACTGAAATTGTGAATAAAAGTAATTCTTTCTTTTCTAATTGTTTCTGTTGGGTACTTTGTCATAACAATGAGAAAAGTAACTAATACAGTCTACATATGAATATGTATTTCATAGCGAAACTTCACATTTATGTGATATATCTCATCCATTATATACTTAGCGCCTTCTATGAAAGAGATACATCAATGACAGACAACATTAGTGACAGGATTTTATCACTTAACATAAATATCTTCTTGCTGGTAAAGATAAAGTATATACTTAGGAATATCTCACTGGTGTGTTTAATCACTCACTAGATACAAAGGATAATCAGGAAATAAGGAAACTATTTTTAATCTAAGTTTAATCTGTTCAAATTGCAAGTAAGTTTGTTTTCTTTAGATTTATAGGAGTTTTCCTCTAAATGCACAGCACTACCAATGGGTCATTGCTATCCAATAAACAGCTCCAAACTCTATCCCTCACTTTTGCCAAACAGATTCATTTTCTAGGTGGTTGCCATTCTCAGGTTGCTTCTGAAGGCTCTGATGAGTACAAAGGTCAAAATTGAATTAATTTGGGCAGGGGCTCTGAAGACTGAAACTGGTTTAAGTCCAATGACTCTCCAAAGAACAGAGCAACCTTGTACTCCAGGGAGGGGATTATCCTGGACATGGTCATGCCAGTCACCAAGAAGATTAAGGGGCTCATAAAGCTTTGGAGTCACCCACTACTCCCAGCAATCTCTCTGTGACAGTCAGAAATGACAAGCTGGAAATGTTGATTTCCAATTCTGAAGAAGGTGATAGACAAAAAGAATAAGAGGAGGAGGATCGGGAGAAAGAGAGGAGGGAGGGAGAGAGGGAGGAAGAGAGAGACAGACAAACAGAAAGACAAAAAAAAAAAGTGAGTCTAGAGATCAAGTGTAAAAGAGAAAAATAAAAAGATATGACCAAAGTTCCATGGCATTAGTTAAAATGTGATTAATGATACTGTAATCTTTACAAGCATACCTGGGCTCCCCATACATTGTCATGTCTGCCCCATGTGACCCTCAGAACTTTTAATAGTAATTTCACATTTTCCTTGCCACTTTGAGAGATCCCCAGAACAGAGATTAATTTTTGTATTTCAAAAGTAAGAAAACCAAAACCAAAAATGTTGGATTCCAACCACTGAACCTCCTTGCTATTGAGGCCCTCACTGTCTTAGGGTTTCCATTACTGTGATAAAACACTGTGACTGAAAGCAGCTTAAGGAAGAAAGGGTTAGTCCAGCTTACAGTTCTCAGGTCTTATGCATCATCACTTCAGGAACTCAGAGCAGAAACTCAGGGAAGAAACCTGGAGGCAGGACCTACTGCAGAGGCCATAGCAGGGGTGTAACTGCTTACTGGCTTCCTCTCCTTGGCTTCCTGGTCTGCTCTCTTGTAGCTCTCAGGACCACCAGCCCAGGGGTAGCACCATCAACGGTGACCTGGGCCCTCCCACATCAATCATCCACCAAGAAAATGCATCACAGGTCTGCATACAAGCCAACGTGGTGGGGGCATTTTCTCAGTTGGAGTTTTTTCTTTTCAAACGACTGGGTTTTTTTGTTTTGTTTTGTTTTGTTTGTTTTGTTTTCCATTTTTTGTTTTTTGCTTTTTTGTCAAGGTGACATTAAAAACTAGCCAGCACAGGCATCTTCTAAACCAAATTAAAGCAATTCCAGCAACAAAGTAAATTTGCATACCTACTGAGCTTACCTTTCTACTCTGTTTTATCATTGAAACAGTGCTAAAATCATAATGCAAAAAGATATGTTGAAAAAAATGAAAATATGTGGAAACATATAGTAGTCATATGGACACTGTGATTTAGATATCCTCCCGTGCTGAAAACATTTTTCATTTTATTTTTGAGATTATAATATAACTAGATAATTTCTCCCTTCCCATTCCTTTCTCCAAGCCCTCCCATATGCCCCCACACACACTGTTCTTTGTCAAATTCATGGCCTCCTTTTTCATTTTCTAAAGATTCTAACAATAAATTTAATCTGTTGTATCCAAACTATTATTATTCTCTCATGTAATTGATATAATATTAGATATTTTTCATTTTTTTCAACCACGTGTTCAAAATCTTTACTTTTCCCCCATGTAGCACTTTGGGTATGGTAGCCTCTTGCCACAGGTCCCCCGTGTCACACGTCCCCTGTCCTCCTTTCAGTTGTGTAGTACAACCAGTCTGATTTCACTTCAACCATGCCACCTGGACTCACACTAGCCGTGGGAGTCCATTGGTAAAGACGCCCAAGCGTGAGGCATTACTCTTAATCAGCTTCTCTATCAATGGAAAGGAGCAGTCTTCATAGAAACCTTTATGAATTAATGAAAGCCAGCAGGAAGGGATCTAGAAACTTCATTTAGCCTTTCCAGAATATATAGCCTCTTTCCTTATTAATTGCTATACCACACACACATATACACCATACACATACACACACACAACTTCTAAATATAAACTGTTCATTCTATATAATGTTACTCATATGTATATATTTTCAGGGCTTACCCTTGGTGTTGGATAACTAATTTTGTTTGTTCCTAGACAAGATTATTAAGGAGAAAGACAACTCTGTGTGTGTGTGTGTGTGTGTGTGTGTGTGTGTGTGCAAATTCACATGTGACACAAAACCTGAGCAGAGAGCAGAAGACAATCTTCAGAAGTTGGTACTCACCTTTCCACATTCTATGAGGCAGTGTGGCCTCCAAGCCACCTAAGCAGGCCCAGCTGGCCTGAAGCTTCAGGGCAGTGTCCTGTCTTCACTTCCCTCTACTGTAAAGGTGGGCATGGGATTTCAAGTGCCTGGGAAACTGGGTATACATTTTTACATAAGTTCTGTGGATTCAAACTCAGGTCATAAGGCCTGCATGGCAAATGTAAAAACCTGTTGAGCCACCTCCCTAGCACCCAAAATGATATCTTTAAAAAAAAAAAAACAAATTATGATTGCATACAAGATGTCTCTGCAGATAAAAGTCCCTCCTATCAAACCTAACGAACAAATCCTGGGACCCACGTGATAGGAGAGAAGTACTTCAAGTTGTCCTCTGATGGTCTCGCCTACATACACCACACACACACACACACACACATGCACATACACACACACACATATACACACATACCACACATACACACACTCACATACACACATGAATATATGTGATTAAACAAATATAATGGTCAAAAAGTATAGTATCATTACAAGGAAATCCCTTTGTGAGACAGAAAGCTTTGTAGACTTACTAGATGGGAGCTGTTAAGTTTTAAATACTAGCATGGTAAGAGGACTGAGTCCTCTGGGCTTTCACAACAGGCATCAAGCAAGAATTTACCGACCACCTCCCAGAGACTGCAAATAATTATATTTGGTGATAAGATTCAGGGAGGTAACTTAATCATTCATTTTATTACAAATGCTGGCGCCACAATCTGGGTAATATATTTTTAGAGGGGGATAATGCACTTTTAATTTCTAAATTAATCTTTGCAAACAACTCAGAGCCCCCTGTGGTCCACAACTAGGATTTATACTGATGATCTAGAGGGCAGCTGCCACCCAGCCAAAGGAAGGCGAAAGGCGGAGACCGGATGGGGTCCAAGACAACCAGCAGAGCGCATCACGATGCCACACACGTGATTGATTTTGCTTTGGTCAAGACAATCTAAACATACCATCAGGATTCAACCCTGCTTTAAAATATGGTCTTCTTGAAATGATCCAGTTCTCCGGGACAGTGGAAACAAACTCATCAACCCTGTCTTGCAGGAGCCACATGGTGTCATGCAGCCCGTTTTTCCCATATTAACTGATGTCACTGTGTGGATTTAACGCCTGCGCAGTGAAGTCCAAACTTCGGCACCCTCTATATAGACATTTCACATTTTACTTGTCTCCCTTTATTCTCTAAAAAACAAGTTATCAGCTGTGCAAGATGTAGTAAAATTCTGTGAATAAACTAGAAGAAGCAATGTTTTGGTTAAAGAGCTGGTAACATTCACAGCAAATTACTGTGGTATAAATTCAGGCCTATATCAGAAACTTCTCATAGATCACAGGATAGATGGCGGGTGACGTTGATGGGATATTGATTCCAGCAAGAAAATAAAGGGCTATAAAACAAAAGATGATTAACATGAAATCGTTGAGTGAAGCGAAGCCTTAATAGACCAGGAGTTCTTAAATAAAACAGTGAGTAACAGGACTGTGTTCTCAAATCACTTACAACTGAAACCTTCTCACCATATATTAAAACTCTCCCGTGTGTTTTTACTTTCCTGCATATTATCAATCCGTATTCACCCACTGAAAAACATCTGAAATTAACATGTGGGGAGAGTAACCATGTCTGGGACTCATCATCAGGCAAAGGAAAAGCACCCCGAAAGCCACTGGCAATCGGGACCTTACAAACTATAAATACTGTCAGAAAATCAAACGTTTCTATTCCTTTCATTTCACAGAGTCCCACTAATGTTTCACTACATACCATGTGCATCTTGTTTTTAATAAATGCTGCTGCGGTACAGTTTTATGAGTTGATTTGTTGCTTAAAATGCACAGTACTCAACAAACAGATATATCACTAAGATGTGCAAGTAAATTTCTAGAACCAAAGGGGGGGATCAAAAAAAATCATTCTACCGAAGAGGCACACTCCTTCTCGCACATTCCTTCCATGTGTGCATGCACTACCACCCCATTGTCACCATCACTGCCACCACAATGAAATCTGCTAAATATCATCAACAGACAAGCATCCTGCCAGGCAGTGGTGGCCTACGCCTTTAGTCCCAGCACTCAAGAAGCAGAGGCAGATGGATCTCTGAGAGTTCAAGGCCAGCCAGGTCAACAGAGTGAGTTCCTGAACAGCCAGGGCTATGCAAATAGAAGCCCTGTCAAGAAGGAGGAAGAGGAGGGAGGGGAGGATGTTGGGAGAAGAGGAAAAGGAGGAGGAGCAGGAGGAGGGAGAATAGGAGGAGAAGCAAGAAGAAACAGCAGCAGCATCCTTTACCCAGAAAAACCAGACATCCCTGGAGCATTAATGATTTTATTCCTTTGTTTTTTCTGTTCTTGTTGTTTTAGTTTGATTTGTTTTGTTTTGTTGAGACAGGGTTTCTGGAACTTGCTCTGTTGACCAGACTGGCCTGGAACTCAGAGACCTGCTTGTCTCTGTTCCCAGGTACTGGAATTTACAGGTGCACACCACCATACCTGGCTTATTTCATTTTTTTTAAAGGCAACTTTGCTGATTTGGAATCAATGCCTTAAAAAAAAAAAGTAGTGTGTCCAGTCAAACACAAAAGGTCAGTGGCTAAAGGGACAACCTTGGCTCTCCATGGGACAGCATACCAATGCAAAACTTATGATCTCAATTAAAATATGTTGTCCACAAGACCTCAAAGACCCTGTGGTGCATTCAGATGAAATGTTAACCCGTGGAGGTATTAAAGTGAGATCTGTGGTCAGTGCCTTGCCCTGGTAGAGCTTTACTGGAGTATTCAACACTGTGAGGTAACGACCTTTGCCATGGTTCATTTTATCTCTGTATTCCATGATGTACCAATGGCTGGCAACAGCATACAGTGGTAACAAGATTTTATTAAAAAAAAAAAAGACTAGTTATAAAACCCAAGGAGATCCAAGAATTTGTGTAATTTTCTTCATTTTATGAGGTTTTCTTCATCCTCTGGGAGAATGGTATCAAACCATAAATCCAAGTTTCCATCTGTACATAGATCTGGGGGCGGGGGGATGTTGTTACTATTTTAACTTAAGTTTGCCAGACTTAACATTAAAAAAACAAACAAACCAGAATGGCCACTTAAATTTGAATTTCAAAAATAAATAAATAATATTTTAGTATATACATGCTGTGTTTACTAGTTGGTATATTCTTATATGTGAAAATTATCCATTGTTTGCCTGAAACTCAAATTTAATTGATGTCCCAGATTTTATTTAGTAAACTTATCTTAATTATATTATCGATGACTTACATTTAACTGCAGAATTTTCTTCATTATTAAAGGAAATAAAAGAGCTATTAGGAAATGAATTACTGGAAGAAGTCTTACCTTACAAATGAGGCAGTATACACGAAGCTCTTTTTTTGCTTCTTAGGTACAATATCAGCAGTTCCAAATGGGTTATAACAAAGAGGGAGAGAAAAATCGGGATCACTGAGGGATTGTCTCTCTTGAGTGAAACCTCCACAGGGTGCTAATTTCATGTAGGACCTTCCCATCTTTATTGTCACACTGTATGTATGTCCGTGATTATGAGCCCACACTTGCAGGCTAAGCTGACCTAAGTTTGAACCATGGCTATGCCACTTACTCGCTGTCCGATCTTAGACCAGGTACTTAGCTTCGCTCAGCCTCCACATATTCATATTTCGGATGCAAGTGATGATACCGTGTCGGGGAAGAGCTAACCAGAAAAATGCATGACATTCTCTTTTTAAAAGTACTTTGTACAGAGTAAGCCCTTACTAATTAAATGTTATTGTTCTCATGCTAATTGCTTTCACCATACCCAGTCCCCCCAAAATAAAGCTCCTTGTTGCAAGGACCTTCCCTTGGTAACTCTGAATCAACCCCCAACAGACCCTGGGACTTGGGAAAATGAAGCTCCTTCAGAGCCTGTTTCTCTTCCATCCTTCCTCAGACTGACTCTCTGTAGACTTTCTCTAAGCAGTTCTTTCCTCTTCCTACCGAGAGACAGAAACTAGGAGGCTATTCTGTTCGTAAGTTTGGTGTTCTTTCTCCAATTCCGCCCTAAAATTTGCTGTGTGCTCAGAGGCGAGTGTCTCATTCCTAAAATGGTACCGTGCAAGCAATCTGGATTTGTGCTTGGAAGTCACCATATGCCACACCTCGTCTCCCTATTTCTTTTTATCCACGTAAACCAAACAAGGGAATTGGCCAATGCCTGCTCTCCACTTACAGGCAAAGACCTGTGCGACTGGAGGGAGCGGTCCCCTCATGGCTCTGGAACTCTGACTCGGTCTGTGTGGGCAAGCCACTCTAATCATATACCCTAAAGGCTTACATTGCATTTTCAGGTTTATTACCTTATTAGAGGAAATAGGACAGCTGCTTCTCTGAAAGAGGTGCTGGAAAAGCACAATTTGTAAAATGTGTTTCATTTCAAAGCCCGTGGCTTACAGGCAATATGAATTTAGGAGTAACTTATAAGGCAATTTCAAACACGCACTGACTCTGCAGTCTCTCCGAAGGGTTTCTCCCTTGCTAGCATGCTTGGGGAAGTGAAGGATCACTTGTAACATTCTTTGCTACCTACAGAGACAGCAGATGCCAGCACCCTTAGGACTGGTATGGGCTGCAGGGGCTTTGCCTCACATGAACATTTGGCACCTGGTCACTTGTAAATGTTTTAAAGATACCTAGAACTGTGCTACCGGCAAATAGGCAGATAGATGAGGGAAAAGCCTATTGAGTCTCCTTAGAGGAGACATTACCAGAGAAATGTTATTTTCCTAAAGCATACCTCTGTCAAGCTCCTTAGCAGATGACAGATCTACATGGAAGAGATGTCTTTGATTTGGACTGCATTCTTGGAATGTTCTTCCACACACATGCTGACTTCTGGGGCTTAATTAGAGTAGATAAGAAGCTATAGAATAGACAAGTCATGTGCAATTCTGCATGGTGCCTGCCCTCTTTCATCCTTCATAGTCCCAATGAATACGCTCCTGCTTGAATCTCCCACCAGCTCGTATTGAGCAGGGAAGGGGGCCATCAAGGATGGCCTGTTGTTACTGTCTCGTATCCTCTGGTCTTTCATCTACAAGATTAAAACATCTCTCCTTCAACTGCTAAGAGATGTGGGTAATAATTCATGTGACATTTAACTATCAGTTGTTGGGATTTTCTTCACAAGCCAAGGTCAAGAATGCTAAAAATCAAGCCAGGCAGTGGTGACTCACACCTTTAATCAGAGCACCAGGGAGGCAGAGGCAGGAGAAGCTCTTTAAGTTCAAGGCCAGCCTGGTCTACAGAGAAAATTCCAGGAGAGCCATGACTACAAAGAGAAACTCTGTCTCAAAACTGCAACAACAAAACAATTTCTAAGAGCAGCATGCTAGGAAGTTAGTCAATAAATATTGGGTCCCTCATATTTACTTGACCCTGTCCTAACTAGTAGGTACGGGGTTATCAACAGATGTTTAGAGTCCCTCTGCACACAGAACTCATCAAAAATATGTTAATGAGTTAAACCACCAAAAGATCATGTCAGTTTTGTGTAATTAAGAATAAAACTGCTTAATATGCAAGAACATTTTCTTGCCCTGCTTCATATTTAGCGTATAATATCTTTTAAGTTAGCACCTACATGCTAGGAGAACATTTCCAAACAGATGAATGGTGGCATGTCTTAAACAAGATAAAATTCCCCTAACCTCTACTATAAATAAGTCGAGGCAAGTGTAAAAAGGCCCATTTCAACCAATGAGCAATAACCTTGTACCATCTGGCTCATAAATATGGGTCCAGTATGAAGGGAAAAATGGTAACATCCCCAGACAGAAGATATACTCCTAGAATGTTCTACAACATTCCAGGGAGAGCTGGGAGATGGCTCAGCGAAGAAGAGTACTGGCTGCTCTTCTAGGGGGCCTCACATGGCAGCATAACTGACTCAAGTCCCAGGGGATCAGATTCCCTCTTCCAGCCTCTGCAGTTATCAGTCGTGCACATGATGCATAAACAGAGAAGCAAACAGGCTTAGAGATGCCACATTGTGCACTGTGAAACCAGTGCAATAATAGAAATGTTATGAATAGCAAGACCAACAGGGCCACCAGTTCTTTTAGTTATGCATGCTATGACAGGAGGACAGGGCCGGAGCTGCTCTTCAAAGGGCATTGTCTGTAAAGCAGCTACTTCCCACTTTCCTCTTAGCTGATGCCTTTACAGAACAAATTTGTCCATTTAGATTACCAGCTACTACTCCATGTATACATTAAACAACACTTATAATACCAAATCTAAGGGCTTTTCCCACACCAATAATGACTAGTCCAACCCTCCAGACATCGGCAATCATCTAAGGATTCAATTGATTCTACCACTATCTAAAATGTGAACAGATGTCTCAGGTAAAGGGCTCAGTCCCACAGGCTGCCTTCTACTTCAAATGTCTACTGCAAATCTGGCTAGCCATGCCTCTAACAGAATAGCCATCTCAAGCAAGGGTTCTGGCAAACCCACTTGCCAGACCTCAGGAAAATAGTTGGTTAACTCTCCTAGTTTAGTGTAAAGGATATGACAAAGAGCAAGAATAAGCAATCAGATGAAAAGATGCATGGACCAAGGTCTAGAAGCATCCAGAACACATGAGCTGATGTTTGTTCCCATACATGAACGCATTCATCAAACTCGATGCTCTTAAAACCCCACGGTTTAGAGGTTTTGTGTAGGCATGATTGATTAAATTATTAAGCATTGGAGGCTAGCTCAACTCCTAGACACGCTCACCTCTGCAGGAATTATGGACTGGAGATAAAAGTTTTTACCTTGTAATTATATGGTTAGTTCCTCTGTCAAGCCGTTGCTAGCTCGAAGCTATCTGGGGTTCAAAACAGACATTGAAGCACAAATTCAGGTGTAGCTGAGAGTAATTTATCATGAATAACAAAAGATGTTGCCCTCATCCCTATCTGTCAAGAAATTACAATGGGGTTTTTATCCGTGCTAGGAAGCAGGGACGAAGGCCAAATACATATTTACTTTTATATCACATATCGTACCAATGTTCAGCACGGTGGCTAATTCAAGGTTAGATGCTTTCAGCGGAGTCTGTCAGTAATGAGCACAGTGAATCGGGATATCCAAATTCAGTGAACAGAGACTCTATATTTAGCTCATTAGGGAAAAATAAGGACCCTGGTAGCTAAAGAAATGGGTTTGGCTATTTATTTCATGCTAACAACATTCAATCATTTATTCATTATGTTGATCACTGGAGATGAAACACCAACTAAGACACAATGTTCAAGGTCCTTGTCCTGCTTTGTGCATCAACAGCTATAAAGAGCAGGGCTGGATAAGTCTGTCAATTTGTCAGTCAGACAAATAGGTCTTAGCTATTGAGCCTGCCTGAAATACGTATTACTGGGTGCCTATTTTGCACCACAGGTGACATGGCGGTCATAGAGGCAGCAAGAGGGCCTCCCTGAGGAGTCTGAAAGCAATTAGCCCACCCCCAATCCCACGGGCATGCAAGTGCCTTGCTGCATTGCTTAACATTTGTCCTGCGTTAGCCACCTCCAACCTCACACCCACCACATCCGTATATTCTGCCACCTGCAAATTAGAAAAAAAGTTGTTCTCACTCAGTCTCCCCAAACCAAATTAAACCTCAGGCATTTGGTTCTCCAGAATCTGCCACAACCAAACTGCAACAAGGATTGTACTTTGTTCAGTCTTCGTTCGTCAGGCGGCACACCTTCTCTCACTCCCCACACGTTATCCATCCAGGACCCTCTGTGGCTGCAAACCACATTCCTCCCTTTCCTGAATCACTTTCCCCTTTTCCTTCCACGGCATCAAACTTTTGCCCAAGGTCACAGTGAGTTAATTTAAATAAAATTAAGGCACTTTCTCTGAACTTCTGGGCATGTATTTGCATTTGTCCAGCCCATTCTTTGCAAGTAGACCTATCACAGCTATCAGAAGGTTTCGCCCATTGACTGAACCATGAACAGTCAATGAGAATTCAAAATGAGGACTAATGATGAAAGTAAAGCGGAGAGACAGAGATAGCAGAGTTAGCACCCTCTGTGTGTGTGGCTAGGTCACAGTCACAAACCCAAGTCAATCCTACCTCTCAGGTTGGTGACAAAAAAAAAAAAAAAAATGCATGTCTTACCCTTACCACCAAGGACCAGCCTCAACTAGGTCTGGGTTCCTGAGAGGTGTGTCTGGGAGCAACGAAAACAAATGACTAGAAGTCAAATACTGAGCCCAAGCTAGAGGCCATGTTCTATTCAAGATGACTCCCTAGATAGCTCTTAGTAGGTAGCCTTGGCTCTACAGTCAGATCCAGACAGCTTTTCAGATGAGAATGCTTCGCTCCCTCCCTCCCTCCCTTTCTTCCTCCAACAGCATTTTCTTGCTATTTTAAAAACTCTCTGGTTGAGACAGCTTGGATCTTCCAATCAAGTTAGAGATCCTATTAGAAAAATTCTAAAAGGAATTCTTGGGTTTTCCCATTAAAATCAGGAAACCAGAATTTTTTTTTTTTTTTTAAGAGCTGGATTGGCTCTTCATACAGCCTTCTGTGGAGAGCTGCTAGAAAACATTCTGGGGTTTCTAGGTCAGAACTCCTGGGAGAAAAAAAAAATCTTGAAGAATTGTGTTCACTCTCTAGAGATCTCCAGACAGCTCAGTTCTTGCTAGGAAAAATTCTAAAGAACTGCAATTAAAGCTTTCTGCTAGCTCATCTCATGCAGACCAAAAGCCTAGTTGTTTATTTATATACCAATTCAGTTATTTATCCCAGGTTCCCTCTTGACCATCCCACGAATCAGCCTTCCAAGACCTTAGGAAGAGACGGCACGCAGAAGCACAGACAGTAAGATCCCTGAGTGGGACCCTGTCCTGGAATCACCATTCTGACCATGCTTAGACCTAAATTTTCTCTGTTACAAGGCTGACTTGACTCAGGAATCTGCCTGTACTTGTATCTTCCTATCTTTGTATCTTTCTGACAAGCTGGCCCTCATAGCGTAGCTGCCTCTGTTCCTTTGGATCTATGAAGCTCCAATTAACAACAATTAATATTACATACTTAATATTTTTTGCATAGTTGAGAAATTATATATTTCCTAACTCATGTTTTCACAGTTCTTTTCCACAGCCTTAAGGGCTGTCCTGAAGGTCCTATTGTTTACCATTTTGCTGAGACATTAGCTACAGCCTCATCTCCCTGACTCATGCTATCTCTGATTATCAATTAACATTAACAGGGAGGACATTACTCAATGGAATGTGAAAACATGCACACTATTACACAAACAAGCCTTACACCCACAGCAGCCATTGACACTCTCATCCCATGGCTGCTGGCCGTGTCCCAGGGGCAGGAACCATGTCATTCAGTCCCCACCAAGGCCATGCCAGACTCAGCAGATTCTTCTGGGTGATCTTTAAAGAAAAACATCCTGGCAGCTCACCTTTTGTTTGCTTCTGGGAGGCTGGTAACTCACTGGCAAGGAAAATGGGTGGCATGTTCCAAAAACACAAATAGAATCCAATAGCACATGCAAACAAATCCTAAGGTAGGTTTTGCAAGTGAATCACTTGAACAACTTTTTGATGGAAAATCTGAAACAAAAATAATGAGCTACTTCATGAAAGTCGTGCTACAGTGTAAAGCTTGACAGTAAATTTACAAAGTCACTCACGACCAACTCCTGCAAACAGAAGCATTGTTTTTAAGTAAAAGGGGAGTTGGCACAACAGAGTGCCCTTCATAGAAAGTTTAGATTTCTTCTGAGATTAAAAAAGAAAGAGAGAGAGACTAAAGTCTGGGTTCATTTATTTTAAAAGCCATATCTTTTACTGTTTAATTTTGTGGTTTAAATTGCCTGTCAACCCATAAGAAAATAGAGCCTAGATCCAGAGCCGAATAAACCAATTTTACATTCATAGGCAATTATAATTTTTAAATCTTTTCCAATCAGTCCGTTTTCAACCCTGTTTTATTTATCACTGACAATCAACCCACAGCAGTTCACTGTACAAATGTTATCAGATGCCTTCCATTTATTCTGAAGATCTAAATTCTGATGCAATAAGACTGCATGATCAATGCAAATAGCATTCTTCACCCCCTCCCAGACCAGAGGTTGTAAATCAGGCTATGACAGTATCTATCCAGAGGCTGAGTCACAGGTACTGGTACACACTCTTTAGCACTAGATCACTAAATCTTCATAAATCATATTCCCTTTTCCTTTCCCCCACTTCACATTGCTGTGAAAACACATTTATATTCCAAATCCATCATTCCCAGCGCCATTCATTTTCAACCTTAATTTCCTGGCCTATCTATTTGCTTTAGGTACTTTTTTTTGGGGGGGAGGGAGGTGGGATTTGTCTGAACACACAGTTTTCAAGGCAGAAACTTCTTTAGCGCTCTCCTCATCGGCTGGGTAACCTCTGAGAAAAGGTTAGTATATCCTTAAGTTCCAAATCTCTTCCTATCCTATAAGCTTAAAGTCACATCAAGGTAATTTCACATCACTTGGCCTCTGGCTCTGGCCCATCACCTTCAGCTTGCACCAATTTTGATTGGCAATAAGTCTTATATTAATTTTCAGACCCTGGAAATAAAAATTACTAACTTGAGTTTGGTTTTGGTTTTGTTTTTTTCATTAGTAAGCCTTTTATCATTTCAGAAAGTTATCTTTAAAACACTTGTCTGTGAAAGATGATTTTAAAGTTAGTTTTTGTTTTTTTTTTTTTAGAAACACAATTTGAGTATAACTGGTAACAGAATCCAATGGCTCCTGGTCTTCAAAGACACTCTGAACAAGCTATTTATATTTACTATATCATATCACATCATCTCATATCATCTCATATCATATATCATATCATATATTATCAAGCCATTCTAAAAAATAAGGGTTTTAATTAACTCTGCTCCTCAGACAACTAAAAGCATACTCCCTATCATTTATTTAACTCCCTTGGTATATTCTCTAAAGTAGCAAGATGCATTGTAACCAGGAGGTAGGTTTAAGACCTCCCTTCTGCACTGCTACTCTGAGACAGGGACTCTGGAGTCTGTCCCCACTACTGATTCCAACAGCGGCCCCTTCCGTGAAGCAATGAGACAATAACTGTGGAATCCTTACCAACAGATCACAGCTAACCGTGCACGTGACTTAGAAAAGAAGTAATTAAGAAAATAATTCAATTACTGGGACCCACATCTCCCCTCATTCTTAAATACTCATGGGTTCCCACTTGGGTGAAGAGAAGAGAGCATTTGGGGGTTAGGATTGTTACAGGGACCTCCTCTACCAGCCATGTACTTACTGAGGACTCTGCTGTGTTCTATGTGCTCTCAGCTGTGTGGAGCTTCACACAGGCTGCCTGGACAACTTAAAATGCAAAGAATCAGCTGATCTTGTCGAAAACAGAAATGAGCTAATAGCTCTGTCAGGGAAATAAAGACCTTAAAAGGGTTTTACCAACAAGAGAAATAAAAACTGCCCAGTGGCACAGAAGTGACAGTGAGAGATGGCTGGCATCATCCACACTGATATGGAGAGCATAGGAAAGGAAGGAAGCCAGAAGAATATTAGGAAGTACCGAAACTTCTTTTCTCGGCTTTTCAGTTTTTTATTTCCCCATAGGTAGACCGCTTTAGGCAGACCCAAAGCATCAAAGCTGGCAAAAGAGTCCTAGGATATTCCAGTGCCACCAGTTGCTGTAGAAGGTATTGAATTCCTGGCTCAAGGTTTTCACCCCACTTTAGCTACTTACATTCCCAGATGAAAGACACACACAACCTTTATATTTATAAGCCTTAAATGGCACAATGGCAGGGCAGTTGCCTAGCCTCTGTGCTATTAGAATCTACTTTCCTATCATTACTCTGCGTTATTACTTACTGTGTGTCATCTGGGCTGCTCTTAACTCCAATTGGCCAACCCTTGGGGCCATGTTCTCTTGACTCCTAACCCATGATGGTTTCTTCTTCCTCCTCCTTCTTCTGTCTTCAGGGTTCCTCTCCACCCCTAAACCCTACCTATGTCTCTTCTGGCCAGCTATAGACTGTTGGCATCTTTATTTACCAATCAGAAATAACTTGGGGACAGGTTCACTTAGCATATATGTGCGGACTCTCTCATCTCTTGAGCAACCAGTCTTGGGGAGCCCAAAATTAGCATTAGAATACAAGCAACGTTAGGCCAACTAGCCACAAAATGATAGATATTAAGTGTTCAGACAGTGCAGCAACATCATCACATTTGAGACGAGTTGGGATGTCTTCAGAGAAAGTCCCTTTTCAGTTCTGCACTGACCTTAACCTCAGACTTCTCGTTCTAGTAATAGCCTACAATGTTGCAGCAGGGATCATGTCAAAGATTACGTAGAGAAGGCACCAAGCAGAGATAGCTCTTAAAGTCTTTGCAAACTGAAACAGTCAATTGTCAATTTATAGGATGCACTGAATGAAGTAGCCCTACACACACACACACACACACATACACACCCCACAAATTGATAAAATATGCTGTTCCACTAGCACATGTTGCAAGATTCCATTCATATAAATTTCAAATATAAGCAAAATTAATCTGTAGTGACAGAAACCAAATCAGTGGTTTCCTGAGCTAGCAATGACTGAGGAGACAAGGAAAGCTGACAAGGAATATGAGCGAGCTTTGTGGAGTGACAAGCATATTACATATCTTGGTTAAAATAATGCAAACATTTGTTAAAACTGCCACCTTTAAATGTACGCATTTTATTTTACATAAATTCTGTTTCCAGTAAATTGATAAAAAAAGAAACTGTCTTGGGCTGTGGAGACAACACATACAGATGACAATGCTCCAAGTACAGACTCATGAATACCTGAGCCGGATGCCCACAACCCAAAGTTAAAAGTTGAGTGTGGTACTAGAAACCTAAGTCTGATTGACATTCAAGCACCTGTTTGTGTTTGGATGAAAAGGCTATGGTGCAGTGTTCTGCACTGTAATTCTAAAGCTGGAGAAGGGGAAACAGGAAGACCCCTGAGGGACTGCTAGTTATGATCAGGCTAGCCTTACTCATGAGTCCCCCAACAGTGAGAGACCCTGTAATAGCCTCTGAAAACGAAACAAGGTAGATGCGCGCAGTATCATACCTGAGATCATTCTCTGGCCTCCACCTATGTGTTCATGAACATGCACACATGCACATGTGCACGCACATGCACACGCACAGAAGGTGGTAATCTCATGAAGTTTTGCTTCCACCAGAGAGATGGCCCACTCTGCTTCCAGGACAAGGTAAAAGCGAATAGTACTAAGAGGACCCACCTGTTTCTACGCAAGAAAAAGATGTTTCATTTGTATTTGGCTTTCTCATATGAATGGTCAATTATGTCCAAGTTCTGGGCCGCTCCTTATTGAGCCTAGGACACAAGGCATCTTTCAGAGAGAGCAGAGTTGAGAGCAGAAGCACTGGGCTGCCTGACTTGTTGAAGACATGAGTTCTAGTGCTGGTTCATTGCTACCAGGAGACTTTTTCTGGCAGACCATGAGACTTGACCTGAGCATCTGCTGTTTCTGTTCGTCAGGTTTCTCATTTTGCTCATGTATGTAACCATGCTCTTGTGGCCCCCTATACTCCTTTGAAGCCATTTTGGTGACTTCTTCCTCATTTTATAAATCTCCCATTCTTTGGAGTCTGCTGTTAGACCTCTGCTAATTTCTTTCGGAAGTATAATGATTTCCTGAGTTCTATAACCTCTTAGTCCTTGTTCTGGTTTCTCATTGGCAGAGAAGGGACACACCCTCACTACTCACTCAAATCTGTGATTTCTGCAGGGCCTACCTGTTAAGAACTATAGGAAAGTTGAGCTTTCTTTCAATTTCTATAAGATGGCTAGCATACTCCCTTTGCTCTGAGTTCTGATGGGACATCTGGCTAGGATCTGCTATCTGGTGAGACTATTAGCTTAGTCTACATTCAGTCACCTCACACTAAGTTATATACTCCAGGGTGTGCCAGGCCAAAAGGTACACCTGTCTGAATTCAGCAGGTCAATAGGTTTTCAGGAATGATTCTGATGTTAGTTGAAGTGGTTGACCAGAATGGGTGAGATCAGCTACTAAACTCACTAAAAGTCCACCACTAAGATAGCTAAGCAGTAAAAACACTCAATTCTCTTCCAGATGACCTGGGTTCAGTTCCAAGCACCCACATGGGACACACACACACACACACACACACACACACACACACATTGTGCATGTACCAGAAATGTGGTGGTTTTGAATAAGAATGCCCACCCCTATAGGTTCATATATTTGAATCCATGGTCACCAGGAAGTGGCACTACCTGGAAGGGATTAGGAGGTGTGGCCTTGCTGGGGGAAGTGTGTCACTGGGGATGGACTTTAGGGTTTTCAAAAGCCCAAGCTGGCTTGCTCTTCTGACTGCCTATGGATCCAGATGTAGACCTCTCAGCTATTTCTCCAGCACCATATCTGCCTGTGTTCAGCCATGTTTCCTGCCATGCTGACAACAGGCTACACCTCTGAGACTGTAAGCCAGCCCCAATCAAATGCTTTCTTTTGCCATGGTCTTGCTATCTCTTCTCACCAATAGAACACTGACCAAGAAAGGATGTAGAGAGAACATGGGTCAAACAGGATGGTAAAGGGAAAAATAAACATGATTAAAAATTTGTTATGCCGATGTATGAAACACTCAAAATATAGAAATGTAAAAGAATTGTCTCCACGGGGCAGAGCCTTAGAGTGGGCGTGAAGCTGACCAAGAGCAGTGGAAACTACTGCTATGACATCTCTAGTCCGTTCCCTTTTCTCAAATCTACTACTGTGGTCATCTCCTACTTTGGAAAATATTCCAAGCAGGGCCTAAACCTAGTCCTGGAGACTGGTCACCTAGAGATTCAAATAAGGTTAGAATTTCTTTAAATTTCTGCATGTGACATGATAGGTTTTACAGGTATCATCTGCTCTCAGCTAGCACCTCTTGCTGTCCCTAATGCTGGCAGATAAACACAGATAACCTCAAGATCTTCTGTTCTTTCTGGCCAATGTGGGCTCTACCATCGTGCCTTCATACACTTGACCCAGAAAGTCTAACCATGCCATTCCCATACTGCTGAAAAGAGTCAGAGTAGAATGGGCTTCCTAAAAGCATCCCAGAACACTGGAGTCAGTAAATATGCACCTAGTCCTCTCTTTCCCCCTGGCCAATCTGCAATCTCTGGGGAATTACTTGCTCCATAGCTTCATGCCAACTTGGAAGCTGATCAGCAATCCTATCAAGGAATTTCTCTTGACATTTTTATGTATTTTCTATTTCTCCCGTGTCTCTACATTGGCAACTTGGGATTGCTTCCAGGTTTCAAGGGTCATACCAAAGTATTGCTATATGTGGATAGCCACCAGCTGAAGTTTTTGTGGGAATGAATAGAGTGTGGGAGCTTGCTGCTAACACTCTGCAATCCAGGCATAAATTGTGCTCAATACAAATGTAAGATCTAATGGCCCCTGCACTTGGAAAGGAGGAACAGCAGTAAGCCATGCACTTTCCACAGACATAAAACCATATGCAATGAAGAATGGATTATAGTGTTTTTCAAGAAAGATACTTGTAGTTTTCCTCTTGCCTACTAAGGTAGGTAAGTTGGATGGAGTGGATTGTTTTAAAACTGTGAGGCTGGTACCAAATGTAGCAACCACTTTCTTCTGCTAACCCCTTGGATCTTAGAGCCACATGCATTTGTGACATGTTTGGATTTGTAGACCAGCTCTTTGTGATTTAACTTTCTTGGGGCACAAGTACAGAGAAAGCAGTCAGAAAATATACATAATTTAGAAGATGAATTTGCAGTCTGCTGTAAGGGTCAATATGCTGGCCTTGTGCCAAACCAAGGCAGGTGGAGAATTCCACAATGTGGGTCCGAGGAGCCACATGCTAGAAAAAAAGTTTGAGTGGTTATGTGGAAAGATCATAGATAATCTTAAAAGTCATCTGCAATTAAACACAAAATGACAAAGTTTATGTTAACCGGTTTTAGGTCCCTATGTTATAATATTATCAGTGGATGTTTCTGCTACCTTAAAAGAAATGCAGTACTGAATTTGAACACTGAATCCGCTTAATCATCAAGTGATGTCCGAATATCACTTGTGGCTAGTAAAAGAAAATTGATTATACTGACATAAGCTTGTTGAATGTGTGTATTTCAAAATGTGACTCTGATCTGAGGAATGATTGACAGTTGATGGCTTCTAGGGAAGAGAAACTCAGTTTTTGTTAAGCACATAGTCCCCAATAGTAGGTCAACCCTGTTCTGGTGGATGGCATCATACCCAGGAATATATGGGCAGCACAAATTGTAATCATTGAACAATTTTGAAAACTGAGGACCCAAAAGTTGGGAGGAGTGTGTAGTGGAGGTAAACCTGGGAGGGTTTAGGAAGAGTAATGGAGATGAATATGATCAAAATACATCTTATACATGTGTAACATTCTCAAAAAATTACCTAGAATTGTATTAAGAGGATGGAGAGATGGGTCAGTGACTTAGTGCCTTTGCTTTTTTTCCAGAGAACCCAGGTTTGGTTCCCACAAGGTGGCTGACATTCATCCATAGCTCTGGTTCCAGAGTATCTGACAGCCTCTTCTGGCCTCTGGGGTTACAAGTCATGTTCATGATCACATGGTACATACACAGGCAACCACTTATAAAATAAAAATAAGTCTTTTAAAATTATATTTTAATGCTTTTAATGTGACTCAAAGCAAGCAAAGGGTAGCTGCCTTCTTAATGCTGTGATACTCAAGACTATCTAACAGAATATCTACTTAAGTAAAAATTATCCAAACATTTATCCAATATTCTGACCCTGATTCAAAAATAATTTGAAAAATGCTATGTTTTTATTTTTGTGTATGTCCATGTACTTAAAGTCTAAAACTATGTCTTCGCTAAAAATATGATTGAAAATGTTATGCTGAAAGCTAGTGAAAGACAAAAATACAAGCTCACTGCCTAATAGGACATGTAGTCTAGAGGAAAAGACAGATAATGAGACTCATATAAGTAACATGAATATTACTTCATAATCTGTGAATAAATGCAGCAGAGGATAAATGAAGTTGAGACCCAACCAAGAATCATAGCTTAGGAACTTTGTGAATGTAAGCTAGATCTCAGAAAGGCCATTATGATACAACCTTTTACAGAGCCTGACAGATCAGTAGCAGTTATTCAAGCAAAACACAGGTGAAAGAGTTTGAGGAGGCAAAGGAATTGGTGTATATAAAATCCCTGAGTCAGACAAGATCTTGTCTCATTCAGTGAGCTTTTAAAAAGGTCAGTGGAAACAATAGAAGCAACAGGAAGCTAGCAAACGGGAAAAAATCAATAGACATAAGGAGCCACACTAATGATCTTTGATTTTTATTCTAATTATAAGAAAGGATTATTTGATTTGTGAGATCTTTCAGCTTACTTCCAGACTTGTCTCTGAAAACACTTGGGCCTTATTTTCTCTTGTCTGTGTTAGCTTTCACCTGTGGGTCTGCTTACCCAAGTGATTGATTCCTGGGGTCGCCATGACAAAGAACTTCAAGACAGCAGAAATCCATTCTCTTATGATCTGGAAGCCAGAAGTGCACATTCAAAAACTCAGGGAGAAGTTGTCTCATGTCCCTCTCCTAGCTGCTGCTGCTGCTTGCTGGTCCCTGGAATTCCTGGCAGATAGACTCCTGTAAGACTCTGACGAGCCTTACCTCAGAGTCGGGGATCAATGCAAAAGCAAGAGGAGTTTATTGTCCCAGCACACTGGGGTCGCATCCTGCACCCAAAGGAGAGGTAACAACCCTACGCAGCCTGCTTGGCCAGTTTTTACACAGTTTTCAGGGGTAGAATAAAGCAACAGCAACTAGGCACAATGTGATTGGCAGAACAGTGTGACTTTTAAACTGATAGGTGCTTAGGGAATGAGGTAGCAAGGGCTTCCCTTGTCTGCGAGTGGCCAATGGTTAGTCTGCTCTGTGGTCTTTCTGAGGAATGTAATCATGGGATCATAGATCAATGAGATCTAGTGGAATTTTCCAAAGGTCCTGATCTGACCTCTTCACTCTGATCTCTGATTTCATTATACACACTCTCCCTATTAATCTCTCTGTCTTAATTTGAATGCCTCTTTTCTGGTTGGTTGGTCTTTTCTTTCTTCAGTATCTGCAGAGACTGTCAAACACTGCCAATGGCGGACTATATTGCAAATCATCATGGTACTGGGAAAGTTTTCAGTCATCATGCCATGGATAAACCTCATTGGCTACAACTTTTGAAGACAGAGTTTCTCTGTGTAACCCTGGCTGTCTTGGAACTCACTCTGTATAGCAGGTTTGGCTTTCCACATGCTGGGATTAAAGGGATACAGCACCCATGCCCAGCTCAAATGTCTCTTTGATAAAAGCACTAGTTATGGGATTAGGGCCCACAGTCCTCCAGGAGAGTCTCATTTTACCTTAACTACATATGTAGAAACTCTATTTCCTAGAAGTTCGTGTTCATAGATACCCACCATGATGTAAAAAGAATATTAGTATTCTTTTTATATTAATTAATACAGAAAATCATTATGGCAACAGTTATTCCTTAACCAACTAGTTCCCCAAATAACCACATCAGAAACCTTTTAATATGTTAAAGCTTGGGCCTTAGCTGAGCAGACTCTTTCCTAGCTCATCTAAATTAACCCAACCACCTAACCCTATTCAGCCACATGGCTAAGTATACCACCAGGCCCTAAGTCATGTCTGGTTCCTCTCCTCTCCCCTGGCCACTTCTCCCTTCCAGGAAGTCCTCTCTCTACTGCTGAATCACAAGCTTTAGCTCTTTTATTGACCACTTACCATGGGGAGTTTGCACAACAAAAGCTGATGTGTGTGAGAATTAGCAAGTCTTGTGGCAACTAGATCTTGGGATACATAATCTAGTATTTGAATACATAGCAGCACACAGACCAACCCCAACAATAAATACCCACCATGAGGACTTGAACATGTGTTTTTGAGGCATGTAAATGAGGTCATAGCATGAAGCTACTGGGTGATGTTAGGTGTGGAGTGGTACAATTTTATTTGCTTTTAACATGATATTGGGTGAGAAATGGGTTGGAAAAGAGTAAAATCAATTGTATATTTCATTTTTTTAAATAATATTGTAGATGCTACAAAAAGTTCTCAGCATATAAAATATAGATAAATATTGAATAACTATTTATTAATAATTTAAATATGCATCTTAGCTAAAGACAATATAATTGAATATAATGAGGGAGAAATGTGCACTGAGCAAAAATAGAAAAGGATACTTAAATCCAGACTGATAAGCTGCCACTGTAGCTATAATATGATTAGGTACTAGCCAGTTCTTCATGCCTCTGTTTTGACTTTTTTGACCTGTAAACCCACAAGCCAGTACATTCCAGACTCTGAAACTCTCCATTGATCTTTTTCACAATTGCCTTTACAATTTAAACAATTGAGAATTTATTCTTTCTTTTAAAAAGTCTATTTGTTTCCCTGAAAAGTTTATGGAATAGATTCAAAGTGTTTGGTAAGTAATTGCCCAGGCATGCAGGGATGTGCCTACCTGCTCATTGGCTGGTGAGAGCATGTACTTTATCTCCAGGACAACTGAGGAGAAAGTTGTCACACTTCTACGGAGATGAACTCATCTCCAAGACAGGAAAATGCCTTGTTTCTGTTGCCCAGCCTTGGTATCCCCCAAAGCAGTGGGGTAGCTGTTTTCTCAAAAAACCCACACATGACTGAAACAAAGCAAACAGGTAAGAAACAAAGCACCCTGGTGAGGTTTGCATCTCATATGCAATGGGAAAATCTCCATTCATGTGTCATTTCTGTTTCAATGGCGGAACATTTGCATAGTGAACAAGGATTTAAATTTTTGGTAAGATTATCATATTAATTAACATTAGAATCTTTTCTCTAATTATGTATAGTTTGATCCCATATTTATTTTATTTTTGCCTGCCTCTCTAGTTGCCAAGCTGTCAAGCTATCACACAGCTTATCTATGTGGATCTCAATAGATGTGTAGACAGAAAAATGATAGGTACAGAGGCTGGAGACATGCCTAAGTGGTTAAACAAGCCTAGTGCTCTTATTGAGGATCCTGACATGGGGTCACAAATATCTGTAATAGCTCCAGAAGATTCCCTGAAGTCTTTTAACCTCTGAGGGCACCTCCAACTTATATACACATACCCACACATACATATAATTAATAACAAAATTAACTACTTTTAAACTATATTTGGCCTTTCCCCTCATTGGGCATCTGAGGCAAGCATGATTGGTCACCAGCAGTTTTACTAGATTGCCTCGTCTGCTTGAACCACCATGGTCTGATGAGAAAAACCAACTGAGCATGTAAGGGTAGTATTTCAGTTGGTACCCAAATGACATAGGCATCATTAAGTTGAACTAAGCAACCTTTCTTGGATAGATTATTCAAGACCATCTACCCAGTGAAAGCAACCATGCAAGTCTTTGCACATTAAAAAAAAAAATAAAAAAATAAAATAAAATAAAATAAAAAAGTTGTGAGTGACCTTTAAAATATTTCAAGAGTTGGAGACTAGCTCAGTGGTTAAGTGCATTTGTTGCTCTTATAAAATATCTGAGTTTGGCATAGACACTATTGCACAAGCCAGCAAGATTTTGCTGAAAGGACCCTGATATAGCTGTCTCCTGTGAGGCTTTGCCAGTGCCTGGCAAATACAGAAGTAGATGCTCACAATCATCTATAGGATGGAACACAGGGCCCCCAATGTAGGAGCTAGAGAAAGTACCCAAGAGCTGAAGGGTTCTGCAACCCTATAGGTGGAACAACAATATGAACTAATCAGTACCCCCAGAACTCGTGTCTCTAGCTGTATATGTAGCAGAAGATGGCCTAGTTGGCCATAATTGGGAAGAGAGGACCTTTGATCTAGCAAACTTTATATGCCCCAGTACAGGGGAACGCCAGGGCCAAGAAGTGGGAGTGGGTAGGGGAGCTGGGTGGGCAGGAGGGTATAGGGATATACTTTTGGGATAGCATTTGAAATGTAAATGAAGAAAATATCCAATAAAAACAAAAAGGGTGGGAAAAAAAGATCTGAGTTTGGTTCCCAGCACCCACATGGCAGCTCACAACTATCTTCACTTCTGTCTTAGTTAGGGTTTTACTGTTGTGAACAGACACCATGACCAAGACAACTCTTATAAAGGGCAACATTTAATTGTTGCTGGTTTAGAGGTTCAGAGATTCAGTCCAGTACCATTAAGGCAGGAACTTAGCAGCATCCAGGCAGGAATAGGGCTGGAAGAGCTGAGAGTTCTACATCTTCATCTGGAGGCTGCTAGAGAATACTGTCTCCCAGGCAGCTAGGACAAGGGTATTAAAGCCCACACCCACAAGACCACACCTACTCCAACAAGGCTACACCTCCCAAAAGTGCCACTCCCTGGGCCAAGCATATACTAACCATCACATTCCATTCACTGGTCCCTATAGGATTGTTCAAACACATGAGTCTATGGGGGCCATATCTAACCATAGCATAATTTTAAAAGTACATTTAGTCCAACTTCCAAAGTCCTCATAGTCTATAGCAGTAACAATGTCAAAAGTCCAAAGTTCAAAGTCTCTTCTGAGATCCATCCATTCACTTAACTGTAATCCCGAATCAAGATAAGAGACCAGCTGGGGAAACTCCAAACTCTGCATCTCCATGTCTAATGTCAAAGTAGTTTTCAGAGAATATACAACCCATCACAGCCCCCATGGGTACTGCATGCACATGGTATCCAAACCTATGTGTGCCAATACATTGTTGACTTTATAGTCAAATAATTTCTAAAATATATTTGTTAAAGCCTAAGTAAATGTTAAGGCCTAGATAACTGTTGCCTATCTAACAAGCCATTTTGTGCTGTTACTAGTGTTATAAGGAAACTTTCTCATATGCTATTACTAGGAAACTTTCTCATGCTTGGGTTGATTACATATTCTGTTATGTTCTGTGCCTCAGTGTTCTTAGAAACCCAATCACAATAGAAGGCAGTTAGTACTGCTTTGAATAGTTAGCCACAGTAAGCTTGGACCCAAACCAGCTACCAGACAGCACTTCCTACACCTATGTATCAGCTTTGATGGTTTTGCTTTTATAAGCTGCCCCTGTGCTGGACCCCAACCTAAGAAAACACCTGCACCAATTTGGACTTCCATTTTGAGAAGAGGGTTGAGGAAAGTTTACGTTCCTAAGACCTCCCTGGAAACTGACACCCTGCTTGGCAGAAAGAGACATGTGCGTGGGTAACTGACATCCCACTAAATACTCTAACCAATGGGAGCAGGGTAAGTGTACAGCAAAGACAGGTTCCTAAGGAAATCCCTATCCCTAAATCTTTATTGGTGAAATAACTTGACACAGATGTTTGTAGATCTCAGGCTTAAAAGGCTGTCTAGGATTCTAGTTAGGGGTCACAGCTCAGCTCCTGAGTCTGGACTGTGTCCCTGGTTGATCAGTTTGACTGAGATGAGTGTCTGAGTGGTTTGTGCGGTGATCCCCAGACCCCAACAATATTTTAGATATTAGTTTTCATCTTTTTCTATTGAATTAGTTTGAAAGAGAAAGCCAAGAGACTCATGAATATTATAGAACATTTGAGAAATACTTAAAAGTGTTAATTAAAAGTGATAATTCTGATTCTGCCATGACCACATTTTAAAGTTCCTTAATCAAGATCAGTTTGAATATGAATCAAATCTTTGTTTTCTTTCTTTCTTTTTCTTTTTCTTCTTCTTCTTTTTCTTTTTTTTTAATGGTTTTTCTCGGTATAACTCTGGCTGTCCTGGAACTTGCTCTGTAGACCAGGTAAGATCTCAGACTCTGAACTCAGAGATCTGCCTGCCTCTGCCTCCCAGGTGCTAGGATTAAAGGTGTGTGCCACTACGGTCCAGCTAAATCTCCTGCTTTCTTATGTGGAGTCTTTCCTGTGTCATGAACTATTCCTCAGTGGTGGGAGGGTGAGAGGGGAAGGGATGGTATTCAACTAGTCAGAGAAGGAATGATAGTGAGCTGAACTGGAGATAAAAATAAAAGTAAATGAAGAAATATGAGAAATATTAAAGATAAAGTTGTCAGGACCAAGTGATGGATTTGATGCATGTTTTGAAATAGCTTCCAAATTCCGTGTTTTATTTCTACAATTTTAAAGGTCTCACATAATTTTATCATAAATCCTACACACAGAACACAAAATGCAATATCTTCAACAGAGGTGCACGCAGAATTCTTGCAAAGTCAGTTTAGAAATGCCAGTTTCCCTGCCACTGGAGTCACCTAAAATATCAAAAAGGAAGGTTTGCTTGTCCTATTTTCTAATAACTTTAACATGATAGTATGAACTGAGTATGTTCCATTCTGAATATCAGATAAAAACAATGGGGATCTAAAATAATATGAGAGAAGATGTTGGCTCTTAACCAGAAACTTCTGTGGAATATCCTTGTCTTCACTGTGAAGACAGTGAAATCTAAAAAAAAAAAAAAAAAAGCCAAAACCACAGCAAAATCATCTCTAACCCCCACCTTCTACAATAATGGTGTATGGAGGGCCTCTGCTACGTATTTGAAATATGTTCTATTTTCAAAGCTAACTGGCTGATTTATGGAGAAACACACATGTGTTTTTTGCTTCCCATAAGCACATTTGGATATTATTAAACTGAGAAGATAAAATATTGCATGGTGCTGAAGAATTAATTTCCAAATGTTTCTTTAAGATAAACAGCGTATCAACTATATCTTGAATGTCATCACTTTGGATGACCAACTAAACAGATTTATAGACAACTGCTTTGCTAAAAAGGAATTGTTTTGGTCTATCTGCCATAGACTATTATGTCCAAAAATGTGGTCATTGCCCCATCTACCCTGATATGAGGAATCTGTACTGTGAAAACAGAAGATTTCTGAAAATCCATCCTTATCAGTAGAACTGATAACAAGAGAGAATATACTCTACATCACACATAATCCTTTAGAGAATTTCCTCATCTTAACATTGGCTCAGAGATGACATATTAAAGGCGGGAAATAGAACCCTTGCACTCACAGCTAAGAAAGAAGGTCCTGTCAGCATCCCCTCTGGTCAGTAATTCAGAGCCGGTGCGCAAGCCACATGCTGGTGCGATCACAAATCTGCTTTCTTAGCTTTTCTTTGCACATTCCAACCCATCTTCACATCCTCAGAGGTTTTTTATGATGAGATACGAATTCCAAAATATCATCCTTTCTTGCTCCTCTATCCTTTGCTGACCACGTCTGTAGCATTTAAAAAAAAAAAAAAATTAAATCATGGGGGTGAGAAGTTTTTGAGTCTTAGAAAGGTTTTTATACCTGGTGAGTAACCCACCCAAGAGCCATACGGTCCTGAGAAGGGTTGCCCTGGTGCCTGCCATTTCTCTGCAGAATCAACGCAGCAAACCCAGGAACTTTGAATTCTCAACTGTAATCCCTTGAAGGGAGGTAGGATTTGGCAACCTGGGGCCGAGTTCTGTTCCCTCGGTTACTTCGTCTGGAAGAATATGGGACAAGATCCTCTCAGAATAGGAATGGGAGGACCGTAGTGTCAAACCCTGGTAATGTTTCTCTCTATGTAAAAATCAGTGGAGGTTCAAGCACCTATCAACATGATTGACTTCATTCGTTACTGGAGGCTACTTTGTACCACACATAATGTTACTGTGAGAACAGAACAATTAATAACAGGCAAAAAGAAAAACCTCTCATCCAGTTTACATCCCATAAGTTAGAAGCCGTCATCCACCCAAAGAAGCCAGAATGGAGAACGTTCTAACCAATAACACAGGCCCCAACTGTGCAAGGTCAGGTTTCTTCTCCAGCCCTAATTTTTCCAGTCCTGAGAAGCAAAAGACCTTCTTTTTTAAACAAGGTGTCACTATGTATGTAACAAGCGAGCCTCCAACAACCTAAGTAACCAGGCTGGCTTCAAACATTCAGTCATCCTCTTGCCTCTGTCTTCCCAGTGCAAAGACTATAGGCAGCCTTCACAATACCCTGTTCCTAGTCTTAGTAAATACATAGCTACATTTCTCTTAGAAAAAGCAAAGAAGAAAACAGAAGATGAATAATTTAATCCCTCAGAACTAAATGTAAATAATCACATTCCTTAGAACTAGATGTAAACATATTTACCTTATGTTTAACAAGTCTGTTTATTGAGAGGGGTTCCCTTGTATTATTATGTTAGAGAAAGAAGAAGAAAAAAACCACTGTGTCACAGATGTTGAGAAAGCATTTTTGGTTAGGAATAGAAAACCACAGTAATGTGAGGAATCATTCTCAAAAAGACGCTAAATCCCCTCTCACCTTCCAGCACATGGGAGACCAAGAGACCTTTAAAGTATCTAGGAAAAAGATGGGTAATATCTCTTAGCACCACGGCTCTCCAGGGAGCGCAAGATAAAAGGTTGGTTCTGGGGTCCTGTCTTTCAGCAGTTTCGTTCATTTGTAGAAAAACAATGCTTTCTTTCTCATGTGAGCAATAAACCCTCTATCTATTCTGGCTGAATTAATTGTGATACCTGGTGAGGGACAGAGACAGCACAGGCAAACTTGAGAGACAGACTGTTTCATCTCGTAAGCTTGAGATGAATAACAGCTTTACATTCAAACTGCCTGAATCTGAGAATGTGTTTATAATACAACAAAAACATAGCAAGGAAGGACAAGTTCTGATTTTTTTTTTCCTAATTCCAAGGCCCTCTGGGAGAATACGTATGAGGAAAACTTTGTCATGGAATTAGATCTCACTCCCCTGTCAAAAATCTAACAGTGAAGCATGAACAGTAAGAATTATAATTTCCCACTTTGGTTATTTTGTTCTCTCTCTCTCTCTCTCTCTCTCTCTCTCTCTCTCTCTCTCTCTCTCTCACACACACACACACACACACACACACACACACACACACACACACATCTAGCTATATGACATCTTCTCTTTCTCTTTCTAAAGTAAAACCTTCCCTTTTGTTATGGAACCCTGCCACTAAGGCTGCATTCAACCATAAGGGGACAGCTCCCTGAGCTCAATGCAAAATGGAGTACTCTTTGTTTGTTGGTTTGTTTGTTTGTTTGTTTGTTTGTTTCCAGCAGGGCTTCCTCTTCTCTGTCTGACCTTATTTGGGGAGCAGGACCCGCACACTCTCTACCTGAGGAATGCCACATAGTCCTTAGCAAAATTACAGGTTCAACTTCCTGGGATGCCCCTCTACTCAAATGAGGTATTCCCAGTACCTTAGGTCTCAACCAATGAATCTTCATTTACCCTAAGAAGCCTTTCCACTCTCCAAGGCTTATGTAGCCCTTGTTAACCCCCTCCCAAAAAGCACACAGCCTTTCCTGCAGAATAAGCAGTGACTTCTGAACACCCTGAGGGAAGAAGCCGAATGGAGAACCACACCTTTCTGTGTCACAAACACAAACTCCTGTACTCCTGTTAAGGATCTTTTTTCTCATTTATACCTACAAGGTTTATAGCAGTAAATGTTTATTTATGTGATCTGTAGACTTCAGTGAGTGGTGTTGGTGGTCTGAATCTTCAATGCCCCCAACAATCTTGGGCATTTGATAGTCCTCATTTGATGGTAGTGTTTGGGTAGGTTTAGAGGCATAGCCTTGCTGAAGAAAGTTTGTCATAAGTGGGCTTTGAGAGTTTAAAGATATACACCGATCCTTGATTGCTTTCTCTGCTTCCTGCTTGCAGTTCAATAGGGAAGCTCTCAGCCTCCAGCTCCAGCTGCCATATCGTGGCTCCAACATAGACTCTAACCATCTAAAATAAACTCTTTCTACAGGTTGCCTTCATCATGGTGTTTTATCATGGCAATAGAAAAGTAGCTAACACCATTGATTAAATTGTGCTTCAGGCAACTCATTAACCAACTAAAGATAAAATCACTTTGAAACCTTTAAAAAACACAAATCAGGCAAAACACCACAGAAGCAATGTAGATATTCAGTACTTCTATCACAACTCATAATCTGTATTCCCAGAATGAAGCCTTTTAATAATTCCCAGGGTGCTATGTGCCTAAGATTAAATTCCTAGACTCGACAGGTTCACTGAGACTTATCACACATAAATTCTGGATAATATCATGAATGTCTTCACCATGATATAAAAATATGATTAAGTTATGAGGAAGCACAGCACTTGCTTATATATACCCTTGAACAAGAAACAGGAGACCACATTTCACCATAGTAGAGACAAAGAACTTACCATATGCTTGAACTAGAAAACCTCCCCAGAGAGTCCGGGGCAAGAGTGCTCCCACTTCCCCATCAACTCCTCCTACAGATTCTTTTCGGTATCTTCAGGAGCTTCAGAGGCTCTGGATCACTGTAGTCCAGTCGCAAACTAACCTACTAGACAGAGCACTGGCACACAGACAAGGCATATTAAGTAGGCCAAGTATTATTAAATATGGCCGCTACTGCCAATACCCCAGGGACCCCCAAACCACTCCTAAGAGTCTGAGACCCACAGGGACTTCAAGCAGACATGTGGTGGAGGAGGCAAAGGATAAGTCAGCAGAGTGCACAGTATCTCTAAAAAACAACTTTTTTTAAAGGCAGGTCTTATGGAAAGATGCTTTTAAGAAGTGGTACCATCCCAAGATACAATTTGCAAAACACATGAAACTCAAGAAGGGAGACCAAAATGTGGATACTTCGTTCACTTCTACAAAGTGCAGAATGGGGAACAAAATACCCATGGAGGGAGTTACAGAGACAAAGTTAGGAACTGAGACAGAAGGAAGGACCATCCAAAGACTGCCCCACCTGGGGATCCATCCCATAAACAGCCACCAACCCCAGACATTATTGCATGTGCCAGCAAGATTTTGCTGACAGGATCCTGATATAGCTGTCTCTTGTGAGACTATGCCAGTGCCTGGCAAATACTGAAGTGGATGCTCACAGTCATCTATTGGATGGAACACAGGGCCCACAATCAAGGAGCTAGAGAACGTACCCAAGGAGCTAAAAGGGTCTGCAACCATATAGGAGAAACAACAGTATGAACTAACCAGTACTCCCCAGAAATGTGTCTCTAGTTGCATATGTAGCAGAGGATAGCCTAGTCGGCCATCAATGGGAGGAGAGGCCCTTGGTCTTGCAAAGATCATATGCCCCAGTACAGGTGAATGCCAGGGCCAGGAAGCAGGAGTGGGTGGGTTGGGGAGCAGGGCTGGGGGAGGGTATAGGGAACTTTCAGGATAGCATTTGAAATGTAAATGAAGAAAATATCTAATAAAAAAAAAACTAAAAAAAAAATTGCAAAAGCCCCCTCCCCCAAAAAAGAAGTAGTACCATAAAATTTGGGGGTAGCAGGGGAAGATGGTGGGGCAGAACTGTGAGTAGTAGAGAGAAGCAGAGAGAAGAGGGAGCTCTTGCTGCTGGCCCTGCTGGCAGAGGAGAGTGAAAGGCCACAGCACTGACCACAGACAGCAAGCTTGATGGTTGTGCCTGGGAAGCCTGTGGGCTGTCATCACCTAAAGTAGGGAGGTGTGTGGCCAGGGCCAGGAGCTCTAAGGGATCCTGCCCACCACCACCCTTCCCAGCTGTAAGATGTCCTTAGCTCTGGACATCAACAGGATATCCAAGATGAGTCCAGAATCTATAGTGCTTATAATAAGATTAATAAGAGACAAACACACTGTCTTGCCTGTCTTCTATGACACAGGAGGCTTCATAATGAAATGAAGACCGGAGAAAGGGAAACCCATCTATTTTTATTTTCAGGTTCAATGAAGAAGAGACAGACCATAGAGACATATAGCTGGACAAATCCAGTGTCGTGGATAATCTCAGTTGTCAGCTAAACTAGAATTAGCATAGACTCATGCCTCTGGGTGTATATAATAGAGAGCACTTCTGGAATAAGGAAGACTCATTCTCAACATGAGTGGCACCATCCCGTGCGGTCCCACACTGAATACAAAGGAGAAAGTGAGCACCAACATTCATCTCTCTCTCTGCTCCCTGACTATGAACACAATTCGACCAGCCACCTCAAGCTCCTGCCACCCACAGTCTCCCCAGATAATTAATTATACCCTCAGACCGAGAACAAAAATAAATCCTTCCTCAAGATACTTCTTTCAGATATCATGTTAGAGTGAAAAGAAAAGTAACTAACATAAAGTAACAATATATGGTCTGATGATAAACCAGGATGGGTTTGTGTTTAATAAAAATCTTTTTGGTCATAATCTTCTGTAGCTTCAACAAGGAAGATATTTCCTAACTCCAGGTATGGAAATAGTACCCCTAATCATAGAAAGGTTGAAGCCAGCTCAAAAATTGTCTGCTCTCTCCAGTTTGCTCCAGTTCCACTCCAATCTGAAGGTGATGTATTTTGGAGAAGCACCTCTGAACCTTACACCACCTTCATTGTCAAAGTCACCTTTATTCCCTTCAATGAAGTAATGAAATGAGAGCCAAGCTGTGAAAATACACAGCTTGGGCTGAATCTAGAGCTTTTATTTCTCTTTTCTAACTAAGCCTAGGTTTGGACGCTTCTAGCCTCCTGTGGGGGGTTGAATATGCTGGGCTCAGGAAGTGACACTATTAAGAGGTGTGATCTTGTTGGAGGAAATATGTCACTGCAAGGGTGGGCAATGAGACCCTCCTGTGGGAGTCAGTCTTCTCCTATCTACCTTCAGAATAAGAGGTGGAACTCTCAGCTCCTCCAATCCCACATTGGCCTGGATGCTGCCATGCTCCTGCCTTGATGATAATGGACTGAACCTCTGAACCTGTAAGCCAGCCCCAATTAAATGTTGCCTTTTATAAGAGTTGCCTTGGTCGTGGTGTCTGTTCACAGCAGTACAACCCTAACTAAGACACCTCCAGACAATCTAATCTTCCAAGAGCTTCTGACAGAATTGTTCTGTGTGGCCTCATTAATTTTGGTAATATGCTCTAACCTTTTGGCTCTTTAGTCTTTGGTTCATTCTGTTTTCACCTGTGTTTAGCTTGTTCTCTTTGCAACCTATCTCTGTACAACATATCTAAACCTCTCAGACCAGGCCTTTTCTCTTCCAGCCTCTTTGACGCTCAGGACTTGGAACCAAATCGGATTCTGCTCCCATCCCAGGCTCAGCCATCTCCTTCCTGCCTGATGCATAGAGAAAGCTCATACCCCAGTTTCTAACTCTCTATGGTCCCCATCAATGTCTGGGTACCCAGGAGACCAGGAACCACAACATCCATCCCAGACCCTAATGTTTCTCACTCAGGAAAACACAAACTGGCACCCGTATCATGGACTGTGTTCTGCCTCTGCTGAGTGGCTTGCCAGCAGCACTTGGGCACCCTAGCATGCAGGCAGACATGCACACACTACACATCACACCACCCTTCTCTCTCTCTCTCTCTCTCTCTCTCTCTCTCTCTCTCTCTCTCTCTCTCTCTGCTCTGCTCTTAAGTAGCCTCTGTCCCTCTGTTGTTCTCCTGTAAGTTAGGTGTATTCTATCTCTGAGTCATTCTGTCAAATCTTTCTCTGATTCATCACATTGTCTGTCCCTCTATTAGACATCATTAGACATCAATTTCACACATGGCTGCTTCCTTCTACAAACTAAACATACCTTCATTGTTAGAGATTAAAGGTGTGTACTAAGAAGCATGTCAGTATTCCAGTCAGATCATACTTTAATCCAGGGCATGTCTACATTCCAGCCAGATCATATCTTTGGATGTAATCTTTGCCAAAACAGCCATGGTGCTGGATTAAAATTCCTCTTCACTTCATCACTTGGAATATAGTAAACATTCAACAAAAATATCAGGAACAGTAGGTGGATAGGGACTCAAACCAGCTACTGGCTTTACAATAAATAGCAAAATTCAATGAATATCATAAATGCTAATGTTCCTTGCCCTTTTCAGAACCAGAAAGTAGCCACCCAAAAAAGGCAATCCTGTTGTTTTCAACAACTCTTCGTTTATGGCCTGGTGAATAATGATTCTGTCTCATCCACCCATATTCAGAAGTCTTAAGTAGGTTTTTTTTATTATTATTATCTCTCTCTCTCCTCAAACATCAAATGCTAATGCTACCCAAGCGAATGTACTTTAAGAGGTCAAGGTTTTTTTCCCCTCAGGAAAAAACTAAAAATTAGTCTGTGACCTCCCAAGATTTCACAGATACAAACATAGTCTCACAAGCACACAGTCACATGACAAGCAATGACCTTAGAGCAGCAAATGGGTTTTTTTTTTAATGATTGTTATTTTCAATTATGTGAGTACATGGTATAGTGCGTATGCACACATGACTGTAAATGCCCAAGGAGGACAGAGGTGTTCAGTCCCCAGGAAGGGAAGCTGTAACCAAGAGCTGCTTGACACGGACAGTGAAAACTGAAACTAGAGGGAGCACAACTGTTAATAAAGGGAGTGGATTAATTCACCTGTGTACACATGTGTATTTGTATGTGGGTGCAAATGGGCTCACATTAGATTCTCTGCATCTTTAACACCAGAATATATTCACTACCACAGTAGGACGAGTAGTTTACACTCCCATAAGTATGCCTCAGAAGGAATCTTTTCTTTGACCAACAACACTGGGGTGACAGGAGATACTGAAGTATCATGTGAGTGTCTGTTATTCGGTTATCACCCAAATGTTATTTCAAAAAGAGGTTTTCATTTTCGAATCTGTGTTTCATAAACTGACATGTCCAAGGGATACAAATGACAGTGCCAAATGTTTTCAATCAGAGACATGCTGTCGGTAGTTTCTTCTACTTGTGGCACATCATTATCAACAAAGAGAGAACTAAAACACTCTCAAGATGGAGAAAGTCCAAGGACTGGCAAGTACTGGAGTCCCCAGTGACAGCTGCAGACCAGGTGGGTCTTTGTTTGGGGCCATGGCTCCATAGCTCTCAAACTCCTCTTCTGTGTTAATCTGTCATTATCCTTCTGTATTTCTTACATGGGATGTTAACAAGTGCAAGAAGTCAAAATTGTCTGTTGTGTTTTCTTAAGGTTTTTAGTTGGAGGGTTTGGTTTGGTTTGGTTTGGTTTTGGTTTTGGTTTTGGTTTTTCAAGACATGGTTTTTCTGTATAGTTCTGGCTGTCCTGAAATTTGCTCTGTAGACTAGGCTGTCCTAGAACTCACAGAAATGGGCCTGCCTCTGTGTCCCTTGTCTTGGGATTAAAGGTATGTGCTGCCACCACCACCACCACCACCACACTGTCTGTTCTTAACAAATAGAAGATACAACTGAAGATCCACAGTTGATGTGCCAGGGCTGTGGATAATCATTGTGCAGCGTGTGGCGGTGATCAAAAGAGGGAAGGGAAGTGTTGTCAGTAGCACCCAAGCAAGGAAGATTCTGGAACAGGCATTTTTAATTAATTTATTTTTTTGTGTGTTTTTATATACGTGTGTGTTTTGCCTGGACACTTGTGCCTTGGTATCCTAGGCCAGAAGAAAATGTCAGATCCCCCAGAACTGGAGTTACATATGGTTGTAAGCCACCATGGGGGTGCTGGGAATCAAGTCCCAAGTCCTCAGGAAGAGCAGCCAGTGTTCTTAATTAGTCCAGCCATCTCTCCAACCCCTACAGGAGAAATTTTAAGAATTGAAAACTTAGGGAAAGGAGCAAGCCTTTATCTTAGAGTAGTGGTTCTCAGCCTTCCTAATGCTGTGACCCCGAACCATAAAATTATTTTGCTGCTACTTCATATCTGTAGTTTTGCTACTGTTATGAATTGTATGTAAATATCTGATATAGAGGATAGCTGATATGTGACCACCCCTCTCTGGGGGTTGTCACCCCTAGATTGAGAACCACTGTCTCTTAAGCCCTGCTACCAAAGGTGGATCAGATGTTGCAAAGCTGGAGTAGAGAAAGAAGACATTGACCTGTCTGCATCAAAAGCATTCCTACATTGTCCCATCTGGGGAGGCTAGGGCAGGGGACTTGCGCCACTGTGACAGTTCAGGACTACTGTCCTAAATATTCCGTTGTTGCTGGATGAGGCCAGCCCTTGTTTGGCCATTCAGCATTTCTGTGTGTGGTCTTATTCAGTCTGCTGACACCAGTAAAACTTGGACACAAAATCACCCCATACCAATCTGTTAAAAAGGAGCTGGACCATGCCTTAACATGCTTTGACCCTGGTCAATATTCCTTTTCGGCTGCTGTTTTCCACTCCTTAAAATGAAACAAATCAATGAGCTTTTCTTCTTCGGTTAATTGTTAAAAAGTGAGTGTCACAGAAGGCATGCCAGGTGACTCTCATTAAGCTCTTTTGGTGCAGTTAATGCTAATTCATAAAAAGAAAATACTCGAAATTCCAAATTCTGGCTTTAATGCAGATGAAAGGTCATTGAATTCAACTCACAATTCAGTGGGACGTTTCTTCTGCCTCGAGAATGGTGAAAGGGATTTGGCTGGTTGAAGAAAAGAAAACAGAAGGAAAGGCTAAATAATGGCATACTAAATTTGTTTGGGGAGAGGGGAGATTTTCTACAATCCAGCAATACTTTTGAACTTCTTTCCCCATCTTTATTAATGACTGTGGGGAGGAGATGCAATAGCCTCTTAATAACCTCCACAGGCGAATCACAATGCCCATCTGTACCTTGCTGTTAACATTCATAGCTGAGAAATGAAACCAAGTAATACAGTCAGATTAGAAGTGGAGGGAGGCAATAAAAATAAGATCCAGCCTAGTAAGCTAATATCTCTTCAGGGAATGTTATAAAACACCTTTATGTAATTGAAAGAAGGGCCTGATAAGGGTGTAATGGCAGAGGAGACATGGAACTGTTATAAGAAACTAAAACAGGATTTACTATGTGCACTGACAGCCAGTAGAGAAGCTCCCACAATGTGTGTGGTAGAAGAAGGTGTCTAGTCTCGCAGAGAAAGGAAAAAGAAGCCTCGGGAAGAAATAGGTGAATCTGTACCACAGTGCAATACCTAGCTCTCAGAACTCACAGGCAATGGGAAAAACAAAAACAAAAAACAATAACAAAAACAACCTCCTGGAATTAAGTGCATTGAGGAGGCAGAAAAACAATAAAAATCAAATGACTCAAAGTAATTATGTAAAGAAGAGAAAGCTCAGACCTGCATGGTTTGCCTAAATAATCACTTTGAAGAGATCAACCAGCTGCAAATATTTACAGATGGGCAGTACTAAACACACACACACACATACGCACACATACACCAGATTTAAAAAAAAAAAAGGAGATGATGTGGGAAAATTTTATGGTGACTTTATCTATATTTGGACATCAGAGATAACTCTAAAATCTTATATTGAAATTCAAGAAAAAATTAATTACAAGTAAGAATATGAATGCTTCCTTTTTCTTAAATAACTAGGGATACAAGTCTCATATTCTTAGTCCCTTATTCTACACATCCAATTTACTCAACTCCTGGTTGTAAATGTGTGAGAAATACTTAAACTCCCATCTAAACACTTCAAATAGAGGATTTGAGGTTGAGGATACAGTTGGGAGAGTACTAGCCTAGCATGTAAAAAGCCCTTGTGTGACCCCAAGAACTTCCTAAGTGCCTGGTACATGCCCATAATCACAGCACTCAGGAGACAAAGGCCAGAAGATCAGAAATTCAAGATTATCTTTGATTATGTAGTGAATTCAGGCCAACCCAGGCTACACAAGATCTTATATGAATAGTAAACTAGAAGAGTTGACATTTACTCCCTAATGTTTGTCAGCTAGGATTGACTTGGCTTCTAATACCAAAGTGAAGTTAATTCCATACTCAACTTCTAACAAGACAGAAAAGGGTTTAGCTGTTTAGAGAGTTTAAGCACTAAAGAACATACTAGAGAATTTAAAGTTACAGATTCTTTCTCTTCTTTTGATCTTATTTTAACTTAACTCTCCTGCCCAAAACCACAGAACATGGTCTTCGTTTTCTTGTAAGCCTCCAGAGATAACTAAAACAAGTCCCAATCAAGCCAGTTTTGTGTTAAAAATGTGTTATTCTTGTTACACATACGGGACCCACCCATCTTCGTAAATAATCTGAATTCTTCTTAGAAATAGGGGACACATACATAAAAGAAAAATAATGCACAAGGAGCTAGTGAGACGGCTGAAAGGGGACCTGTCTCCTGAGGACCAGAGAGTTCCAACCCCCGTCCCAGAAGCCACATGGTGGAAGAAGAGTGCCAACTCCTGCAAGTGGTCAAGAGTGACTCCTTTGAGGACACTGAGCTTTACTGGTGGCCAATGGAAAGCCACTGCTGAGTGAAGGCATTGCCAATGCAAGCGCCTTGGTGTGGAAGCACATTTGCCTGAAGGCTGTGAGGAATGCATTTGCAAATGGGAGTGCGACTGGACTTCAGACCAGGGAAATGTTGAGGGACAAGATGGTTAAAACATTAATGGGCCTTTACTTTGATCCGGAAAAACATTGAGTTTTAAGCAAATGAAAAGCATCCTCTGTCTCATGTCTGTTTGTTTTTAAACCATCATGTGACTACTCAGTGAAGAATAAGTTTCAGGGACCTGGGTTGATTAAGTGGGAAGTGAGCTAAGAAATTATCCAGGAAAGGAATCTCCTAAATGGGCAATTTACTGATGATCCTGGAGGTTTCTGCACCTCCAGGCTTATCCTCATCTCCAGCCTGTAGCAGACTGTTAGTCTCAATATATCTGTTTTATATATATATATATATATATATATATATATATATATATATATATATAGAGAGAGAGAGAGAGAGAGAGAGAGAGAGAGAGAGAGAGAGAATAGCTACTGATTTTCCTGTGTAAAATTTGGTAATTTTATTTTGTATCAAACTTTTTCACTGAAAGAGTCTAACATCTGTAGAAGTTTTCTGATGGAGTTTTTAGACCCTTTATGTATACTATAATATCAACTGCAAATAAAAATATTTTAAGTGTTTCTTTTCCTATTTGCATCCCCTTGATCTCTTTCAGTTGTCTTGTCACTCTAGCTAAGACTTCAAAAACTATATTGAATAGGTTTAGTGAGAGTGGATGTACTGGCTAGTTTTGTGTCAAGTTGACACAGGCTAGAGTTATCACAGAGAAAGGACCTTCATTGGGGAAATGCCTCTATGAGATCCAGCTGTAAGGCATTTTCTCAATTATTGATAAAGGGGAGAGGTCCCCTTGTGGGTGGTGCCATCTCTGGGCTGGTAGTCTTGGTTCTATAAGAAAGCAAGCTGAGCAAGCCAGGAGAAGCAAGCCAGCAAGCAACATCCCTCCATGGCCTCTGCATCAGCTCCTGCTTCCTGCCCTGCTTGAGTTCCAGTCCTGACTTCCTTGGTGATGAACAACAATGTGGAAAAGTAAGCTGAATAAACCCTTTCCTCCCCCACTTGCTTCTTGGTCATGATCTTTTGTCCAGGAATAGAAACCCTGACTAAGACAGTGGACAACCTTGTCCTGTTTCTGACTTTAGTGAAAATTCTTTGAGGTGTCCATTATTTTGATGTTGGCTTTGGGCTTGCTTGCTGTAAATTGCCTTTACTATGTTGAGTAAGGTCCTTTGTATCCCTTTGTCTCTCTAGAACTTTTATCATGAAGGAGTATTGGATTTTTGTCAAAGGCCTTTTCTACATCTAAAGAGATGACCATGTGTTCTGTTTGTTTTGTTTTGTTTTGTCATCCATCTTGTTTATATGGAGGATTACTATATTGGTTTATGTATGCTGAACCATCTCTGGGAAGAAGTCTACTTAATCATGGTGGATATCTTTTTGGTGTGTTCTTGAATTTAGCTTGCAGGTATTTTATTAAGAAATTTTGTATCTATGTACAGAAATTGGTCTGTAATTTTCTTTTTCGGATTTTTGTGTGGTTTCAATAACAGGGTAATTGTGACCTTTTAAAAAGACAATTTTCCTTTTGTTATTATTCTTGTGGTATTTTGAGGAGTATTGACATTAATCCTTCTTTGAAAGTCCGGTAGAATTTTGTGGCACATCCACATTTTGTGATTACTGATTCTATTTCACTAGGTGTTATAGATCCGTTTAAATTACTTATCTGATATTGATTTAACTTTGGTAGGTAATATATTTCAAGAATTTTACCCATTTCTTTTAGGCTTTTCAGTTTGGAGAAGTACACATTTTGAAGTATGTCCTCTTGATTTGCTTGGTGTCTGTTGTGATGTCCCTCTGCTCTTTCATTTCTAACTATCTTGATTTTGATCTTCTCTGTGTGTCTTTTAGTTCATTTGGATAAGATTTTGTTTTCAATATTATTGACTTTCTCAAAGAATCAACTCTTTGTTTCATTGATTCTGATTTGTTGTTGTTTATATTCTATAGATTTCAATTCTAAGTTATTTCTTGTGGTCTATTCCTTTAGGGTATTAGTTATTCTTTGTGATCTAGAGCTTTCATATGTGCCATTATGTTGCTAGTATAAGATATCTCTAATTTTTTTTTTAGTGTAGCCACTTAGTGTTATGAACTTGCCTCTTAGAACCACCTTCATTGTTTCCCATAAGTTTGAGTGTGTTGTGCTTTCATTTTCATTTAATTCTATTTTTTTCATTACCTTTTTAATTTCTGTCCCTACCCATGTTTCATCCAGTAATGAGTTGTTCTATTTCCATGAGTTTGTACTCTTTCTATTATTTATATCCAGCTGTAATACATAGTGTTCAGATAGAATGCAAGGAGCTATTTCTATTTTCTTGTATCTGTTAAGACCTGCTTTGTGTCCAAGTATGGTCAATTTTGGAGAAAGTTCCATGAGCTTCTAAGAAGAAGGTATATTCTTTTGTGTTTGGGTAAAATGTTCTACAAATATCTGATAGGTTCACTTGATTTGTGACTTTATTTGACTCTAGCATTTCTGTTTCGTTTTTGTCTGGATTACCTACTGGCAATGGTTAGGTATTAAGATCAGCCACTATCACTGTGTCAAGGTCAATATATAATTTTAGCTGTGGTGGTGCTTCTTTTATGAATTTGGGCATCCTTGTATTTGGTGAATAAGTGTTTAGAATTACAAAATTCTCTTGTCTGTATAAGTGTTGCCTTGGTCATGGTGTCTGTTCACAATAGTAAAACCCTAACTAAGACAGTTAGGGAATTTTACTGACAATATTTTCTGTTCCTTTGACCTGGGTTTCCTCTCCTCCTTTTCTTCCTATCATTTGTAGGTCTTTTCATAGGACACAAGATTTCCTGGAGGTTTTGTGCCTGAGTTTTATTATATTTAACATTTTCTTTGACTGAGGTATCAATTTCTTCTACTTTGTCAGCAGTGCTTGGGATTCTTGTACTTCTGTATCTTGTACTCTGTTGGTGAGGCTTACCATCAGAGGTTATAAGGTTTTTTCCTTGACTTCCCAAATCTTTCATCTCCAGTATTATCTCAGTTTGGGTTTCCTTTAGTGATTCTGTTTCTATTTCAAAATCTTGAGTTCTTTACGTTATTTCATTTTCACATACTTCATTAAAGTATTCACATCCTCTTTAATGTCCTTAAACATATGCATAATTGCCATTTTGAAGTCTTTGTCTTATGCTTCATCTATATTGTACTTCTCAGTGCCTACTACAGTGGGGTCACTGGGTTCTGGTGGAGGTATATTGCCTTGTTGTTAATGTTTGTGTTTTGTGCTGGTTTTTAGACATCTGAGACTGGGATGCTTGCAATTTCTAGGTGTTGATATCTGATCTTGTCTTCAATGAGTGATTGTTTTGTTCCTTGATTTCTGTTACCCTCTTTGGGTTTTAAGAAAGTATATGACTGTGGGTGCCTGGTAGAGGGTGCTTCTACAGATTGGTATGTAACCAAGAGGAATAGAATTGTGTTAGGAGGAAAGGTTGAGAGGGCCTTCAGGAAAGAGGTAAGGGGGTCCTGTCCAAGCTAAGAGGTAGGGTTCTAAAGTAGTTAGAGGTATGCTAGGAAGGGAGAATCATGCAAGTAGGTCTCAGTAAAACAAATAATCTGAAAATACTTGGATGAAAGGCCTATGGGGACCCAGAGTCTGAACCATGAGTTAGGGTAGCCAATGAATGAAGGTGGAATAAGAGGAGAGGGGACTATTAGCCAGTTGTTACCAGGTTAAGGGCTAGGATGATGAGAGCATAATAGAGGATAGGACAGATAGTGTGACTCACCTACCTGAGTCCCTGCCAGATGTCACCATTGAGGATCCTAGGTAGAGAGTATTTCCGGGTATTATACTTGCAGCTGACACGAAGAAGTGAGAATAGACAAAAAGGGATGGCTGAGAGGGTTCACAGGAAGGAGGAAAGCTGGGTCTATCCTAAGGTTTAGGAGAGTCCCCAGGGAATGGAGGAGAAGTACCAGCCATCAATCTTGTACAGTGCTCAAGAAGAGACTGTAATGGAGGACAGGAAGGAAAGCATGAATACCCCATTTCATAAACAATAATTTAGAAGGCAATTTGACAGGAACATCATGTTCATTTAGCAGAACAATAGCAGTAGCTTCCCCACAGTGACATCTCCAACTTTCACCAGAATTACAGTACCAGACATGAATTCCCTCCTATGGAGGCAAGGCACCAAAACATGTGCCGTCTTTAGTAAGAGTATCTGACCAACCAACTCTAGTAGGCCACCAAGAGTAATGGCAATTACCCATATTGTTTCCAGTTTAAGATAATCTAGTACATCAACGAATAAAAGCCAGAAAGAATGAAATTGGGCTTTAAAGTTCCAAAAACTTGTTTGTCCCCTTAGAAAAAGTGAGTCAGTATTTAAATAATCCTTTAGGATGATGGGCTATGAAACAAATGGGCTTCAATCTATCTACCTGCTCTTCAACAGATTAAAAATGCAAACAAAATCTTCCCACATTTCTAGAACACTAACACACTCGTGAATCTGCCTAAAAGTGTAAATCAAAGAAATTTTTTAAGAAAATCTATATGCTTTGTGTTAGCATCATAATTTAAACATACATGCTTTCAATAGTCATCCAAAATTTTACATTGTGTACCTATAATTACAAATACTAACAATGTTAGAAGTGTGTGTGGTGCTACGTACCGGTACTCCCAACCTTTAGAGGCCAAGGCAGGAAAATTTCAATTTCAGGTCCACCTGATTACTGAATACACAGGGGGAATCAGTCTCATAAGCCAAAACACAAACAATAAGAGCAAATGTGTTTTAGGTCTTGGTTCACAAAATATTTTCATTTCACCACCATTTTAAAGTGACCTCTGCAACTGATCTGGTGCATTGTTACTGGGTTTTTAGTTATTTCAAAGAGTACATTTATTAGAACAAATCACAGCTTACACACACCTGACTTCTGCTGCAAGATTCAGCCTTGGTTTTAAATTGTAATTTGGTCTGGAAATCATAGGAGGTAGGCCACCCCTTCTGGATGCAATGGGCAGCTGCTCTATGGTTCTAGCTCCCACACTGAAGATAAAGGGTTATAATCTATTTCAATCATGTATTTGCTATGAAACTCCAGTGAGCTTCATCTTACATTGTTAGGGAGAGAAAATGAAATAGAAATTCCAATTGGTGTTAGGTAGAAAATGTAACCTTAATAAAATGTCTCTCATAGTGGCATAATAAAATTCTACTCCTTCTTTGCAGGTTATTCAGATAACACCTCCTCCATTATGCCTTGTATTTGCCATCAGATATGCTTTCTGATATTATCCTCCTCCCACTCTGAAAGCACAATGCCTTCTCTGAGGTGAGATGCTTTATGCTTAAGCAGAAATTGAGGTCATGTAGACAGGAAATTCCCAATCCATTTTTTTTCTTATTTTCTTCTTCCTATTTTTGAGATTATAACATAGTTTATCACATTTCTCCCTTATGTTTCCTACCTCTAAACCTTCCAATAATATTCTTCCTTTCTTTTAAATCCATGACCTTATTTTTATTAACTTAGTACACAGAGATATAGTTATAAAGATATATATTTTTAAATGCAACCAGCACAGTTTGTATACTATTAATTGAATGTATGTTTTCAGGAATAACTATTTGGTATCGAATAACCAATCAGCATGTTCTTCCCTGAAAAAGACCATTTCTCCCTCTCTTGGCACTCTTCAGTTGCCTGTAGTTCTTTGTTTAGGGATGAGGCCTCGTGGGCTTTTCCCTGTCTGTTTTGGAATGTCTATTGGAATCATGTTGGTGAGCCTCAGCTAGAAGAGAGGGTCACTTTTCTTCAGGTATGTAGCCATTAGTATGTTGCCCATGATCCCTTGCTATTCCTCTGACCTACCTCGCTTTCCTCACAGGCATTCTAGTATCCTTCAGATCACAGTTGCCATCCTCTGATCTCTTAACATCCAGATGTACACTCCTCATTCTCAAATATAGAACTTGATTGTACATCTAAAATCTGATAAATCACAGCTCAAAGATAACCCTTGGGAGGAACTCTGAGACAGACAGGGGTGGGTGGGGAGGAGGGAGTTACTACGCTAGATTTGTACACAGTTGTGATTCCTTCAACAGCCTAGACATGAAGTATGTGTCTCTGTGGTCCAGATGCTGAAGCTCAGGGAGATTAAGGAAGTTTTCCAAGACCTCACATATACATGAGAACATAGCCTGGACTCTGGACACATGTGAGATTTTCAAATTCATTCTGCACAGTAAATGTGCATATGAATGCTACCATATAGCTCTAAACCAGCACAACTAAGTTCCCTTTAAGGCACAACATTATCCCTGAGGATGATTCCAATAAAGCAACTTTCCAACTGTTTTATGAGCAGTAGAAAGAATCATCATGAGTAGGGATTCATACATTCCCAAGGCCCCCCATTTAAACACATTTAAGTTGAACACAAGTATAAAGAATGAAGATCAGAAAGAGAAAAAAGAAACAAAGAGGGGCTGAGGCTTACATGAGTTGACCAGAACAGAGAACACGTGGGACTTTTTTTTTCCAGACAAATTCAATAAAGATGTGTGCTTTTGTTATCTAAAATCAACATGAAAAGTTTGCCCCTCCCACCACCTCTGGGGCCTTTGTATAGAACCCATAATTGAACTTTATTTCCTCTGGCAAAGATTTCCTTCAATGTTTTTGTAACATTCAAAGCAAGCTTTATTCCGTCCTTAGCAATCACAAGCAGAACTTCAATGATTCTCTACATATTTGCAATTTTAGAGAGAAAACACCATGAAACGCTAAAGGCCTTGATTATCAGAGGGATGAAAGATTCATACTTTGCTCTGATGGAGCAAAACCTTGGCAGGGTGAGAGCCACCTTCCGAGTACAGCAGTGAAGTTTCCACTCTGTTGTGTCAGATGAATGGCTTTCATTTTACTGTTTGCTTATCCTCGGTAAGGATGCCAGATTGATTCAAGTTATTTGCAATGCCTTGAAGGCATAGGAGGTTGTAGCATCGAGAGTCCTCGCAACATACTATTGCTTTTCTAAGGCAGAATTTGTCATAGTAACATAAATGTCAACATAAAATATTCTGTTTCTCTTCACATATTAATATTTGCTTGCGAATAAGTAAATATAGCAATCAGAAAAGCCAGTGTAGAGTTAATGCTGGGATGCATTTTCTTTTAAGATTTTTATTTTTATTTGTACATACATGTGTGTCATGCATGATTGTGTACATGAGGGCAGTGCCAGCAGAAGCCAGAAGAGGATGTTAAAATTTCTGAACCTAGAGTTATAGTCACTTGTGAGGCACAGACCATGGGTGCTGAGAACTCTTAGTTCTCTGGAAGATCAAGGTTTTGTAACCACTGAGATATCTCTAGCTCCCTTTCATGTGTTTCCTAAACTGCAGGTAGACAGCAAGGCCTTTTTTCATTCTTAATTCCAAGTTGGACCACAGCAGCAAAGTATATTAAAAAACAAAAACTATTCACAATCTGGAGTCAGGACTTCCAATAAAAATTCTATTTTCTCCCTAATCATGAAATGGCACCAAGGAAAGTCTCTTGGCATTGACTGTATACATCACTGAAAAACATGATTCTTCTGCCTAGTGCATAAACAGTTGGGAAACTGAGCAAAAGTTCTTTCATGTCCCACCACGCAACTTTCCACAGAGTCAGCAGAAAAAGAATAGTATTGCATACAGCTGTAAAGCTTTGATGAGTTTTAATACAGACACTCAAAACTATTTTTCCTCAATAATCAGAATGCCAGTCATTGAATCCCATATGGAATAAAATGCACCTAGAGGTATATGGCCTCCTTACACCTTGTAAATCCCAACTTTCTTATCACTTTGTCCAGACTCAGTTATACTAGCATATAAAGTCTCTTTTCTAAAAGTCGTGTTCTTCCTTCTCTTATTCCTTGATCCTATAAAAAAAAGGAAATAAAAAAAAGAAAGGGAAGAAAGGAAGGATAAAAGGAAGGGAGGGAGGGAAGGAAAGGAGAAAAGGAAGGAAGGAAAGAGGGAAAGGAAGGGAAGGGAGAAAGGGAAAGGAGGGAAGAAAGGAAGGGCAAAGAAGGAAGAAAGAAGCAAAGAAAAAAGAAACCCACAGATGGTTGAGAGCACTTGTCCCTTCCTCCCTAATTCTGATTCTTAGGAAATGAAATGTGAGATACAAAAAAGCAGAAACTTACTGTCCTTTCGTCCCATGCATAGTTCTATGCAGAGTTACAGAAATGAGAGGGTGAAATATTTCTTTGCTTTAGGAGTTTATAATCTAATGTCAAAAGCAAGTATAACACATCTGAATATTCTACAGCAACAGCTCTCAACCTTCCTAATGCTGCAACCCTCTAGTATAGTCCCTCATACTGTGGTGACCCTCAACCAAAAAGTTATTCCATTTCTATTTCATAACTGCAATTTTGCTACTGTTACGAATCATAATGTAAGAATCTGATATGTAACTTCCAAAGGGGTCAAGGTCCACAGGTTGAGAACCACAGATCTAAAGAAAGCTCAAAATATAGGAGGAAGTACCAGAAATATGGGCATAAACAGACTTGTCAATGAGAACAAAGTAGCGCTGCCTTGGATGCCTGGCCCCTCTAAATGTCTGTCACGTGTTCCTTTCTCATCATCTGAGAATGTTCTATGTCATGTCAGCCTCCTTCCCCAGGACTGATTGGCTGAATCAAAACATATATCTATTGCAGCTGATCATGATGGAGTACACCTTTAAACCCAGAGCTCAGGAGGCAGAGCCAGGCAGAGTTTGATGCCAGCCTGGTCTACATAGCAAGATTCAAGCCAGTCAAAGCCACATAGCTAGACCCTATCTAAAAAATGTGAAAAAATATGTGTGTCTTCATTTGGGTTTTACTGCTGTGAGCAGACATCATGAACAAGGTGACTCTGTTAGGATTTGGTTCTAATACTTTGTCTTAATTTTTCTTCCAAAAGCCACAGCTGGCTTCAATTGATAATAAAAATTGCCCTACAGCCAATGGCTGTACACTGATACACAACTCTTATAAAGGACAACATTTAATTGGGGCTGGCTTACAGGTTCAGAGGTTCAGTCCATTATCATCAAGGTGGGAGCATGGCAGCGTCCAGGCAGGCTTGGTTCAGGAGGAACTGAGAGTTCTATATCTTCATCTGGAAGCCGCTAAATAAAGACTGGCCCCCACTTGGTTAGAAGGAGGGTCTCATTGCCCAACCCCACAGTGGCATACCTCCTCCAACAAGGCCACACCTACTCCAACAAGACCCTACCTCCTAATAGTGCCACTACCTAGGCCAAGCACATTCAAACCACCACATACATACACATACATATACATATAAATCATATATATGTACATACACATATACACCATACACATATACATATACATACACATATACATACATGTACAATACCTTAATATGATATAGCGATAATGAGATGGGAAGAGCATCTTATAGCATCCAGGTGGGTGCAATGTAATCACAAAAGTGCTTATAAAAGAAATATGCTGGCAAAAAATGTTAGAGGCAGGAAACATGAAGACAGAGATTGCCATGACACAATTGCTGGCTAGAAGGGAACCACAAGTCAAAAACCATGGGCACTCTCTCAATCAGGAAAATATAAGGAAACAGATTCCCACACACAGTGTGTGTGCGCTCATTTAATCTATTGAGTTTGGGTTGCTGGGGACAGTAGCCATAGGAAACTAATACAGAAAGCTTCATTCCGAGGGTGAGATTTGAGCAAACACTCACAGGAAGTGAGGGGGCTCTGCAGAGTATCTGGGAAAAATTACTTAAGGAAGAAATGATAGACAGTGGGGGTAGAGTAATGGCTCAGTGGTCAAGAGCACTCATTCTCGCAGGAGACATAACTGTGTTCCTAGCACCCACATGGTGAATCATGACCATCTGTGACTCTGGTCTCAGGGCTTCTGACACACTTTTCTGAACTCCTTGGTCACCAAACATACATGTGATACACATGCATTCATGCAGGCGAAACACTCATACACATGAAATAAATAGACATAAAAATAATTTTTGAAATTGAAAAGAAAATGCAAACAGCAGGCCAAATGTCTCAGGTGTGACCAATACAGCAGAACGACAACAGAAATCAGAAGAATTGGATGTAGGAGAGGGAAGATGGAAGATGGTATGGAGGGAGGTGCTAAGGAGGGAGGAAGACTTCTAAATGTTTATGAGAATAATAGCCCGGTGAATTAATAAGCCGCCTGTCTAGATAAAGAGAAAAAAGCCTTGAATCTTAGTATTTGTTGAATTCTATCACATAAACATCCCCATTATAGTTAATTTTAGGTTATCCAGAGATTGACAGGTTCTTCACAAAATTCATGAATTTTCAAGTGCTGCCTGCAACAGAGTGTGAGCTCCCATTGGCCAGTTCCATGCTGTCTCCCATCTGGGCTGAGCAGGTTGGAAGTTGAGTGCTAACAAAAATGTATTTTTAAGCTTCACTGAAAATCAGTGAGGAGATATTTATGTCTGACAGATGTGAGATTCCAGAATTCTTTTCTCTTTGCCTGCCGTGCTTGGTGAGTAAGTAGAGGTTTGAAAACGCACTTTGGAGCCAAGGTGGGTGGCAGTGGAGCATGAGTTTAAGCTCAGTCAGTACTCAGGAGGCAAAGGCAGGCAGATCTCTGAGTCCAAGGCCAGTCTGGTCTATAGAGTGAGGTTCAGCAAAGCCCTGTCTCAAAAATTAATTCATTAGTTAGTTAATTAAATCGATGTTAAAATAGAAAATAAAGTAAGGAAGATTGTTGTCAGTAAAATTCCTGCCACGCAAGCACAGGGACACAAACTTAAATTTCTAACATCCATATAAAAAGAGCATGGTATGGTGGCATATGCCCATGGCCACCGTGTTTGGAGGCAGAGGACAGAGTCAGGCAAATCCCTGGAGCTTGCTGGCCAGCCAGTCTAACCAATCCATGATTCCCAGTTTCAGTGAGAAACCCTGTCTCAAACTACAAAACAAAAAACCAGGTGTTAAAAAATAAAGGAACACTGTCTTATTCAGTGTTCTGTTACTATAAAGAGATACCATAGCCATGACAAACTCTTTTTTTTTAAGTATAAAAAAATACTTATTCTTATTTTTATTTTTTCCTTTTATTATTAGTTATTTTCTTTATTTACATTTCAAATATTATCCCCTTTCCTGGTCCCCCCCACCCAGAAGCCCCCTTCTCCATGCCCTTTCCCCCTGCTTCTATGAGTGTGTTCCCCCACCCACTCACTCCTGCCTCCCCACCCTAGCATTTCCCTACACTGGGGCATTGAGCCTTCATAGGACCAAGGGCCTCTCCTCCTATTGATGCTCAACAAGGCCATCCTCTGCTACATATGCAGCTGGAGCCATGGGTCTCTCCATGTGTACTCTTTAGTTGGTGGTTAGTCCCTGGGAGCTCTGGGGATACTGGCTGGTTGATATTGTTGTTCTTCCAATGGAGTTGCAAACTCTTCAGCCCTTCAGTCCTTTCTCTAATTCCTCTACTGGGGACCCCATGCTCAGTCCAATGGCTGACTGTGAGCATCCTCCTATGTATTTGTCAGGCTCTGCAGAGCCTCTCAGGAGACGGCTATGTCAGACTTCTGTCAGCAAGCACTTGTTGGCATCCACAATAGTGTCTGAGTTTGGTGTTTGTAAATGGAATGAATCCCCAGGTGGGGCAGTCTCTGGATGACCTTTCCTTCAGTCTCTGCTCCACACTTTGTCTTCGTATTTCCTCCCATGAGTATTTTGTTCCCCTTCTTGAGCCTCATGTAGTCTATGAATTGTATCTTGGGTATTCCAAGCTTTTATAAAAGAAAGCCTTTAATTAGGATTTCCTTACAATTTCAGAGGTTTGTCCAATATCATCATGACAAGGTGACACACAGATAGACATGGTAGCTGAGAATTCTACACCTGAGCCACATTTTTATTCAAAGCATCACAAAAACACTTGATGTCACCTTCTGGCCTCCACATGAACTCATGTATAGAGATATGTGAGACTAAAGACACAACTCAATAGTAAAATGAGCATGCCTAGCATGCATGAGGCCCTGGGCTGGAGCCTCAACACTGGGAAAAAAGAAATGGGAATGTGTGATAGAAGTTGGATATTGGATTAAAAAGTAATTATATTTTAGACCAATGGAAAAGAAAGCAGCTTTGGCCAAGCCAAAGCAAATGGGTCAATTATGGAGGCACTGTGGAAAAAATGAGCTTTGTTAAAGAAAGAGAGAGAGAGAGAGAGAGAGAGAGAGAGAGAGAGAGAGAGAGAGAGAGAGAGAGAGAAACAGTAAATAGAGCAAGGGGTCAGAAAGGATGTTTGTTCAAAAATATTTAACACAAGAAGAACTGAAATGTGCACCCACAGAAACATGTAGATTGTGTCTTGGGAAGCCCTAGTCAAGGTGACACATGGTGAGTTCTCCAATAAAGGCATACTCGGCTCCTTTTTCTAGTGTTGGAAGCCAGCGTTCACATAGTCAGGACCACTGAAATAATGTAATTTGATGTAGATCACCACTCTCATGGAAGTCACACACTTTCCATAAAGGGGCTAAATGAGGAAAGTGAATAGAACCAAGCACAGCTCAGAACCACAGTGGGTGAAGGAGAGACAAGAAATGGAAGGAAAGAACGGAAATGAAGGAAGAACGGAAACCCTGGCCTTCCCTTGTTGATCCCAGCCTCTACATAAATGGGATTTATCCTTTTCCTAGTCAGAATTTCACTATTTCCTCAGAACACTGAGTGGCTCAACCCATAGACAAGACATTCATATCACCCTTTCCAAGACTCAGGGAACGTCATAGGAAAGGCAAAAGAATGTAAGAACCAGAAGACAGGAAGGGTGGGGAGATGCTGTCTTCTGGGCTTGGCACAGCCACTGCAATCATAAACTCACCATAGCTGTGGTTGCCTGCATTAGGACTGGATGTGACTGGAATTGTCAACAGCCAGAAATGTCAACATGAATGGAGGAGGTGCTCATGGGGTCCTTCTGCTCTCTGCTGCCTAGTGAAAGATTCAGGACAGGAACAGAGAGTTCACCATATTTGGTAGCTTCCCTGAGCTGTGGGAAGTGCACCTCTGTAGTGGATAGGCCTAGCGCTGCTGTTTGTATTTTGATGCCAATTCTGCTCTCCTTGGGAGCAGTTGCAGACAAGGAGTGAGCCATGTCCTCAGGTGACTTCTTGTGAACCAATCCCCTAATGAATAAAGGAGCCAATCACTGGGCGAGTAGGCAGGACTTCCGGGTTGGACAGCGGAAGAGAAGGAGAAGAGGGTTAGAGGCCTTGGGGATAGCCTAAGGACAAGGTGTAACTGCTAGGGTTTCCCGGTATCATGTCAAATCCATCAGGATTCGCCACTGGAAGAATCAGACTTAGTAAGACGTACAAGATTAGGTTTTAGTTGTTGTGCCCAGATATTGAGTTACCATTGTTTCTGAGCTAAGCTTGTGTGGTGTGTTTCTTGCAGCAATTCGACTGGGTTCAAGAGAGAAAGGTATGGCAGCAAAGCATGGGTTAGCCTGATGTGCACCACAAAGGCCATGGGGCTTTGAAGCATGAGACTGGCATGGTATCAACCTACCAGTGGAAACTTAGCAAGCTGGGTGGAGAGATTTTGGAGTTCTGAGTCAGAGTCTTCACAAGGTAACAACAGGTCGGCCATTGCCTGCCAGTGCATGTCCCATGGGGCAGAGAGTTGCCGAACTCAAGCACGGGAACGTGCTGGTTTTTTTTTTTTTTAATATTTCTGGCAACACACCTCAAATTTGGTTCCCTTTATTTAAAAAATGGGGGTTTGGGTTAATGTTAGAGGGTTAGGGTTAGAGGGTTGGGGTTAGGATTGGGGTTAGAGTTAGAGTTAGGGAGAGAGACTGGGAGGAGAGTAATTTTCTTCTAATGTGTATGGAATGATGAGCCCACCAGGATGGGTTAGGAATCTCCATACCAATGATTACACAGACAACCCTTAAACTTAGAGTGTCACAAAAGAAATAAAAACATATGCACTTTGGAAGGGGACTAGTAGAGAGAAGGACTTGTTCACAGTGATGGGGGAAGAGAAGAGAGGGTGGAAGTGGGAGTATTCAAAATGCATTATTTATGTGCAAGAAATTGTCAGACATCCAATTTAGTTAATAAAAAAAATAAAGAGATAGCTATTGAAGTATTTTGTAATGTACCATAAATTTTAAGTCATCTTGATATCCTCAATTCATAGCTGAGTTTGAGGTATAGAAGAATAAAAGAAGCCAGTCTGGCTTAGATGCACGGGACCATTGATTGTTAAAAAGAAGAGAATATGAGAAGGCCCAGGAGATGAGCAGCCCAAAGGTGCTGCCTGGCTTTCACAGAGTGACACTGAGACCCAAGGCACTGACTGACTATGTGACATTGACATCTAGGTCCCACTCCAGACCAATACATCAGGGTATCTGACAGGAGTCAGAGCACCAAGCTGTGTTTTTATGTTTAGCCAGAGGTAAGCACTTAATGGTATGGCATTAAGTACATTCACTATTTTGTACAGCAATCACCACCGTGGATTTCCAGAGGTTATTTACATTCAATCAGAAACTCAGTATCCTTGTAAGTACCCATACCTGCCTCCCTCAGCCCAGGCAGCCTCTCAGCTGCTTTCTATCTCTGAATTTTCGGGTTCTAGATGCTCCACACAAAGGAATCATTTGTTTGGTTTTTTTCTCTCTGGCTCATTTTTTTGTTTGGTTTTTTTCTCTCTGGCTCATTTTTTTCTTTTTTCTTTTTTTTTTTTTTTTTTTTTTTTGTTTTTGTTTTTGTTTTTGTTTTTGTTTTGTTTTTCCAGACAGGGTTTCTCTATGTAGCCCTGGCTGTCCTGGAACTCACTCTGTAGCCCAGGCTGGCCTCGAACTCCGAAATCCGCCTGCCTCTGCCTCCCAAGTGCTGGGATTAAAGGTGTGCGCCACCACTGCCCGACCGTCTCTGGCTCATTTCACTCGAAATGTTTTCAAGGCCCATCTGTGTTGTAGAAAGTATAACAATAACCCAGATGTGTTGGTGTATACTCCTTTACTCCCAGTGCTTGGGAGACAGAGGCAGGAGGATCTCTGCGAGTTTGAAGCCAGCCTGGTCTACATAATGAGTTTCAGGACAGCCAGGGCTATCTAGAGAGACCCTACCTCAAAAGAAAAAAAAAGAAAAAAGAAAAGAGAAACAGTATAACAAACACCTTCCCTTTTGAAGCTGAATAATCTACACATTGAATAGCACACTTTGTTTAGCCACTGTTTAGCCATTTTACCCATGAATGAATTTCTTCTTAGTTCTGTTCAACCACAGAGAGTAATGTCACTATTGAGCTTTCACAGACATACATGATTAGCTGAGTTCTGGCTTGGAATTCTTTGAGGGATAAATATAGATGTGAAGTAAGTATAAATATGCATGCAGAAATCATATGGTAATTCCTCACTTAGCTTTGGGGAGGAGGCACCATACCATAGCCCACAGCTATGGCACCCCTCTGCAGTCCACCAGCAACGTGCACGGGTTTCGATTTCTCCACACCCTTGCCAGAACTTGTTATGTTTTATATATAGCAGCTATCCTTATTGGTTTTGCAGTGGCTTTTTAAATGCTACTCTGGTGATGCTGGGTAAAATAAAGCCCCCTGAAGAGTTTTCTGGTGGTGGAATGAGTATCCCATGGAAGGCAGTCAGCAACTGTAGGTCCCTCTCTTATTCCCTGGAGTCTTTACTAATGGCCAAAGAAAGTACAGGAGATGTTAAGCCACCGTGGAGCTGTGACAAAGAACTGGCTTGAACTTCTGGCTTGTTTTACCTCTAGATCTCGCAGGAGATGTCAAATGTGTCCTCCATTATGTCTAAATGGCACTACACCTGCATCCCAATTTCCCTTGAGTTTACCACTCTGCATCTCTATTATTAAACCAGCAAGAGGCAGCTGTAATACTCAGGGGTCCTCAAGGAATGGGTGAGATTGTATGTACAATTATATCTCTGCTAGCATTTACGTTACTGAAGTTTGGAGAGTTTTTTTTTTTTTTCAGTTAACTTAAAATGCCTTGATAGAGGCGACAGAATCATTGGCAAACAGGATAAGCATATGATGCCTTTCAAAGGCAAATCTAAGAAGCATTTGCACATTTTCTTTCTCATCACAGCTACAAGCTGTGACTTAGTTCAGCATCTGAATCCTGACATGTTTATCGGTAAAAATGTTGGGTGTCTGCAATGATTACCGCCCTTCTGACAACCCACAGATGATGACCCCAGGAACCACAAAAACAATCAGTCCACAGTGCAATGTCTACCTGTTAGCAACAAAACACTGAACAGTTGACTTGTAACAAAACAGGAGTCAAACCACATTAAAGAATTGTTGCTCTTGTTGGGCAATCTAAAATGCACCCCCACAACACAGATCAATTGTGACTCACTGCTGTGTATCTGTCCTGTGGCATCATGGTGTGGCAAATTGAAACAAACTACCTCGAAAAACTGGTTTTTCGGAAGGAATTCAAAAATATTTCCAAAAGTAAGCAAATCTTGCAGCTTTCAATTAGCTTTAGTCAAACTATTCACAAATATTATAGGCTCCTCAGTACAACTGAAATTTTTTGATACCCTTAGGTTTAGGTGAAACTGTAAAAACCTCTTGTGATTGTAGATATCACTACCCTGTTTGAGCTTTCCTCCCTTCCTTTCTGGGTCTCACAGATTCTATGATTAAATCCAGTATGTAATTTTACATGTCCTGGCCAACTGAGAAAGTTCTCTCTAAAGGACTGCCAAGTAGAATGAGATTTATAGCAAAGCATCATACATGTAAAATTATACATGGATCATTTGAGTTCCTAAGTAAAATGCTGATTCTGAGTCACTAAGACCTCATACTCCCAGAGATGACCAATCTGTAGCACAGTTATACATTTGGGAGTCATCAACATGTAAATGGTATTTAAAATCATTGCAATTATTAAAATATTGTCTAGAGTCTGTGTATAGTACAAAAGAGAAAAGGACCCAGGGCAGAGGACTGAGAAACTTCAAAACAGGGAGTTGGAGTAAGAAGAGTCGCATAAGGGGAGTGGCTAACATTAGCCACAGGAAGGGTAAAAAATACACCACATAGGTGGGAAGACCCTACCACCACCACCAGATAAAAGAGGAGAAGCTGTCAACTCTATTATACTTAATGTTTCTGCCAGGTCATTGGCCTTAAAAACAAGAAGCCTACTGGTAATAGCTAGAAGTGAATTGTGTGAATTGTGTCTCCCCCAAAATGTGTGTGTGTGTGTGTGTGTGCCTCTAATGATAATAAGGTAAAGTCACAGGGATGAATCCAGATCCAACATGACTGACATCTTTATAAGAATTTGGGATACAGACAATCAAGACCAGGGAAAACTGTGAGAAAACATCAAGAAAGAAGCTGACTATAAGCCGAGGGTTCAGAAGAAGTTACAACTAACCTGGCTGTAGTAGTGTGCACCTTTAATCCCAGTAATCAGAAGGCAGAGACAAGTGGACCTCTGAGTCATAGGTCAGTTTAGTCTACAGTGTGAATACCAGGACAGCCAGGGCTACACAGAGAAACCCTGTTTTGTAAAACAAGCAAACAAAATGAAGGAAAAAAAGAATGAGAAGGAGGAGGAGGAAGAGAAGGGGGAGGAAGAGGAGGAAGGGGATAAGGAGGAGGAGGGGGAGGAAGAGGAGGAAGGGGATAAAGAGGAGGAGGAGGAGGAGGGAGAACCACAACTGCCATACCTCATCTTAGCCTTCCAGCCCCGGTTCTGAGAGAAAATAAGCCATTTGATGTGTAGCATTGCTTTGTTGCTCTACACTAGTAAAAAAAAAAAAAAAGTCTTAGCAGACCAAATGTGGTAGTGTACCACTTCTAACACAATATGTGAGAAGCAGAAGTGGGCAGATGAGTTTGAGGCCAGCCTGGGTCTACATAGCAAGTTTCAAGCTAGCCAGAGCTGTATAGTGGGAATCTCAGCATAAGAACAAAAATCTTAGCAAAAGAAAAGTCGTTGAATTAATGGTCTTAGTCGAAGTGGGAATCATCTTGGCCTGAGGAAGGGGAAATGAGAGTAAAGACATAGTGAGTGCAGAAAACTCCTGAGGGAGACGTGGCCATGAAAGAAGGAACAGATAGGTGATGGAGGTGTTAGGTAGATGATGGAGAGGTTTACAGAACTGTGGCAAGAGTTTCCCCCAGATACAAGATAAGTTTCATAAAAATGAAAGATTTGTGTTTAACCACTGACAGAAAACATCAAGAGAGAGCTGGAGGTTCCAAGAAGACACGGAAGCAGTGAAGAGCCAGGAAAAGAAGGGACCAGGATATTATGAGGCCCTGTGATTGTAAGAGGAAAGTCCTTGTGTGCTTCCTAGGATGAGAGAAACTTGTGAGTGTGCCCAGGTGAGAGCTTCGTGGTCTTCCATGCACTTTGTTGTACATGACCTAACACAGTCACCCTACGTGTGAAGTGGGGAAAAGTTATCCACATTTCACTTAAGAGGAAAATGCAGAAGAGAGACTTCACTCCGTGAACATGAGGTCACCCAGAGGGATTCTACTCTGTCCATGTCACATCCCCAGTCTTCAAATGTATCCCACCAGAACTGTAGATAAAATTTAACAAAATGCCAGTTAATGCATTTTTAAATCCTGAAAATAAGAATATCACTAGTTACTTTAAAAAAAAATCATCAACAAACACAGCACAAATCATGGGGTCAGCAGCATAGAGTATTTTGTTGTATAAATCCTTAGCCATGTTAGAGAGGCCTCTTTTTTTTTTCTATTTATTTTTAAAAGTGAAACAGCCTGGTTCAAATTACTAAATGAAACTAACGCAGAGGACTTTGTTGGAAGTTAAGAGATTAGCATTTGTACGATGGCTGTAGTTCTAGTTCAGTGAAAGATGACCAGGATCTTAGTGAAAAGATTTTACCTTCAGGTGTCTGAGATTTGGGGAAGAAAAGGAAGCAGCTAAAATGACTCAAAACCAAAGGGGAAGCCAGGCATGGTGGCCCATGCCTTTAGTCCCAGTACTGCAAAGACAGAGGCAGGTAGATCCCTGCATTTGAGGGCAGTCTGGCCTCCAGAATGAGTTCTAGGAAAGCCAGGGCTACATAGAAGAACCCTATGCTAAGAGACAAGGAGAGAGAGAACAAAAAAAGGAAAACCCCAAAGGGGAAGAATAAGAAGCATCATGATGAAGATCTTCCAAGTCAAATGCACTGTTCAAATTACTGAATCTCTGAGGCTAGACTTCAATCAGGGAAAAGCTTGGTGGAAGGGGCCCCCTACTCCCGGGAGAGAACAAACATGATTTAAGTTTAAAAAAAGCTTTTAGTTTTATGGCTGGGGAGGTGGCAATAAAACAAATGAACTTCCTGCCCGTGACTCTTTTTCAAACCCTGCCAATTCCTGTGTCTGGGGAAGCTATAAAGAATGTCCAGCCTCCTGTCAAAAGAACGGCTGTGCATCTCCAGCTTGCCTTCAGACAAGCATCCAAGCATCCATAAGCCTGGAATAGAGGAACAAGCTGGGCCATTCTGTTCTGCCCTGCTGCAGTCATACTAGCTCTGCCTCAGTGCGAACCACGAGCCATAGGTGCTAGAGAAACGCATTGAGCAGTATGAGCAGCTAATGAAAAGCAGAATCTTTTCTCTCTGGCAGCAATACCGATAGCATGAAGCACGTCTCCTTTGGAGCTTTCCAAACCACTTCAAAAGCATGTTTGTCTGGTGTGGATCAAGGAAACTAAGCAAATTGCCCCTGAGCGAATAGCCACCAGCCAAGATATTGATGAGTGTGGGCAGCTCAGGACCATGCACGAGCTTCAGAGGGGTCCTTTGCAAAGTTCTGTTTAACTCCAGCAAGTGTGGACAGCACTGGAAGAAAGTGGAGCTTGTCTTTGTGATCTTCAGCCAAGCTAAAGGGGGCTAAGCCCTTACTTCCTCATGATGGCCTGCCTAGGTTCGCTGTCCCAGACTTGACTTTTGCTCCTCTAAAAACCTACCAGTTTGGCTGGCAAGATGGCTCAGTGGGTAAATGTGTTTGCTGCCAAACCTGAAGGCCTATTTAGTCCCTCTGGGTACCCATGTGATAGAAAGAATGATCTGACTACGAAAGTTGCTCTCTGACCACCCATAAGTGCTGACAGGCTTGACCACACACACACACACACACCAAATACATAGATCTATCTACATACATAGATAGATAGATAGATAGATAGATAGATAGATAGATAGATAGATAATGGCTCAGCAGTTAGGAGCACTTGCTAATGCAGAGAATTCAAGTTCCATCCCCACAGGACACAATCCAGCTCACAACTGTCTATAATTTCGGTTTCAGGGGGTCCAACACTATTTTTTATCTCCACAGGTGCCGGACATGTGTATGATATAATACACACCTGCAGGCAAGAGTCTGTCCACCTAAAATACAAATAAAACAGTATCTTTTGTTTCCCCCCCCCAACCTTGACCATTGAGCTAAATCAACAGACCCAATAAAATATTTTAAGAAGAGAGAGTTTTGAACACAGAAACTTTTATAAATTTAGTATACCTATGCATTGTGAAATGAACATGGGAATTTAAGGATCCAGTGTTCAATGCTGTGGTTTAAAGTGGTGTGTTAGGTGTCAAAGGGTGGACGTGCGAGGGTTAATCTTTGTGGTCAACTTGACTGGATTTTGCATCCCCTACAAGATACAACTCTGACATGTCTGTAAATCTGTTTCCAGAGAGGCCTAACTTAAAAGGAAAAGTGTCTCTCAGTGTGTGTGGCACCATCCTCTAGACATGGGTTCTGGATTAGTAGACAGTGGAATAAGCTAAGCATAAATACTCATCTTTCTCTGTCTCGACTAGAAAAGCAATGAAATCAGTCATTTCATAGTCCCACCTCCATGCCTCACCACCACGGTGGCCTACATCCCATCTTTAAACTGTCCATCAAAATAGATCCTCTTTCTTTTAAGCTTCTGTCCAATATTTTGTTACAGCAATGAAAACAGTAACTGATACAGAGTAATTGGCATAGAAACCAGTGAGGACTGGATGTGAAACATTCAAGATAGTCAATGTGCCCAGTAGTTCATACGGTGCTACTCAAAAAGTAAAGGTGGCCTTCCAGGTTCACACCTCCAGAGAGTGTGATTTCTGATTTCTGGACGGTCATTAACAAGGAATCCTACCCAACAGTCATAGATAGACAGATAGATACATAGATAGATAGATAGATAGAGGATAGATAGATGGAGAGATGGAGAGATTGCTAGATGGATAGAGAGAGAGAGAAATGGAAAGATGGATGGATGGATGGATGGATGGATGGATGGATGGATGGATGGATACATACATACATACATACACAGATAGATACATACATAGATACATACATAGATAGATACATAGATAGATAGATACATAGATAGTTACATAGATAGACAGACAATCTTCCTACAAACCAAATAATTTTTTGCCTGGATTTCGTCACTACTCTTATAAGGCTAGAAGAACAAGAAGAAAACTATCTGTGTCCCTAAGAAGATGCTACAGACTACCTCATAATGCAGTTCTCTCCATACTTGTTCATTGCATCTCTGTTTAAAATTCAATTCAGCAAGGAAAGTAGACTTTGTGATAACAGGGGCAATGAAGATGGTGCTAGCTAGGAACATCTTTCTTCCCCCTTGTCTCTGTGGGAAAAAAACAACTGTGTATGCCAAAAATAAGATTCAGTTAAAAATAATAATAATAATAATAATGCTTTATTACAACCTGGAGATTTTTCCCAAACTCAGAGTGAACTCTATTGAGCTGAGTCAGAACTCTATCACTAACTCAGCCTGATGCCAAAGCAAGACAGAGACCACCTCCACCTGCAACCCACTTCTGCTCTTTCTCTCCACCCCAACCCTATGTCTTACATCTGGTCACTCCTGTAAGAAGGAGCTAGACTATGGCCAGACGGTCGTGGTGCACACCTTTAATCCCAACACTTGGGAAGCAGAGGCAGGCAGATTTCTGAGTTCGAGGCCAGCCTAGTCTACAGAGTGAGTTCCAGGACAGCCAGGCTACACAGAGAAACCCTGTCTCAAAAAACCAAAAAGAAAAAAGAAAGAGCTAGACTACCTGGCAGGCAGGAATAGAGGAAAGCAGCTGGCCACAGAGAATGCTTACTGACATCAAGAGAGGCTGCTGAAGATTTAGTATGCTTTCTTATTTGTTTTGAGGTGTGCTGTCTGTAAGAGAGTGGCTGATGAAGTCTCCTGCCAGGGATTATTCTGCAGGGCTTGATTTGCTCATCGCTGGATCAGCAAGATCCTGAAGGAAGAGAGAAGACTAGCCTTTCTGCCAAAAGGAGAAGCCCCAGCCTTCTGTAATTCTCCAGCTCACCCAAGAAAATCCGCTCAGAGTTGAGCAAAGCTTCTTCTTTAGCTGTTACCCTCAAAAAAGCCTTAACCTTGGCTAACCATAGCTTCCCTGGAGATAAATGGAAGAGGGAGTGAGTAGACTCTAGGCGTCTACTGTCCAAGTCTGCAGGCCAGCGTGTCATTTTATTGAGCCCATATGCAGAAAGCCTCAAAATAGTGTTTGCTGACAATACATATATAATATATGATATATGATATCTACTGAATATATATATATGAATATATACCACAGAGCAGTTTCTTATCCTACTGTCATGATAAAATACCCTGATAAAAGACAACTTAAGGGAGAAAGAGTTTATTCAGCTCTTACAGTTCTGGTTACAATCCATCATGAAGTTCTAGGTCAACAGTCCATCGTGGCTGGAAGGTCAGAGAAGCGGGAGCTCGAAGCAGCCAGTCGCATTCTGTCTGCATTTGGAAGAAAAGAGCAACAGGTGCGTGTGGCTGCTCATTTTCCTTTCTCCCATCTCACGCAGTCCAGAGTCATCTGCATAGGGAATAATCCCACCCGCAATTAAGATGTTTCTTCCCATATCAATTAGCATCATCAAGATAACCCTTCACAGCTATGTGCCTGGATGAGTCTACATTTCTGTTTGGTGGACAGCACCAGAACCATCCCACCCACCACAAATCCTGAGGATTTCAGGATCTTCCTAGCAGGATGTTCTGGTGAGAACCTAATGCGGTACTACTCAGAAAGAAGTGGGGTTTCTAAAGAAACGTTAGCATCCCTGGGGCTTAGAAATCAGTATAGGAAAATCGTGCTTAGGTCTCAGGAATCAGATAGATTGGAACTCAAATGCCAGCTAAAGTTTTATCCACATGACCAATGATTGTCACTAAGTAAGATGCTACTGGCCGTAAGTTCACATCCAACACAAGCTCTGATGAAAGGACTTTTCTAGAAGGTGTAGCCATTGGGAGGTGACCAGGCTTCCAAGAGAGCAGAGCCTCAAGCTGAGACTGGTGCCCCTGAAAAGAGAATGACATAGCAGTAGATCTCTCTGCCACACGAGGGTATGGTGAGAAGCCAGCCAACCACTCCAAGACCGTCTTCGCTGGCAACCAGGTGGGCCTTGACCTTGGACTTCCTAGCTTCTGGAGTCATGAGGAATAAATCCTTGGTACTTTGTGAGAAAACCAAGCACACACACATTTGCTTTTGTTCAGAAATCTCGAAAAGTCGCAAGCACCGGAACCCCTGAACTTGTGGTTTCCCTCCCTTCCCTGAGACAGAAGCTCTCTGCTGAGGGTGGGGTGAGGTGGGGGTGGGGTGCGGCGCTTCTGTCCATCTCAGACATCAGGAAATGTTTGCTAAATGGATTCGAACAGCTCACTGAGCTCACTGGCAGTCCCTGCACAGCACACCTAGGTGGGTTCTGTCTGGCTTGGATTTCTACGGCTACCTGAAGACCCTTTAGAAAAAAGTCTTGGCTTCAGGCAGGAGGTACAGACTCGGTATGTGCACTGACACCTCAGTCAGCACTGAACACTGTACACTTAGCCATTCCTTCTGACCAGGACCCTCCTCCCCTCGTGCAGTTACTAGCCTAGCTCACAGGCAGCCTCCGGCGTTTGTGTCAGGCCTGCTTCAGCCACCCATAGCTTAGTCAAAATCGGAACATAGGTCTACTGGCTTGCAACCCAGGACTTCCCTCAACTTAGAGGTGCAAATAAATTTAAAACCAAACAAACTGAACCTGCTTTATTTTCGTTTTCTCATTTCATCACTTCTTAGAAATCCCCATTTAGAGAATCTTGACCTCCATCGTCCCATAATCCTTTTGGAAATGACACAGCAAACACGATGCATGCGCAGAGCAAAGCACTGCCTGACTTCGGTATTTTTTTTTTTCTGTCACCTAAAAAGCATAGAAGGTAATTTCTAAGCCGGCAGTAAAATCTATTTATAAAGATTGCTGATTTGTTTTTCAGCACTTCACAGCACAGAGGTTTAACTCATTTCCTTACCATTAAAAATGAGAGAGGAGGGGAAGGAGGGAGAGAGAGAGAGAACCATTAGTTTTTAAAAAAACAATCATAGTCAATGCATTTTATAAATATTTTAATTTAAGAAAAAACTTGTAAATTGGAAAGTAAATAGCTTTCCTAAAATGTCTTCAGTTTACACCCCGTTTGCTGGTTGGTGAGCTTGCTATTCTTCAAAGCGAAATATTTCATAGTCACTGATTACATATTATAAAGTTGTTTTTATAAAGCAGTTGGTTATCACTAAAACAGTTATTATAAATTAAGTTACAGGGCATAAAGGGACATCTTTATTCAGACAAATGCCAAAGTATGAACTAACTCATTACCAAAAATTATGTTTTTACAGGAAAAACACCACACATTCTCTTTGTGGAATAACTCTTAACGCCATCGTGAAATTTTAATAACTCTGCAGCAGGAACTATGGTGATTTTTGCAGTCCATTGTGTTCTCTGGAGCGCCTGCCATGAGTTATTAGAAGGGAAACACCACCACCTAGTGGATAAATGAGAAAGCGGCGAGCTCTGCTCAAAACCATCAAAGTGTGCCATGAAGTTTAAAGAGAACAAGGGTGTGAAGGGGGGCTTATGTAATTATAATTTCAAAAATTAAAGAAAGAAAAAAATTATCACCTTCTCTAGGGGTAGTGATATCATACTTACATTTAGTTAGCAGAGGTCTGAGAGCATAGCTCAATTGGTAGAGTTCTTGCCTAGCACGTAAAAGTCCTTGAGTTCCAAACCCAGAACCCCATAAACTGAATATGGTGTCCAATGCCTGAAATTCCAGCACTCTGAAAAGAGGCAGGATTATCTTGTGTTTACGGAGCAGGATAGTACCTACAGAGCTGCTGTATAAATGGTACAAAAAAAAATGTCTTCAGGGGATACATCGTCATTCAAATATGGCTAGTGAACGCTTTCTAAATTCCAAGTTTAGGGGGTGTCTTAGTCAGGGTTTCTATTCCTGCACAAACATCATGACCAAGAGGCAAGTTGGGGAGGAAAGGGTTTATTCAGCTTACACTTCCACAGTGCTGTTCATCACCAAAGGATGTCAGGACTGGAACTCAAGCAGGTCAGAAAGCAGGAGCTGATGCACAAGCCGTGGAGGGATGTTACTTACTGGCTTGCTTCCCCTGGCTTGCTCAGCCTGCTCTCTTATAGAACCAAGACTGCCAGCCCAGAGATGACACCACCCACAAGGGGTTGTTCCCCCTTGATCACTAATTGAGAAAAATGCCTTACAGCTGGATCTCATGGAGGCATTTCCTCAACTGAAGCTCCTTTCTCTGTGATAACTCCAGCTGTGTCAAATTGACACAAAACTAGCCAGTACAGTGGGGAAGGGATAAGGTTTTTAGTATGTACCACAATTCAGGAGAACAGATTAAATAAGACTTTATTCAGGTAGTACCAAGAATGTCCGTTCTTATCATTTCTAACTTAAAAGAGATCCAAGCAACAAGAGCCCAAAGGGAAAGTGAAGGGGGAGAAGCTGGGACTGAAGGGGGAGAAGGAGGAGTGAAGGGGGAGTGAAGGGGGAGAAGCTTCCACATTCCCAACCCTCCTCCAGCACCACCCAATAGGGCTCGCCGCCGCCATGGAGCTCTCTCTCCTGCGCATGTCTCTCCTTCCTACTTCGTAAACCTGCAGTGCAAGTAACCCTGGGAGGTCCCTGCAGCCCTTCTGCAAAGTCGAAAATTTGTTGTTGTTTTTTTTTAATAATTCGAGAATGCTACTATGTTCTTCCTCACGCCTCTTCTCTCAGCTACCACAGGAAATTAAATGGAAAGGCCAATGAAGGAATCAATCGCTCTTCGATGGAGCCAGGCATGCAAGGGCATAAAGCAAAGCTGTTCTTCGCATCAAGCTATTTCTCTGAAGAAATAGCTTTCAGTAGTTTCTGTTAAAGTGTAAAAAGCAGGAGCTGAAGAGATGGCTCAGCTGCAAGATGGGGCGCTGCTCTCCCAGAGGACAGGAGTTCGACTCCCAGTGTCCACATAGGGTGGCTCACAGCTGCCTGTAACTCCATTGCTAGATAGTCTGACTCCCTTCAGTCGCCTCTACGGGTTCTACACATACACACACATAGGAGAGCGCACACGCACACATAGGAGAGCGCACACACACAAGAAAGAATAAAGTAAATCTAGAAAGAGTGTGACAGGTATATTTTTAATATGTTAAGCTTTCCCTGTTAATTTGAATACACTAACTGTGGGTATAAGCCACACAGACAAGCGTGTTTGAGCATCCTGGTTAACTTGTAGTGACAAAGAGTCTTAAAGCTAATAGGCTTGAGAGCTGATGTGCTGCAGCATATACTCCTGCTCTGGGACTCCCACCATTCCTTAAAAACAACACCGGGGCAGCCAACACCCCATGCCTTTAAGCCTGACCTGCCTTACCTACTGCGGAGTTCTAAGCGTGGTCGGTGTTAGACAGTAACATCCTCGTTATTTAACAGCATCGTTGAGAGATCACTGACCAAAAAAAACCCAAGTTGTATTCCTTCCTATTTTGGTTTATGCGTATGTTGTGAAAGGGTCATATCAAGCAATTAAACATCTACCATTTCTACGTAACCAGCATTTTGCACAATGGTGTGGGATGCTGGGGAGGGGACGTGTTGGACATCTGACCTGTTAGCATGCTACAAGTGTGCAACACGGTGCTATCCAACTGGGCCTCTACTCTTTGACCATTATCTTATCTTTGCACTAAAGAAACAGGCCTGCTGCAACACCACAAACTTGGGTTATGTACTGGCTGGTTTTGTGTGTCAACTTGACACAAGCTGGAGTTATCACAGAGAAAGGAGCCTCCCTTGAGGAAATGCCTCCATGAGATCCAGCTGCAAGGCATTTTCTCAATTAGTGATCAAGAGGGAGAGGGCCCATTGTGGGTAGTGCCATCCCTGGTCTGGTAGTCTTGGATTCTGTAAGAAAGCAATTGAGCAAGCAAGGAGAATCAAGCCAGTAAAGAACATCCCTCCATGGCCTCTGCATCAGCTCCTGCTCCCTGACCTGCTTGAGCTCCAGTCCTGACTTCCTTTGGTGATGACCAGCAGTGTGGAAAGTGTAAGCCGAATAAACCCTTTCCTCCCCAACTTGCCTCTTGGTCATGAGGTTTGTGCAGGAATAGAAACCCTGACAAAGACAGGTTATCTTTCCATTTATTTATTTACCTTAATTACTTTTCGGCGTATAACTCTTTCTCCTTCTTAATTGAGATTATCTCTAAGCATTTTAGTCATTTTGGTACTAGTACAAATGGAAGCTTATTTGTTTCACTTTGGGGACAAATCCACGATAATTAGAAGTGCCACTGACATTGAGGTTGATTTTGTTATCTTACAACTTCACCATTTATATTAGGTTTAATAATTGTGTTGCCATCAGGTGTTTTGAAAGCAAATAAAACTGGAGATTCATGTAATTTATGTCAAATAGCCCAAAGAGTTGTTTGTGAGCTTTGAAACCTTGGGCTGAGAACATAGCAGGGCATGCCCAGGCAGGCCCATTGTTACATGTCCTGATAGTGCCTCCCTATCTCCCACCCTTCTGACAGTCTGTTGATGTTTAAATGGACCAATAATGTGAAACCGCACCAATTCCTCCCCCAGCCCCACCCCTTTTCTATAAAAACCCCTAGCTTCCAAGCCTCATGGTCAAAACCACTGTCTCCTGTGTGAGATACGTTTCGAACCAGAGCTCCGCCATTATGGCTCCACCATGTGGTCAACACCTCTGTCTCCTGCGGGAGATATGTGTCGGCCCAGAGCTCCGTCATTAAACTACCTCATGTTTTTACATCAAGATGGTCATCTGTTCATGATTCTTGGGTGCACGCCAAATCGGGAATTGAGTGGGCGGTTCCCCACTAGGTTCTTTCAGTTTCACTTTCTGCAGTTTTTAGGGTTACCTAGCTAAACGATCTTCTTGCCTTTAGCCCAAGTGTGTATGCTCCTTCCCTTCTGCTTGGGAATGCCTTAGTTGTTTCTTGTCCAATTGTGCAGAATGAACTGCCAGCTCCATCTTGAATAGAGGTGATAAATGAGCCCTGTTGTCCCATTCTGGATCTTAGAAGGACAGATGTCAGCTTTTCACTATGCAGTTAGAGATGGCTTGTCCCTATGTGGTAGTTACTTTGTTGAGGTGTCTGTCACATCCATCCTATTCAGTGCTTTTGTCATGAAATGCTGTTGAATTTTGTCAAACATCTTTTCTGTTTGCTGAGGTGCCTATCGACTCTCTACCTTTTATTAATATGGTATATAGTGTTGATTGGCTTGCATGTGTGTTGAACCAAACGAATTCAGATTCTACTCTGTCCTAATGGTGCTGAAATCCATTTGCTAATATTTTGTTCAAGACTCTTGTGTTTATCCTATTTTGTTGCCTACTAATGTTCAGTAAGAGTGCCCTATCTGAGTGCTCTATCTACACATACACCTGCAGACCAGACAGAAGAGGGCATTAGGTCACATTATAAAAGGTTGTGAGCCACCATGTGGTTACTGGGATTAAACTCATGACCTATGGAGGAGCAGCCAGTGCTCTTAACTGGTGAGCCATCTCTCCAGCCCCAAGAGTGCCCTATTTAGAGGTGAGGTTTGGGTATATGTTCACGCGGGTGTGTGTCCATGTGTGTATATATACATGCATGGAAGCTGGCCATCAACTATGGATGCAATCCCTCAGAAACGTCCACCTTAGTGTTTGATGTAGTATCTCTCATTGAGATCTTCTGGTCAGCAAGCTCAAGAAAGCCTCCTATGTCTGCCTTCCCTGTTCTGGGATTATAAGTACAAACCACCATGCCCAACATGCTGTTTTAGATTTATTTTAGGAGTAAGACTGTTTTGCCTACGTGTCTATATATGTGTTCCTGGTAACTGTGGTGTTCAGAAGAGGGTGTCAGATCTCCTGGATCTAGAGTTAGAAATGGTTATGAGCTACCATGTTGGAGCAGCAAGTACAACCAGATGCCCTGCAAGAGCAACAAGGGCTCCTAACCTCTGAGCCAACTCTCCAGTCCCTCAGACGGAACGTTTTGCCTGGATACTAGGGCTCAAACTCAAGGCTTCTTGGTTACAGGGCAAGCACTTCTCTACAGCCAGGTCCTTTGTTTGACTTTTTATTTTTTCGATTTGACTGATCATTATTTTAGAATTCTTTTCTGTGTTTACATCAGAGCCTGCAAGGTGATGCCAATGAAGACAACTTGAAATTCAACTCCCACCTTTAGGTTTTGTTTAGCTATTTACCCACCCGGAGTGTGATTTGAGATCACCAACTTACCTAAAGCCATCTGGTGGTTACACCTTATAGATGATCGTTGTCCTTCCCTCCCAAGTCAAAGGCAAATTACATTTTATTACTGCCCCTTTGTTCAATGAGATTTATGTCTCACCCAATACATTGGAAGCATAGTTCTTCGTCTATATAAAGAGCCCCTTCTAAAGGAGTCCAGCCTGGGACTGCTTTTATCTAAGGCACTCAAGAAAGCAGAAGTTCTAAGTCCCCAGGATTTGGTAGCCCCTTGGATAAGAGCTAGCCTTATTCATCCAACTGTTCCTACTTCCTCATTGCTCAGCTTCTATGGGATCTCACTTTGTACCAAATGACCAGTGCTTAAAAAATATCGTGTCCAGAGGAATGAGGGTTTTTTGATATTTATTAAATATTAAATAAATTATTACAACTTTTTTAGGCACAGTCATGGCACACATATATACACACATGCATGCAAGACACTCATACAGATAAAAATAAATAACCTAAGTTTTTAAAACTTCATTCTAAAGAGCTCATAGATAAACCATCATGCGGCGCAATTAATCAAACCCATTGTTTTTCATCTCATTCATGGTGTATTAGTTTATATTTCAGTGAAGTTCGATGTAATTAGAGCCTTTCTGGAGTGGTGGAACTTCACATTGGATTTTACACTTTCTCTATCAGATATGTTTCAAGTATTTATCCACACCAAAAAGAAGAAGAAAAATCATTGACAGAGTTAAAACTAGAAAAAGGGTTATCCTCTTTTGTGGGGCTTTGGGGGAGTGGCAGGGACAGGGAGGGACTCGCTAGAGGTTTAATAATAGAGATGCAGAGATACCTGTATAGTTTAAAGCTGTTGGTCTTTGGCTTGCACAGTCTCTCAGCTAGCCTCTAACTCAAGCCAACTTCTCCAACATTGTAGCTCTCCCTGTGGCTCTCAATGCCCTACTTCCCTGTTCTGCCCTCCATGCTTAGGTCCCTCTGAGTCTGTCTCTCTGTGCTACTCTTTCTCTGGTCTTTCTCTGGTCCTTTGGCACCAGCTCTTTATTATGCAAAAAGTCACACTCCTTACTTGTCCTGCTGTCATTGGGGAGACACATACATGACCTTTCCCAAGGCCTTAGTTTTGGGGCAGGTGAGGTAGCAATAAACATATCCAGCCAGCCTGGCCCACCCAGCAATTAGCAATGCAAAGGGACATACTTTTTCATAGCCAGTAAACACAATATTTGTAGGCCAATCCAACCATCCTCTTCCACAAATATTTATTTTTAAATGAGAAAGGTCCTTCAGAGTATCTGCTATCCTGTTGAAAATGGAAGTGTAAAAATATTTAGTAACAAGATAAGAAAGTAGGGAATAATGGTGGCCCAAACATTAGAGATAACAAAGAATAAGAACTTCAAATTATAAGCTTAAACTATCTGTTTCTATTATGCTTTCCCTGTGACCGTTTGCAGATATGGTCAGAGTCACAGCCAAACCAGCATTGTCAGGAGGCAAACAGTGACTCTAATGTTAAGAGTCAATCAGAGGCCTACTTATATTTAAATTTTCGTGTATTTTGTTTTCTGTATTCTCATACTTTATGTTTCCATTCAGTAGCCAATAAACAGACTTAGGGAAGTTCATGCTAGAAAAACAAACACACAAACAAAGGAGAATGAATAGGCAAAGGAAGCGCCTGCAGAGTCTGGTTTGTAAGTCCCCACTGGACTCTGAAAATACAAGTTTGGTTTTTAGGAGTTATGAGCAGAGTTGAACACCAGGCTACATGAAAGGAAGGTACCTAGTCTCTCTGTAACAGTAGATAAGACCAGTAGGACTTAAGAGCAGCCTCCCACAGGCATAAGAGCCTACTAAACAGTCAGAGATTTCATTTCAATATAGAATACACAAGAAATAGCCAAGAGGAAAGTGCCATTATTGCTATTGAGTTCTTTAATTTTGTTTGTTTCAGTTTGGTGGGTTTTGTTTTGTTTTTTTGTTTTTTTGAGACAGAGTTTCTCTGTGTAGCCTTGGCTGTTCTAGAACTCACTCTGTAGACCAGGCTGATCTTGAACTCAGAGATCTACCTGCCTCTGCCTCCCAAGTGCTGGGATTAAAGGTGTGTGCCACTACAAAGTGGCAAATGTTCATTTTTTTAAAGTATGGAAGGAGATGGAAGAGGAAAGGCCCAATAAAGGTATACAATTGTTCTTTTTATTTCACTTCTAATATTTCCATTAGATGAGATGGATTTCGTATTTACAACCCCATGGTATAGTGGAGCTTATCTGCTCTGAACTCCACATTTGGTCAGTGCTGACCATGGTGACATCACAAAAGAACATTACCATAAAATAGCTACATCATAATAATCTGGGTAGTAAACTACAGGGCTGAGTTAGAATCTTCTCATTTTTAAAAGTTCTTCATTGATGTAATTTTTTTAATGTAGGAGTGCTCTGTCTGTAAGTACACTTACACGCCAGAAGAGGGCATTAGACCTCTTTGTGGATGGTTGTGAGCCAACTGTGGTTGTTGGGAATTGAATTGAGGACCTCTGGAAGAGTTGCCAGTGTTCTTAACTGCTGTGGCATCTCTCCAGCCCTCTGATATCTTTTAAGTCATAAAATATAGGGAAAAGCTGGGCATGGTGGGGCACACCTTTAGTCCCAGCCCACAGGAAATGGAGACAGGTAGATATCTGAGTTTTAGGCCAGCCTGATCTACAGATTGAATTCCATCACAGCAAGGGCTATACAGAGAAACCCTGTCTTGAAAAACAACAGCAACAATAATATAGAAAAATTAGAATAATTCAATGAACATAATTCCTGCAATGTTGAGTTGCAGATAAGCATGGACAGCCTGGAGTCTGCAAAGCTGACCCAGGAGCTCCACATGACACTAGACTAGATATTGGGTTATCTACACTTGTGGGTCCATTTTAATCATTGCAATGCATTTTTAAACATATGAATTTATTTATTTACTTTACTGATTTCTTTATTTACTTGAGAAACCTTGAGAAATCAGTAGGAATTTGAGCAGATCGTGGTGGAATGTCTTTAATCAGGCTAACCCCTTGTGCATAAGAGAGATTAATCTTGGAACAATTGGTTTTTTTTTTTAATTATTGAAAAGTAACATAGTGAGCAAAAATAAGCTGAAAGCAGAGGGGACTTTCTCCTACTGAGTAAGGGGTTGAGTTTTTTTTTTGATTGTTTGGTTTTTTTGTTTGTTTGTTTTTCGAGACAGGGTTTCTCTGTGTAGCCCTGGCTGTCCTGGAACTCACTTTGTAGACCAGGCTGGGGTTGAGTTTTTATATCTTAGGTAGACCCCAGACAATGAATGCCACTAAGAGTCATGGTGACACACAAAGAAGGTAAACCCTTACAAACTGGGGAATCAAAGTTCAGTGTGGTGTGTGTGTGTGTGTGTGTGTGAGTGTGTGTGTGTTTGTGTGTGAAGAGGGAGAGAGAGAGAGTTCTGACCGTGAGAAAGCCACAAAAGAGAAACTGTCCAGTCTTGTGAACATCCCTAAGCAAGGTTCCAGCTGGCACCTGCTGTGGGGGCCTGGACTCAGTTGCAGCAGCCAGGAAGCTAAGGTAGGCAGATTCCTGTGTGTTTTAAGCCAGCCTGCATTACACAGTGGGTTCCTATTTTAGGGTATACAGTGAGACTCTGTCTTAAAAACTGAAAAAGAACAACAAAATTCTCTCCCAAAAGAAGGCAAACTAAAACCAGAGCTCAAAAGAAACTTGACTAAAGTCAACAACAAAAAGACTCAATTTGAAGACAGAGATTAATCAAGCTAACTACCTTCTAAATAAAACAATCAGAATTCTCCCACAGGGGGCTGGAGAGAAGGCTTGGTGGTTAAATGCACTTGTTACTCTTGTAGAGGTACCGGGTTTGGTTCCCAGTACCCACATGACGGCTCACAACCATACTGGGGACCTGATATTCTCCTGACCTCCACAAGCACCAGGCACATGCGTAGTGCACATATATACATGCAGGCAAAACACTCATATGCAAAAATAATCTCTTGTTTTGTTTGTTGTTTTCTAGCAGAACAAAACAAAATCCAGAGTTCTTAAATCTAGGATGTAAACCAGTTAAATCCAATATATGAAGAAAAACACTAAAAAAAAAAGCAGCCAATGAAACCAAAGTGCCCTGATACTGGAACTAGTCAGTACAAACAAAACAACAGGAAAACAGGAACAAAAACAAACAAACAAAACCCAAAAAACTAAGCATAGATAGAAATCAACAAGGCAAAAAGAAGTTAGATTAAAAAGTCTAATAAAAAATTCTGAAGACACAATATATGATTTTAAATTGCCCCATGTACTTGAAAGCAATTTGAGACAATGAGACTAAATATGAAAATGTTGAAACTATCTAATCTGAAGATATGAGCAATCAGAATGTATTAGGGAATGAGAACTTTTCTCCAAAGATGACTTTTGTGTCCTCTTGTATTTTTGTTTTTGAATTTTTATAATTTTAATAATATTTCCCTAATTCTTTGAAAATGTATACAACTTGGTCATATTCATTTCTCTTCTCCAACTCCTCCCAGATCCACTCCCACCTCCCAGTCCTCCCAACGCTGTGTTCTCTTTTCTAAAAAATCCATTGAGTTCTATTTGTACTACCCAAATACTCTTGGATGTGGATAACCTTATTTTTGATAATTTCACTATTACAAACTAAGTTAGGAGATATTTAGCCAGAATGTATCTTTATGCATTACTGCTTTAAACAGAATTTCTCTATATATAAGACAGAAAATGTAGACCACATGGGAATATTTACACACATTTATTAAGAGGAGAGCCCCTTGGTCCTGTGGAGGCTTGATGACACAGGATAGGGGAATGCTAGGTCGCTGAAGCAGGAGTGGGTGGGCAGGGAGAGGAGCACCCTCATAGAGGCAGAGGGAGGGAGGAGGGGATGGGAGCTTGTGGAAGGGAAGGAAACTTGGAGGGGGGATAGCATTTAAAATGTAAATAAATAAAATAACCAGTAAAAAAAGAAAAGCATGATGGAGTAGGTATCGGGGTGCACATTTTTAATCCAAGCACTCCAGAGGCAGAGGCAAGTAGACTTCGGTAAATTCAAGTCCAGCCTGATGTACATGGAGAGTTCCAGGGCACCAGACTACATAAGACCCAATCTCGATGATTAATTAATTAATTAATTAATTGTGCATGTCTCTCTCCACTGTTGTAAGCTCCAGCACCAGGCAGTGGAGGGGAGGTCCTGTCTGTCTGTCTGTCTGTCTGCCTGCCTGCCTGCCTGCCTGCCTGTTTGTCTGAGAGAGCAAATACATCACGGTAGATCAAACCCATCTTGGAAGAGGAGGAGTGACTCTTTCCCAGTTTTGATGCTTTTCCTTTGAGACTGGGTCCCCCTATGTAGACCTGGCTGTCTTGGAACTCATGTTGCTCCAAATTCAAACCAGTCGCCCTGCCCCCAGACTCCAAAGGCTAAGTTTTTTAACATCTTTAGATGTGCATCTTCATATCCACTGCCACACCCAGCTTGATGCCAAGTTTTAGCGAGTATCATCTCCTCCGGACCTCAGTTAATTTTGCACACTGGGATAAAGGCAGGATATAGGGAGCTATTGAGGCTGCATGAGGTAACAAGGAAGCCTGCAACACATTCTACATACAAAGCCGTGCGGGAAGGTGGAATATGTGTTGCAGTAAATTCAGTCATCTGGCAGATCGTCTCACAAGCCAAGCCAGTGCTTTGTGCTGGAAGCCAACCAACATCAAGCACTTTGGGCCATGATTGTCAGAGGATAATTGAATGCAGACTTATTATAATTGGTTATTAATAAAATTAACCCATAAAAAGACTATTGTCTTTCATATTCTGAAACAAGAAGCAGAATTCTGTCTTTAACTAATCTGTGTACCCTGCACAATCCATATGTATTAAGATATCTGTATTTTTTTTTTCATCCTGAGAGATGCTGAACTGACCTGCCTGGACCTCTGCTTCCAGTTGCTGCCCAAAATAGTTTCATGGATTGCTGCTGATTCCAGGTCATCCTGCCTCATTCGACCTTTCAGATATATCTAGTCAGAACTTTGGTCAAGCCCTGCGCCTTCTAAGCATACAGAGACTGGATAAAAGATGTGAAAGCTAGCTTACTTCAGTCTAACCAAATTTTCTAATTTTCCTACCCCTCCCCACCTCTTTAAAGAGTTTTTCATCACCCTGTTCATCGGGGCAATTCTTCAAGTTTTCTTCAAATAAAAAAGAATCTAGACACTAGAAAATGTACCTTAGGAAGGGAAAAGATCCCGAGAACAGAAGGAGAACCACTGCTTTGGGAAGTTGGAGGAATTAGAATGTTGCCAGCCCAAGAACTGGAAGGCAAAGCAAGACAGAGGAGTTTCCAATATTGGAACTGCCAGCCCAGGCTAGGCTTGGACCTTCAGCAAGAGTGTCTGCATAAGCTTTCAGTTCACTGTTTGTAGGTGGCCTGTTTAATATTAGATTGGTAACAGACAGACTAGAAAGACTAGGACCACACAAGGTTTAGCAGAACGGGACAGACCTGTATTCTCATGGTGTATCAAAGTTAGCATCAAATTTTAAAAACTTTGTTGGTCCACAGCCAACTTTAGCCCTGAATCATATTTTAGCCCTGAATTATATTTAATCTTTACATTTCTTATTTTTTCAATTCATATACACACACATACACACATGTGGAGGACAGAGGACAACTTTCAGGAGACAACTCTCTCCTTCCATCGTGTAGGTCTGGAGGACTGAACACAGGTCATCAGGAGGCACAGTGAACATCTTTACCCATGGAGTAATCTCTCCTGCCCCTGAACCAGAATTTCCAGTAACGAAATCCAAGTATCTGATGTAAAGCCTGGATATGGTACACTCACTGAAAGGAACATAAATCAGAGTCTGGAACTCAGCCAAGTCGGGTTTGAGCGATGCAGACATCGGACATCCTTAGTGTGTGAACCTCTGGTAGCTCTCATTCCATGCTACAGGTGAGGATGGTAGCCAAATCTGTGGGTCCCAACCAAGGAATTTCTCCAATGCTACCCCACTACCCTCTTTCTAATCTGATATTTGCTCTTCTGTATTGCCCTCTCAGCTTCAAAGACAATTCTTTTCTGTAAGTCCATCCCCCATGTTCTGATAGTTAGTTGAATTGTCTGTGATTTGGGAATGATTAAAACAAGAATCAGCTTTCTAATTGATGGGTTAAGAGTTCCTTTCTTCCTTCTAAAGTACTTTTACAAGGCTAAGAATCAATTGTAGCAATGGAGGGAGTGTAGCACGAGGTAAAACAGATGCCACATGCAACATAGGAAGTAGCAGCTCTTAGAGTAGCATTTTATGCTTTATGCCATACTTCATACACCCACATACACATACACACACTCACACACACAGACACTCACTCTCACATGTAGACACACATAACATACACATACAGATAAACTCACACAATGTACTCACACACAGACACTCACACCTATACATGCATACAGTCACATGCACATATGCTCATACACACACATTTACACACATATACACACATACATGTACATACACTCACACACACACATACTCATATATACACACATACATGTACATACATTCACACACACATATACTCACATGCACACACACACACGCTATCACAAACATACACTCACACACATCCACATACAGATACACACAAATATATACATGCACACACATGCACACTCACACATACAGATACAATCACATGCACGTATACTCATACACACACATTTGCAAACATATACTCACACACACACACACACACTCTCACAAATATACACACCCAACAGCCAGAAAGGGAGGGATTTAAAAAATTAGTTACACAGGGCTGACTTATCCTCCTGCTAAGTCTCCAATAATTGTGTGCTTTATGAGCCACAGCGTGAAATGGCTCCGTCCTCTGGAGGTGCTTGCCCATTCTTGTGTGCCATGTACTCCTTAGGGTAGGTAGTCCTGACCCACTCCTGGCTGCCTGGAGGAAAGTTGGCTCCAGAAAGCCACGGTCTTGAGCAACTTTACCAGGTATTTCAACTACACAATTGTTTTCTGTATTGTCTCACTGAGGAGACATGAGTAATGAGCAGGAAACCATTATGTAAGAATAGAAAATATAATTAAATAGCACTTTGAGCCACAGATATCACAAGTGCTATAGTAATTTTTTGGCAATTGACCTTGAAGATTGATTTATTCAGTCTTTCTGCACAGGGTGTAGCCCAAATAAAATATGTCAGAAACATGCATGAACACATTTGTGTCTTTCCACAATGTTAGAGTTCACATGGAATAAAAAATTCATAAGCTGTAACAGTTTCATGGCCAGCGATTTGCCAAATGTATGGCAGCAATTTGTCATACATCTGTACAATCCCAAGCTATCTGGGTAACTTCCTGTGGTAGCATCTTTTCTATAAAACCAAGTTAGTTATTAGTTTGTGCATCATGGATAACACTGGGCTCTTTCATTCTAGTTTTAATTATTGCAATAGTCTCAGGTCAAACATTACACACCAGACAGGGTCTCTGTGTGGGAGGGGGGTAAAAGAGGCCACAACAGAGTTCAGGAAGGTCAAAGAAGCCTCGTGGTAGATATAAGCTGGCAACCAGTAGAGATGCAAAGAGTTACTGCAATGGAGAGTGGCTGAAGGGCTGCCATGTCGAGATGGCCTCAAGGTTGAGTTGGGATGCAGAGGCAAAGTTCAAGACAGTGGAAGCCATGGAGGGCAGACAAAGGACCCGGTTCAAAGAGATAACAAGATGGACAGACCGAGAGCAAGCAATTGAAAGCAGCTCTGTCAGCAGCAGAGATGTAGCTGAGTACAAGCCCCACCCGAAGCAGGTGGAAGTTGTCTTCCTGTCAGTGCCTTCACACAAACCAAATAGTCAGAAGACAGTGGTGGCTGTTGCCTTCACTGTTGGGTAGCCTCCTCTTCATGGGATCAATGTGGGTATCCTACACCCTTCTTTTTCCTAGTGTGGCCAATAAATCACCAAGCCTTGTGGTTGTAATGTGCCCGGACAGTTCTATAGTTTCAAGCTACTTGGATAACTCTATGGTATAGTATCTTTCCTATAAGATAACTAAGTTAGATATTAGTGTGTACATTGTGGGTAAGACTGGGCAGGTGATACTGTCTGCATGTGTGACGAGGTACAGATTAGTCTGCCTCTGTATTTGCACTTAAAAAAAAAAAAATGAAGCCAAATGTTGCTTGTAAGATGGAAACAGCATAGCCTGGAAGCCAATGTTTTATACAGTTCAGAGTGGTTTAGAGCAGGGCACAGCCTGATCCCCACAGAGAGCCTTGAGAGACACTGTTCTAGAGTCAGTCGTCTGATAACTGAAAGTCAGAGAAGCATGTACATGCTTTTTGGGTGTTTTGTTTTGTTTTTTTCGAGATAGGGTTTCTCTGTGTAGCCCTGGCTGTCCTGGAGCTCACTCTGTAGACCAGGCTGGCCTTGAACTCAGAAATCTGCCTGCCTCTGCTTCTCAAGTGCTGGGATTAACAGGGTGTGCCACCACCGCCTGACGAGTGTCCATGCTTATAAAGCTTTAACACCTTACAAGTGCTACCTGCAAACTTACGCTCTATCATTTGGCTTTTAAACTTGTGGAAGTGTTCACATTCTTTCTAATGCTGCCTCCCATTGTATACTGCTCCTTTTATTTACTGTATGGTTGTTGTGATAGCACTCTGACCTTTGTTCAAGTATAAACAGTCAGAAATATACAATGTGTTGCAGCACCGGTATAGATACTGTAACTAGCCATGCAACTCTCCTTTACATATGTGTCTTCACTCTGAACAGGAAGCACAAAAGCTACCTTTAGCTGTCAGTATAAAAAGTAGAAGTTCTGGGTGAGTATTTGCTTGAATGTAAGCAGCCTGTGACTTATCAAAACTGCATATGCCCTATGCATATGATGTGCATACTGTGTCTGTGAGAGGCTGAGGTCTTTATTTTAAACTAGTGTCTACCATGATTCTTATGAACAGCAAGTGTTGGAAACTCCAGGAGGATCCTTGTCATCAACAGCCTAAGAAACTTGGAAGAGTAGCTAGGAAAACAAGTAAAAATAAAGGACAGTGTTCTGGGCAGAAAAGGCAAAACAGGGCATTACAAGTGTCCTAGTAACTAGTCAAGGATTAAGTATAGGGGCAGGGGAAAGATCACCAATACAGGCTGGAGAAATGGATCACCAGTTAAGAACGTTGGCTACTGTGATGGTTTGTATATGCTTGGCCCAGGGAATAGCACGATTAGGAGGTGTGGCCTTGTTGGAGTAGGTGTGCCACTGTCAGTGTGGGCTGAAGACCCTCACCCTAGCTGCCTGGAAGTCAGTATTCTGCTAGCAGCCTGCAGATGAAGATGTAGAACTCTCAGCTCCTCCTGCACCATGCCTGCCTGGATACTGCCATGTTCCTGCCTTTATAATGGACTGAACCTCTGAACCTGTAAGGCAGCCCCAATTAAATGTTTTCCTTATAAGAGTTGCCTTGGGACCCTGATATAGCTGTCTCTTGTGAGACTATGCCAGGGCCTAGCAAACACAGAAGTGGATGCTCACAGTCAGCTAGTGCATGGATCACAGGGCTCCCAATGGAGGAGCTGGAGAAAGTACCCAAGGAGCTAAAGGGATCTGCAACCCTATAGGTGGAACAACAATATGAACTAACCAGTACCCCCAGCTCTTGACTCTAGCTGCATATGTATCAAAAGATGGCCTAGTCGGCCATCACTGGAAAGAGAGGCCCATTGGACACACAAACTTTATATGCCCCAGTACAGGGGAACGCCAGGGCCAAAAAAAAAAAAAAAAAAAAAATGGAATGGGTGGGTAGGGAAATGGGGGAGAGGGGGAGGTATGGGGGACTTTTGGGATAGCATTGGAAATGTAATTGAGGAAAATACGTAATAAAATATATTAAAAAAATAAATAAATAAAACCAAATGTAAACAAAAAAAAAAAAGAGTTGCCTTGGTCATGGTGTCTTTCACAGCAGTAAAATCATAACTAAGACAGCTACTCTTCCAAAGGACCCAAGTTCGATTCCAAGCACTTGAACGACAACACACAACTACCTGTAACTCCAGATCCAGGGACCCAATGTCCTCTTGTGTCCTCCCCAAGCACAAGGCACATGATGAACATACATGTAGGCAAACCACCCAGACACATAAAGACATTTTTTTAAAAAAATATTAGAAGATCACAATAGTGACTAACTAATAATAGAATTTTCTTTCTGTGTCTGGCCAAGGAAACGTGCTGCCTTATATAAATAGGTAGGAGAATGTCAATCTTGGGGTTGGGGGGAGATTCTTCAGAGCATTTACAGAGCACAGTGTGGGTGTTCTCAAGGAGGGCAAAGCAAGGGGCAATTTTTAAACATAGAAATGAAGAGGACAGAAGTACCAACAGTGGTAGAACATTGGTGTTACCAGAAACTTTGGGATGCGGTGCAGTGGGTACTATATGTTACAAGGAAAATTGAGGCATCATCTCAGGATTGTTAGTCTCCGTGATAAAAAGAATTTAAGAATGACCTTAAACAGAAGCTCAAGGACAATTCTATTAGTGTTCAAAAGAAACACTCCAGAGCAAGAAGCATGATAGTTCTTCATAAATAGTAACAAAATCTTAGGGGAAGAGAGAAAACCATTGTTTGTGAGAAGCCAATGTGGTGGAAGTGGGGGCGGTGTTTTGTTTTGTTTTGTTTTGGTTGGTTGGTTGGTTGGTTGGTTTTTCGAGACAGGGTTTCTCTGTGTAGCCCTTGCTGTCCTGGCACTCACTTTGTAGACCAGGCTGGCCTCGAACTCAGAAATCCGCCTGCCTCTGCCTCCTGAGTGCTGGGATTAAAGGCATGCGCCACCACGCCCGGCTTTTGGGGGCGGTTTTAGAGAAAGAAAAAAAGAAAAGAAAATGAAAAGGAAAAAGCCCAGAGTGACTGAGAAAGCTTGCTCAGGACGAGCTGAAAGAGATGGGGAAAAGGAAAAGTTACCCTTTTCTGAGTCATAACTTAAAACAGCCTCAACTGCAGCTCTAAAAGCCAACAGCACCAATGGTGAGGTTTACAAGAAGGGAAATCCCATTCTCTCACTACAGGGATAATTATTTCTCTGGTCTCTTTACCCAAGGCTTAAGGTAAATTAGCCTTTGCTTTTTGGGGAATGGTCTCTGCCTGGCGAATGATAAGCCCAGGTTTATTAACTCATAATCTTGGTAAGCTAGAATGTTAGATCTCACTGGGTGATGGTGGGCACGCACCTTTAATCTCAGCAGAGGCAGTCAGATCTCTAAGATTTGAGGCCAGCCTGGTCTACAGAGCAAGCTCCAAAACAGTCAAGGACACCCAGATATTCCCTGTTTCGAAGGGGGAAAAAACATTTTTTAGGTCTCTACCTAAGAACAGAGATTCTGGGGGCTGGAGAGATGGCTCAGCGCTTAAGAGCACTGAGTGCTCTTCTGAAGGTCCAGAGTTCAAATCCCAGCAACCACATGGTGGCTCACAACCATCCATAATGAGATCTGGCACCCTCTTCTGGAGTGTCTGAAGACAGCTACAGTGTACTTACATATAATAAATAAATAAATAAATCTTAAAAAAAAAAAAAAAAAACAGAGATTCTATCCTATTTTCCAAAGGAAAGTGTCTCTTCCTTAATGGGCCTCTATAGAGCTCTGATCAAGACTACTGTGGCATTGCCTCTCTTAAGCCATAACCCCAGCATCATTTATGGAATGGGTTAAAACTGAGGATGAGATAAAAACTATTTCACCATGAAAAGCCAAAGATCCAGTTCCAGAAAAGATTAGTGCCTTGAGCTTTGGTCGCGCCCTCAGGATCATCTCCAGGTAAGGATGCTCTTTCAGAAGTTATAAGTCACCAAGCTCCCTTCTGGTGTTCTTGGGAAAAGCGAGGGCATTCCTGATTGTGCTGTTTTCCAGGGCCTTGCCCTAAACTGCATGTTCTGTTCCTATCACAAAGCCAGGTCCCCAGCACCAGAAAAGACAAGACAAAGATAAAGAGAGTTAAATCAGATACTTTTAAGCAATAATCATTGGCTGAGTCACAAATAACAGACCCTGTATTTATTTGCTGGATAGGGAGAAGTACTTGCAGAAGTGTTTTGTGTATGAGGTTGTGGGCAGTTTCTGTGCAAGGTTGGGGTTCAGGCAGTATCTTTGTGATAGTTTTGTCAAAAATATCTTCTATTTGCCAGATGTAATCGCCATCTCAGAGGCTTGCTGCTGAATAAACTCACCCTTTCTACCCGTTTCTAAATTCTGGCTGGCTGGCTCAGCTAATCTATTCTGGCTCCAACTCCTCTCCAAGCTGACTGATTTTCATCTGGCATCTCTCAGTGTGTCCTGAGTTGCTCTGCTTGGCCTCAAACTAACTCTGGCAATCTATTCTAATCTTCTGGCTCCTCATTCTCTGGCTTTAACTGCCTCTGCTGACCTGCATTGAACTGCAGGAGCTCATGAAGGAACTCAACTCCACTGTACTGCACCCGCCACTCTTGACTCCCCACTGACTGACAAGCGCTAAAGTCTGAACTTGCCCCTGACCTGAATAGCTTCTCTCTCTTGTGCCACTCAGATGAGCGTTGAGCATATTCTGTCAAATCTTCCTCTGACTCATCACTTTGTTTGCCCCTCAATTAGACATCGTTGTTTGGAATTAAAGGTGTGTACTAAGTGTGTGTCTGGATTCCAGCCAGATCACACACTCCTAGAATATCTTTGCATGTCATCCCTTGCCAGAGCTGCCATCAATCATTCCTTCAGACGTGTTTTAGATTTGTCAAGTGTTGACAAAGCCATTCCATTTTTTGATTCTAACGACATTTATGTTTCTTTCACAAAAAAAAATAAAGATCGCACAGAAGCTGTTTCAGCGGTGCATGGTTTGTAATGGAAGGGAGTTATAACATTGCGGGAAAGATTGGAGGAGGCAAAAGAAATACGCACTTGGCTGGATCAAGACTACAGGAAAAGACAGTATTGGGTGTGGAGACCAAAGTCTCTTCAGCACTTGAGATAGAAACCAGTAGTTAGCAACTATACACTGTATCATTCCCCAATTGTTTCTTGTGTGTTACTCATACACAATACACGAGTAAAACATGTACAACACAACTAACAACTCTGGAGCCGAAGCTGTTGATAAAGTTGCCCGAAGCCAAGGCTGTGACCCACGCCTCCACAGAACACACATCTCGGTTTCTCTGAGCAGGCCCAGTCTGGCGGGTTGCCGGGTACTTGGTGCAATGTCGGCTGCAAAGAGAGTGGGCAGACAGATTTGATCCTTTCAACATCTGGCTCATCCAATCCAGGTCTGCTCTTTGCAACCTCGGCAGCAGGAAACTGTTGGATACCTTCGCTTCCACCAGGGGGCGTCTCTATACGTTTTGCTTGGTTTGGGGAAAAAAAAAAAAAAAAAAACCCGCGAACATTCGGGACTTCGCCGCAGGAACGCTGACGTGATTGGACCCTCCGCGGCCGCCGTAGCGCGTCGAAGACAGTAAACAGGAAACCGGAGAATCGTAGCCTTGGGTTGAGGAAGGCGGAGGATTCCCCAGGGATTCGCTCAGCTCCGGCCGTTAGAGCCACTTCCTCCTCCTCCCGGACCTACGGGAGCTCTGCCAGCGGCTGCCACTTCAACGAGCCGGGCCATGGCCGAATATTCCTATGTAAAGTCCACCAAACTCGTGCTCAAGGGCACTAAAGCCAAGAGGTGAGGCGGCGCTCGGGCGGGAGGCACGGTTCTCGGTGCATCCATCCCCGGGGCTCAGGGCCAGGGTAACCAAGCCACCCAGGACACTCAGAGGTAGAGCTGCGTGGACAGCCTCCCCGACACTTCTTAGCTGACGCTGCGTGGCCGGGGAGCCCCCGAAACGGAGAGACCAGGAGTCCTACTTTTGGGACACCCCCCCCCCCCCAGGCCTCCCCCAGCCTGCCTTGATAACTTGCTTTAAGGAAAGTATTTTTTTCCACCGGTCTTTCCTGCAAATGGAAAAAGCAAGCGGACAAAAACGCCCTGATTCTCTGCAGTGTAATATGTAGGGGGCAGGCAAAGCTGCATCATAGTGTGAGTCGGGACCTTGAATTCGCACCGGTGATGGGTTGATGGTTCGTTTGTATATTTACTAGACGCTGGTTCTTGTTTCTCGAGACTATAAAAAAGAGTTATGAGAACTGAATGAGACAGCCAAGTGGAGGCATGTGGGTGTGATTTATAGTTAGCCCTATAGAGAAAGATACCTTGCCCGATCCTATCTATCTCCGTCCTCTTGAAGGATCTAGCCAAAGTTGAACACTTTTTTTACTGTATCACCGCTGAAGCAGTTTCAACAAGTATTTGTCAGCGAGCTTCGTGCTGAATGAGCTTGGAGCTTTATCCTGACCGAATCTGAAACTATTTAAAATTTAGAATTTGCTTCTGAAAATGTTGTCGATAAGATACAAAGAAGTTAAGACAGCCGTTATTAAAACTAGTGCTTTCCATGTTTCCATGATTGATTCTTTGTTTTTTTGAGACAAGGTTTCTCTGTGTAGTCCTGGAACTTAACTCTGTAGATGAGGATGGCCTTGAACTCAGACACTCACCTGCCTCATCCCCCCTCACCCCCCAAAGTGCTGGGATTGAAGGCTTGGGCTGCAACCACTACAAGGCTCAGAATTTGTTGTAAGCACCCTGAATAATCACTTTTCCCCTAAGATCTCTCCTTGTGTTTTCGTTTATGGAGCTGTAATTCATAAGCTATAAACGCCTCCTTTTAAAGTGTACAGCTAGTGGGGTTTAGTATATTTACGAGTTCACCACTATTTAGTCAGTAAGCATTTTGCCACTCCAAAGGAGACTGTTTAACCAACCATTAAATAATCACACCCTTCTGCCCTTCCAGCTTCTGTCAACTGCTTTCCAGCTATAAGATTTTACTTGCTATGAATATTTTATGCCCGTGGAATTAAATAGTACATAGCCTTCTGTGTTTGGCTTCTTTCACTTAGGTTGCTGTTGAGACAGGATCTCCATACGTAGCCCTGGTTGGCCTGGAACTCACAGAGATCCACCCGTGTGCTGGGGCTGCTGCTGTGTGCTATACCTGGCTTCTTGCTCTTCGTTTTGAGGAGCAATCCATTCTGTGGGCTGTGTGTTTGTTCTGTTCTGTGACTGAATGATACTATTTTTGTTCTTTCTTCATTTGATGAGTGTTTTCTGCTAATGACAATGATGCTATCAGTATTCTGTTTTTTGTGGACATACTTTTTTCATTTCTCTTGGATATCTGCATGTGTGTGTGTGTGTGTGTGTGTGGGATTACCTGGGGTATTATTTTTGATAACTCAGTGTTTAGCTTTTTGAGAAATGCTTTACAACAAGGCTGTCTTTAGTTAAGGGTTCTATTACTCTGATAAAACAACTTGACCAAAGACCTGGGGTGGGGAGAGGGGTTATTTCAGCTTACTTCTGCCTTGCAGTCTGTCGTCTGGGAAATGAGGGCAGAAGCAGCTTCTCGGTGTTTTAAATCAAACATCTGTAAATTGTAAAAGATCGTTTATCCGTAGGTCACTCATAGAGCTGGAATGACTCCTGAGTTCTCACCTTGTAGTTCTTAACACATAACAGTATGTTCAAGTCCATGCGTATGTCTTTTTTTCCCCCTTTAGTAAAAAGAAAAAGAGCAAAGATAAGAAGAGAAAACGGGAAGAAGACGAGGAGACCCAACTTGATATTGTGGGTAAGCCACCTCAGTTCTTTTTATTTTTTAATTTTTTTCTCTCTAGAACCTCTTTTATTAGGGCACTAATCCCATTTTTGAGAGCTTGACCATCACAAACGAATCTCCTCTCAGTGTTGTGACTGCTGCCGAGCTCCAGAGCATTGGTGACAAGGTTTCAGCATGTAAAATTTGGGGATGATACAAACATCCAGACCATGGCATGACTGAGATTTGAGGTTCCTGTAATTCTCACTTGCCTTACAATATTCTTAGACTTTATCCAAATGTTAACAAAGTCTAGACATTCATCCTAGCTCCAAGCTGCACTGTTGTTTATTGTATGAAAGGTTAGCATCTCTTAGTGTTCCACTTGAAGTGTTTTCTGAGTCAAAACCTATGGTCTGCTTGTCAGGTCACCAGACAAGACTTTTCTTCCTTATCATAGGAACCCTGCAGTGGACCAGGAACTCCATTGAGACTGATCCCCAACTTTAAAGGCCTGTCAGACAAAAGTACTGTCATCTACACATCATTTTCTTTGGAAGCACATAAACTGTGGTGACGAGTCTGCAATTTCTTTGTTTCCAAAGGAAGTGTAATGTAGCAAATTAATTATCATGTACCTGAAATGAATGAGAATCCTAAACACAACAGAACATCAAGGCCCCTATAAGTGGTTCTAGAAGCAGACACTTGCAAATCCGTAGCCAGTACCTTCTGTTTTCCTGCCCTATGTGTACCTATACTTTCAATCAAATTTCTTGTTTATTAAAACTGGGCAAGCTAAATTTTGAAACTTTTTCCAAATAAAACAACAGGTGTTTGTGTGGCCAGGTCTGGCAGCCTGATGTGGGTCCCAGGGATAGAAGGAGAGAAGTGGCTTGCACAAGTTGTCCTCTGTCTGACTTGTACACACACTGACAGACAAACACATGGACGCGAATAAATGTAATAAGAAATTTTTTAAAAGTAGGCAATGGTGTAAAGTTACGATGTAGGAAACCTCACATCACTTGAAAAAGTAGTTCTAAAATAATAGAATTCTGTAATTAGGGCCAGGATCAGGGGTAGGTGTGTGCGTGCTGACGAGCTGTCTTAGCATAGGTGAGTAATTAATGGTATTAGAATGTGCCAAATTGTTCTAAATGGTGTTGCTGTTTTCGTATCCTACCAGGGATAGAAAAAAATTGTCTGCTGCAGGTCCTGGGTAGTAAGCAGCCCTTCTCTCACACCAGTGCCTTTGGTTTTCTTTACAGTGCTTGTCTGCTGAGCTGGTCTCTAGTTTTCCTCCGACTTGTTAACTGTTTTCTCTCATGGTTGCTGCCTTTGAGGTCTTTATTTAGCTTACCCTTATCTCAATATCTTGAAAGACCTCTGCTCTTCCTTTTGGACACATTCAAGTTTAGAGTTTTCTTCTTTGCTAACTTTATCACCCACTTCAGGGTGATTGTGTAGTGTGAAGTAGATCTCAGAGATTGGGTTTTGCTTCTGTTTTTCCTATTTATAACAAGCCCCAGCAAAATCAGCTGGGTTTCTGTATGTCCGTCTCCTTCCTGACTCCTGTTCCATTTCTCTGTTTTCTGTCAGTGTTTGTCTTTATTACTTCATTGCTTTATTCATCCCATAAGGTTTCCAGGTCCAGGAATTGAGTGCACCTCCTTTGTGTTTCTTTAATTAAAATTTGCTATTCTGGGTGTTTATGTCCAGTTAAACTTCAGAGTCCACTTACCATTTCATTTAATAAAGTCCGTCGGGCTATCTAAGAGAGTTGTATTGCTTTTAGACTATTTGAGACATTCAGTATTTCAATTGTATAGAGCTTATATTTCTGTATTGGCCTTGCTCTTTGGGGTGTTAAGCTCCCTCACTATCATTGCTGCTTTGTCTATATGAACATTTGCAGTCATGTTTTCTTGGACTGTAGTTTAATTCTTCCTTTCTTGTGTCTTCTATTGCTTTACTGTTTTTCTTATACCAGCCAGGACATTGGAAATATTGGGCAGATATGTTGAGAAGAGCCACAGCAGTTACTTCTAGTCCTCATCGTAAAGCCCCCCATACAGAGTGACTTTAGGCATAGGATCTTCATAGGCATTCTACCAAAATAAAAATTAAAGTTGAAGATTTTAAAAATAATTCTTAGTTGTAGAATTAGTCAAAGAGCAACAAAGATTTGAACATTGTACTGGCTAGTTTCATGTCACCTTGACACAGCTGGAGTTACCACAGAGAAAGGAGCTTCAGTTGGGGAAATGCCTCCACGAGATCCAGATGTAAGACATTTTCTCAATTAATGATCAAGGGGAAGGTCCCCTTGTGGGTGGGACCATCTCTGGGCTGGTAGTCTTGGTTCTATAAGAGAGCAGGCTGAGCAAGCCAGTAAGGAACATCCCTCCATGGCCTCTGCATCAGCTCCTGCTTCCTGACCTGCTTGAGTTCCAGTCTTGACTTCCTTGGTGATGAACAGCAATGTGGAAGTGTAAGCTGAATAAACCCTTTTCTCCCCAACTTGCTTCTTGGTCATTATGTTTGTTCAGGAATAGAAACCCTGACTAAGACAAACATGTACCCCACTTGACAACTGTTGTGACATACAGAAAACACATAACTGACAACTGCAGAATACATTTTTTAACCATATGTAGAAATGCACCAAGAAAATACTGCCATACTGTAAATGAGACTGCACAACAAAACCATTCGAAGGTCTAAAAATAAACAACTTAATGATCCTTCATTTGTTTGGGGTGGCTCTCAGATTCAGCCTTCGTGTCTGCAGCACTAGACTGCTTTAAGCTGTTTTTTAAGTGAGATGGTGGGTTGGGGCCCCACCACCACCAAAACAAGACAAAACTGACCGACTTAGTGATGGGCAGCTTCAGTGAGTCCTGCTTATAGTCTGCTGCTTTTTGACAGCTTAGCCCATGGAGTGATCCTGCAACCAAGAACTATGTAAGCATGCGTCTGGGCTTTGAGTGGAGGCTACTTGAATTCCCAAGAAGAAAACACTTTTTCTTCTTGAGCTAACGTTTTAAGGAAGTGAAGAATTCTAAAACTGATGTATTGTTTTCTCTACTTTGGCAGAAACTGAAAATTAGATATTGGTACTAGAAAGCATGTGGGGATGAGGTCTGCAGTCAAAGGAACTTACCGTTTTGTAATTCTGCCTGTGTTAAGAGTGATCTTGACTGTGATGAACAAACAAGTTTGTGCAGAGCTGGTAAACTCTGAGTAACTGGGGCTGTGTCAGTGTCGAGGACTGTACAGGACACATGCAAGGATACAGTTAGGGGAAGGCAGTGCAGGGTAAACCAGCTGTCTCTGCATTCAGGCTTTTAAAAGGTTAGTTATAGGAAAAGCAACAGAGTTTTGAGTAACCCTAAAATAAAAAGGATAAACTTTGACTTTTATTTTGTAGGAATCTGGTGGACTGTATCCAACTTTGGGGAGATTTCAGGGACTATTGCTATTGAAATGGATAAAGGAGCCTATATCCATGCACTGGACAATGGACTGTTTACACTGGGAGCTCCACACAGAGAAGGTTTGTATGAAGGACAAACAATGGCAGGGAGGCCATGTCGAGTAAAGCACTACAAAGTTTGTGCATGAGTCTGAAGCAAGGCCGCCCCCACACTGAGCCCCTGCACATTTCTCTGTCCTTGTCCTTCATTAGCTGTTGAGAAGTGTCTTTCTAGAATAATCATTTGAAAACATTGTGACTAGTGACAGAAGAATCTCTGTAGGAATAGAAAATAGCCTTAAAATCACATGAAAAATTGCCATTGCAGCTGGGTGGTGGCAGCACACACCTTAGTCCCAGCACTCTGCAGAGACAGGCAGATCTCTGAGGACAGCCAGGGCAGCACAGAGAACCCCTGTCTCAAAACCCCAAAATGATGATGATGATGATGATGATGATGACGGTGGTAATGAGTAAAAATAGGATTGTAGTTGGGAAGAAAGAAGAGAATCTAATTGAATCAGAAGTTTGAAGGGTTTGGTTTTGTTTGTTTGTTTGTTTGTTTTGCCTATTTGTTTGTTTGAAGTTTGTTAGAACTGGGTGTAATTAAGAGCTAGACATTTAGACATTTTCTCCTTATCCTTAGTCCACAAGGAAGCATCACAAAGAGTGAAGTGACTGAAGTAAAGAGGTGTGTCTAGGCCAGAGTGGACATTTCTGGAATACATAAAAGCATTTGGTATTTCACATGCTGTTATTTATGTACTGTTTTAAAAGATGAGATTATATTGGAAGTGACTAAGTTTCATGCAAAACTGTCTTACAAAATATTCCAAAATGCAATGAATTTAATAATGATATTTTGATAGCATACTTAGCTTATTATTATAGTGTGTCCAAATACCTTAATATCCTTATATGTAATTTTAGGGGGAAACTAGTTTTAAAGCACAAAGTACCTTTATGTATATATATTTATAACAAGTGTGTATTTTGCATTTTCGTTTTTCTGTAGTTGATGAAGGCCCCAGTCCTCCAGAGCAGTTCACTGCTGTCAAGTTGTCTGACTCCAGGTACGCTTTAGTTGAACTGCAGTTACAAGCTTTACAGTTTAATTTCACGTAACCATGCATGGTGGCACACGCCTTTCATACCAGACAAAGGAGAAGAGTCAGGAGCATCAAGAGTTCAAGGCCATCGTGGCTATGGATTGAGTTTGGGGACAGCCTGGGTTGCACGGAACCCTGCCTCAAAAAGTAATAATTTCACTTATGTAAAAAGAACAGCACTATTAGTAAATACAAAGTCAGAGAATAATTTTAATTGAAAGACTTTAGAAAACATGTTATTTATAATCAGAACTTTTTTGGATTTTATAGTTTTGGGAATTTGGGGAATGTCTACTTGTACATTAGTGAAGGCACATATGTTTTATTATATCACATATACATTATCTGAAGATAACTTTTATACAGTGTGTCACTGTTCCTGAATTCCGCTATGAATAATTGTAGGAGGCTAGCTGTGGCATTATCCATATCATGTTTAGCTCAGAAATTTGGGATTTTGGAGGTTTGGGGATTAGGGGATACTTAACCTGTACTCTGTATGTGGATATTCCCAGTATACACTTGTCTTAGTCAGAGTTTCTGTTCCTGCACAAAACATCATGACCATGAAGCAAGTTGGGGAGGAAAGGGTTTATTCAGCTTACACTTCCACACTGCTGTTCATCACCAAGGAAGTCAGGACTGGAACTCAAGCAGGTCAGAAAGCAGAAGCTGGTGCAGAGGCCATGGAGGGATGTTACTTACTGGCTTGCTTCCCCTGGCTTGCTCGTATAGAACCCAAGACTACCAGCCCAGAAATGGTCCCACCCACAAGGGGCCCTCCCCGATTGATCACTAATTGAGAAAATGCCTTACAGCTGTATCTCATAAAGACATTTTCTCAACTGAAGCTCCTTTCTCTGTGATAACTCCAGCTTGTGTCAAGTTGACCCAAAGCCAGCCAGTACAGTACTCTTTGTTTAGAAAACTTAAGAGCCTAAAACTGAAAAATGTCAAGAGACCAAATTAAATAGATCAGAAAAAGCATGGAAACAAAATAAATATAAAGCAAGATCTGCCAGTGATACTATAGTGTATAGATTTTGCTGTTAGAAGAGATACAACAGACTTGGTGGCAGACATCAGGAGGCTCAGGAAGGAGAGGACAAGTTTAGGCCAGCTAGGAGATGTAGTGATACCCTCTCTCAGGAAAAAGTCAGGAGATAGGAGGGCAAAAGAAAATCTTGCTGAAAGTAAACAAAGTGTTCTTCTATCACACAAAACAATTGATCCATTTTGTTCTTAAAGTGCAAGGGTACAGAATGATGTTTTGAGCAGGAGATAAAGAAATTGAGTGTCAATGTTGTAGTAATTACATCAACGTAATAATGATTTATATATTATCTTCAGTGAGACCTGAAAACAACTTCAGGAAAACCAGTTTGGTTTGTGGTTTGGAGGATGAAGTTGGTCATGCCAAGGAGTGCTCACAGGCTCATGGAGCCAGGAGAGTGCAGTGCGTGTGCCTGGAATTCCATATCTCAGTGAGAGGGGAAAGCTGGCCCTTAGCCAGCTTCCTTTTCCCCATTTTATATGTTCTGGAACCCCAGCTCATAAGGTGGTGCCACTCACATTTAGGGTGTATATTGCCTTCTCACTTAAACCTCTCTGAAACCACCTTCAAAGACCCAGAGGTAAACCAAATCAACTTACCAATGAAAATAAACTTCAATGTTTTTTTCTCCCTCCCTCTTTCTTCCTTTCTTTCTTTCTTTCTTTCTAATACAAGGTTTCACTATGTAACCCTGGCTGGCCTTAAACTTATTACATAGACCAAGATGGCCCCTGACTTACGGAGATCCAACTGCCTTTGTGTCCTGATTACTAAGACTAAAGGCCCATGTCATCATACCCAGGGTATACATTTTCAGATATGCATGATTAATGTTTAGCTAGCTTCAGAGCTTAGAGCGTTAGCTTAGGTGATGTTTCAGTCCCCAGCACCTCTCTTGTGGGTCAGTGTTCATAGCTTTTTCTTGAAAGCAGGTCGAAAAACTAGCCTGGCCTGGTGGGAATCTGCTGAGCTACTAAAAAAGGACATTGTTGATAGCCTCCAATCCAGTGGCTTCCTTTTCTAGGAATCTCTCCTGAAGATAAATCAGCAGTTGTATATATAACAGAGAAATCAGTAAGACTTTGTATAATAGCATAAAAGGTAACTTTTACATCTACAATAGGACAGTAATCCCTTTGGGAAATGATTGCTGCACAATGTAAGGTACTGTATAATGATTTTATTAGCAAACTATAAGGTTACAGATAGAGAATACAGTGTCCACTGTAAACATATCTGGTCTGGATTTATTATATATGTATATGCATATGTATGCACATACACACAGATACATCAGTATACCAAATATTCATAATTCTATAGTTAAATTCTTACTCTCAGTTTTTAATGTTTATCTTTTTTTAAACCGAAGAATTGCCCTGAAGTCTGGCTATGGAAAATATCTTGGTATAAATTCAGATGGACTTGTTGTTGGGCGTTCGGATGCAATTGGGCCCAGAGAACAGTGGGAACCAGTGTTTCAAGATGTAAGTACTGTTATTTAGAAAATCCAGTTTAAGAAAAAGTCATTTCAGTAATAGTATATTCTCTAAAGTTAGTAACAAAACAATAAAGGTAGATTGTAATAATGTTATGCATTAAATTGGAAAAAATAGAATAAACTTGTAACTATAAAGATGAACACAGTCCAAACATAATGATACAACAACAGTAATACTACAGTGGCTTGTTGCATTCCAGAGTGATAAATTACATTGCTGGCAAAACAATGCAAAGGAAGACATTTTCCATTCTGGTTTCCATCTGCCATTGAGGCCTGTTGTCATATTTTTCATGAAAATATAAAAAGCAAATCCCAGGGTGTTTCAGGAGCATTTTTTACATAAATTGGTTCAGAACCAGTAGAGACTGAAAGGGAGCAATGGAGGAGGTTAGTGCTGAGAGAAACACAGTTGACATCTCATGAGCAAGAGTTGTACTGAACAGTAATTATTTTTTGGCTTTGGTTTTTTTTTTTCTTTTATTCAAAGTAGATTTTTACTCCATACAATATATTCTGATTATGGTTTCCCCTCCCGATACTCCTTCCCCATTCCTCTCTACCTCCTTCTGTCGCCTTAGAAAACAAACCAGCATCTAGGCAACACTGATAAAACAAACTATAATACAATAAGACAGAAAGAAACATCACATAGGACAAAAGAAACAGTCCAAAAAAAAACCACACACACAAGAAACATAACAGAGACACACTCAGGAATCTCATCAAAATACAAAACCAGAAGCCATATTGTGTAAGCATAGGCCCTGGAAGGTTACAAAACAACCTCCAAAGATGCCATTGCATTCGTGCTGTCTGCTGCTGGGCACGAGCACTCCCCGTAAGAGCAGTCTGTTCCCCGGTGAGGCTACGTCTTTCCTGTGTTAGTGGCGATCTATCAGTTAGAGGTAGCTTTGGGATTAGGGATGGGAGCGTGTGCACTCCACCTCTCAACTCTAGGAACCTGTCTGCTGCAAACGTGCAGGCCTGTGCATGCTTTTCACTCTCTTCACAGGGCTTACTGAGCCCTGAGGGAAGGGATTTCGTGGAGACATCCCATTCAGTACTGGGTGTTCCAGAGTGTCTCACTGCATATTGTGTGGCTGTGAGTCTCTGGACTTTTTCCCACTTGCTTCAAGAGGAAGTGTCTCTGATGGTTGAACAAGGTACTGATCTTGATTACTGTCATTAGGTGTCATTATAGTGCAACATCTTTCGAGCAGAACTGTAATACTTGGCTTTTCCCTAGGCCCCTGGCCTGTCTACTCAAGTTATTGGCCACCCAAGCAGCTTCATCTCATTGAGTGGGCCTTAAACCCACCAGATGTTTGTTGCTCACTGCTCCCACAAATGTTGGCCACTATTGTACCAGGTACAGGCAAGTCACCATTGTAGGTAAAAGGGTTTGTAGCTGGATTGGTATTTACCTTTCTCCTTTGATGGCATCCAGACTACCCCCGTGCCATGAACTGGCCCAGAGGATCGAGGGCTCTAGGTAGGCAGCAGCTTGAGCCCACCATGTTCAGTGAGCTATGTAGTTGTTGTCTTCAGTGCTAAGGCCTTGTCATCATTTTGTCCAGAGCAGCTCACAGCCTGGTACTGGCCTGAGGTGTTTAGGGAATTCCATGGGACCCCTTTGGCTTTTGGTTACATCACTTAGTTAGATGTAACCCATTCCCAGTCTTGGACTCTTGCTTTGGTGATGAAAGATGTCCACTTGGGACTCTTGTCTCCCCTATCGTTTGGTAATCTTAGACTGTGTGTGTGTGTGTGTGTGTGTGTGTGTGTGTGTATCAAGAGGCTTGTGCTATATTAGGCTTTCATATAACCACTCAAATGGCCCTGGGTTTTAGAAGTCCCTCCCTGTACTCCCTCCCTCACCTACCTCTTCCCTCCCGTTCCCTATTCTAGGCTCCCCCCTTCATCCATCCATATCTGTTCTGTAATTAGATTCTGTAACTGTCCTTTGGGAGATCTGTCCCTTCTCCCAGTCCCTTACTCTATACCTAGCCCCTGTGGTTATATGGATTGTAGCTTGCTTATCAATGACTTAACAGCTAACATCCACATGTAAGTGAATACATGTATGTTATTTTTCTTTCTAGGTCTAAGTTTTCTCATTCAGGATGATTTTTTTTCTAGTCTACAAGTTCCATGTTTTTGTTTTTATGACAGCTGAGAAATACTCAAATTGTGTAATATATTGTGTAAATATGCCACAGTTTCTTTTGTTTTTTGTTTTTAGTTTTTTTGCGACAGGGTTTCTCTATGTTCCCTGGCTGTCCTGGAACTCACTCTGTAGACCAGGCTGGCCTTGAACTCAGAAATCCACCTGCCTCTGCCTCCCAAGTGCTGGGTTTAAAGGCATGTGCCACCACTGCCTGAAGCCACAGTTTCTTTATCCATTCTCCTGTTGAGGGGCATCTAGGCTGTGGTTTCTGAATGTTATAAATAGAACAGGAGTAAACATGGTTGAACAAATGTGTCTGTGGTAGGGTGAATCTTCTCATTTGGTATCTAAAGAGTGAGGCAGCTTAATCCTGAGTTAGTTCAGTTCTCAGCTTCCTGAGGACCAAGCACACTGATCTCCATAGTGCTGTACAAGCTTGCACTCACTAGCAATGGGTGTCCCCTGGCTCCATATGCATTTGTCCTACTGATCTTGACTGTTCCAGCCTGTGTAAAATGAAATCTCAAAGTCGTTTTGATTTCCTAGATGACCAAAGATGTTGAACATTGCTATTAAATGCTTCTCAGCCATTTGAGATTCTCTATGAAGAATTTGTTGCTTAAACAAGCAAACAAAAAACCAGGCAGTCACCATGCCTTTAATCCCAGTATTTATGAGGCAGTCAGATCAGATCTTTATGATCTGCTTGGTCTATAGAGCAAGTTCCAGGACAGCCAAGCCTACTCAGTGTACAGAGAAACCTTGTCTCAAAAAGGGAAACAGAGAAAGACAGTGACAGACAGAGGAGGGAAGAAGAATTGAGAAAAGAGGAAAGAAAGAAAGAAAGAAAGAAAGAAAGAAAGAAAGAAAGACAGAAAGAAAAGATAAGATAGATTTTAATTGGGTTGTTTCCTTGATGTCCAGATTCTTGATTTCTTTATGTATTTTAAATGTTGGCCCTCACCGGGCGTGGTGGCGCACGCCTTTAGTCCCAGCACTCGGGAGGCAGAGGCAGGCGGATTTCTGAGTTCGAGGCCAGCCTGGTCTACAAAGTGAGTTCCAGGACAGCCAGGGCTACACAGAGAAACCCTGCCTCCATAAACCAAAAAAAAAAAAAAAAAAAAAAAAAAAAAAAAAAAAATGTTGGCCCTCTATCAAACATGTAGTTGATTAAAAAAAAAAAAAAAAAAAAAAAAAACCTTTTCCCATTCTGTAGCATGCTGCTTTGTCCAAATGCCAGTGTCCTTTGCCGTGCAGAAGCTTGTCATTTTCACCAGGTCGCACTTATTCACTGTTAATCTTAGTGCCTGTGCTATCAGTGCTCTGTTCAGAAAGTCTTCTCTGCCAGTGAGAGTCCTTCTATCACGTTTAGTGTATCTGGTTTTATGTAGAGTTCTTTGATCCATTTGGAGTTGAGTTTTGTACAGGGTGGTAAGTATGGATCTATTTGAATTCTTGTACATAGGCTGTCCAGTTTTACCAGCACTATTTATGGAAGATGATATCTTTTTCTAGCTTCTTTATTAAAAATAAGGTATCCATACATGTGTGGATTAATATCTGGGTCTTCAGTTCTGTTCCACTGATGAATTGGTCTGTTTTTGTGTCAATACCACTGTTTTTATACCAGGTCTTTGGTACACTTTGAGACTGGGGTTAGTGATACCTCCAGGAGTTCTTTTATCATTCAGAATTGTTTTAGCTATTCTGGAGTTTTGTGTTTCCATATGAACATGAAAGCTTTCCTGTCCAGATCTGTGAAGAACTGTGTTGGAATTTTGATTGGGATTGCATTGAATCTGTAGAGTGCTTTTGATAGGATGGCCAGTTTTATTACATTAATCCTACGGATCCATGAATACAGGAGATTTTTCCATCTTCGTATATCTTCAGGGTTTTTTTTCCTTTAATGTTTTACTAAAGTTTTTACCACGCAAGTCTTTACTTGCTTGGTTAGAGTTACCTCAAGATATCTTATATTATTTGAGGCTATCATGAAGATGTAGTTTCTTGATTTATTTCTTAGATTCTTTGCCATTTGTAAATAGGAGGGATTTTTCTGAATTACTTTTGTATCCTGCTACTTTGCTGAAAGTGTTTATCAGCTGTGGGAGTTTCCTAATAGAATATTTAGGCCACTTATGTATACTGTCATATCATGTGCAAATAAAGCTACATTGACTTCTACCCTTTCTACTGTATCCTCTTGATCTTCATTGTCTTTTGCTAGCTAGGACTTCGAGTACTCGATTGAATAGGTGTGGAAAGAGTGGACAGCCTATCTTGTTTGCCATTAGTAGAAATGCTTTTGAGTTTCTCTCCATTTACATTGATGTTGTCTACGGGCTTGTTGTAAAATGTCTTTATTATATTCAGTATGTCTCTCGGATCCCCACTCTGCAGGACTTTTATCATGAAAGTCAGGTGTGGGGGCTTGTCAGAGGCCTTTTGTGCATCTTCTGAGGCATCGTGTGGCTGACTTGTATTTTAGTCTGTATGTACGGTAGATTACGTTTATCAGCTTACCTATCTTGATCGTTATGGACGATCTTTTTGATAAGGTTTTGGATTCAATTTGCAAGTACTTTGTTGAGACTTTTTGCACCTATGTTCATAAGAAAAATTGGTCTGGATTTCTTCTCCTTCCTCTCTTCCTATTACTTGTAGATTTGGTGTGTTCATGGTATCCCAGAATACGTGGATGTTCTGCACCTCGAGTTTTTTAGATTAACATTTTCTCTGACCCAGGTAGCCTTTTCTTCTATCTTGTCTTCAGTACTTGAGCCTCTTTCTCCCGTCTCTTGTATTCTATTGCCTTTGATGTTCCTACTAGAGTTTCAGTTATCCCTCAGCTTGGGTTTTCTATATTTCTGTATTCTTTATTTCTCCCAATGTTGTAATTGAAAAGTTCTGTTTCTACTTTCATGGCTTGAACTGTTTTTTTTTTCCATTTTATTCCACTGTGTTTCATTTATTTGCTAATGGATTTATTCATTTCCTTTTAAAGGACCTCTAACATATTCATAAAGACTGTTTTGAAGTCTTTGTCTTATGTGTCAGCTATATTGCATTTCTCAGAACCATCTGTTGCCTGGCAGTAGGGGAGATACACAGTCCTGGCTGATACTGTTTTCATATTGGTGTCTAAGCATTTGGGTTTGAGCTAGTTGTACTTCTAGATGCTGATATTTGATCTTGTCTTTGTCCAGTTGGTGTCCAGTTCCTTGGTTTCTGTTGCCCTCTCTGGCTCTTAGGAGAGTGTGATAGCTGTGGGTTACCTGGTAGGAAATACATCTGAGGACCTGCCAGGTGTAGCCACTAAGGGTTCAAGGTAGAAAATAGGTTTCTCCAGATGGGGAGGATGGGCTTGTAGATGAGGGTATCCACAGGAGGGAGGAAAGCAGAGTGGACCACCTGGATCTGCTTAGTCCCCTGAGAAGTGGGACAGGGCCAAAGCACAGGCCACAGCAGTTCATCTGCTCCAGAGCTGGAGATGAGACTGGGAACTTGGATTTGGAGGTGAGGAGAGAGGCTGAAGGCTGAAGGTTGCCTGCTGGCTTCCTTGATGAGCTTAGGGTTCCCAGGGAATGGCCGTGGGAGTTGGGTCTGAGACAAAGGGCAGCAGGAAGTACCCGTCACGTCTTACGCATTCTGGCGTTTTCTGACTCCTCTCCCTCTCTTTAGTTTGGAGGTTCTCGTTTTGTTTTGTTTCCAGGACTGGTTAGTAACAGTTACACCAGGGCCTGTGAGGTATCTCAGCACTTGACAACTTCAAGCTGATTATCAGAACCCATGTAAAGGTGGACAGAGAGCATTGCTTCCACAGAGCTGGCCTCTGACCTCTGCACACACATCATGACACATGTGCACACATGCACAGAGCTTATATGCAAAGTAACTAATTTAAAAATAAAATAAAAGTTGTACTAATGAGAAGACCAAGAGGTCACGATGTCAAAGTACAAGACGATTTATTTCACTCCACTTCTAGGAAGACACTTTCCATTTTTGCAATTTAAAGAAAAGACTTAAGATCTCTGGTATAACAGTTTAAATTGCAGAAGCAGACGGTTCTACCGGTAGGTTCTGGAGCATGTGGCTAGATACAGTAGAGTCCCTGCTACCTTAAATACGACACTAAACAAAATCCATACTATGTTAATTGGATATTTCAAGATCATTCCATAATTATTGTACTTGCAATTTTTTTCCGATGATATTCAAAGTTTTCCAGAAGAATCATCCAAATGAAAAATTTAACCCATACAATCAATAGGAAAACTTAACTATAATTCACATTCAAAGCCACAAGAAATTTAATTTGGGGGGATTTATTTAATAGAAATCAGTATAATTATAAACATTAGACCCTAAAAGAATTCGGGCATCATTCTATACAAAATCTCTAGGCCAAAGGCTAGCTTTTTAGTGCTTTTAATTATGGAGAAAAGTAAGTTACACTCAAAATATTAGTATTTCAATAAATTATTATGTTATTGATAAGTTTTATTTTCTTTGAAGATAGTCTTTAGCTTAACTAATGAGTTGTATCCTCAGAGATAGGAATGAAAGGAATTAATTTTGCGTGGTTAGTACGCTGTCCTGCTGGAAGAAGGAAAACGGTAGTTTAATGCTCTGCCACTGAGGTACAGTCTCCAGCCCTGAAGAAAAATGCACTGAAGTGTTTACTGTGATAATGTGTGGAAATTAAGATTTATTTGGGTTGATTTTGGTTTCCCCTTGTATGTTTTTGTGTTTGCCACGCTTTGTCTAGTTTTTTTTCTTTTAATTTTAGAATTGGGGAGAAAATTTTAAAGTAGCATAATGACTTAAAATTTCTGCAAGTATTCATAGCTTACTTTTTTTTCTTTGTTTTATTTAGGGGAAGATGGCTTTACTGGCCTCAAATAGCTGCTTTATTAGATGTAATGAAGCAGGCGATATAGAAGCAAAGAATAAAACGGCAGGAGAAGAAGAAATGATAAAGGTAAACATCCCTGCAGACTGTAGGAGATGTCTGGGAAACCTGCGGGAGCCACTGACTGTCGCTTTCTATGCTGAACCAGATGTGCTTTCATTTTAATCATAAATCCAGTGGTATCTTATCTGCACACTGTAGTTGAGAAATGATTGCATCAAAGCTAGTCTACTGTTTTCCTAATGTAATTTTTTTTTTTTTTTTTTTTTGGTTTTTCGAGACAGGGTTTCTCTTTATAGCTCTGGCTGTCCTGGAGCTCACTTTGTAGACCAGGCTGGCCTCGAACTCAGAAATCTGCCTGCCTCTGCCTCCCGAGTGCTGGGATTAAAGGCGTGCGCCACCACGCCCGGCCCTAATGTAATTTTTAAGGTAGATAATTTGCTCCTAAAGCGTGGGAGTTTTCAAGTGAAGAACTCAGACTCTTATCTCCTGCCTGCATTGCTCAGCCATTCCAGTCCCTGCCCTGGCCATACCTTTCCCCTCTTATTGTCTTGATTTGGTTTTACTGTTGCTGGCTTGCTTGCTTCTTTTGTTGTATATCAATATCTTTTCTATAAACACCTTTTCTGCTTTTCTTTATTATTACTTTTGGAGATTCCTGTCCTTGTATATCTATAGCACAAGTCTTCCCCCTTGTCCTTTTTATCACCTACATAGTCTTCCATATTATAGTTGTCCCTTACTTTACTTAATCAGTCTCTTATAAATCGAAGTATAGATGGTTTCCTGGCTTTTACCCTTAGAGGCAGTGCTACAATGCATGACTGAATCTGCAAAAGCAAAATGTTACTAACTACTTTTAACATCCATGACAGAGTCCCTAATAAACATAAAAGTCTTAGTAGACCTTTTGGGTCTCTGACCTTTAGGTTTTGCCCACTTTGTGAATGCACGTCCTCTGTCCATGAGAAATAACTTGAAGCACATAAAGCAGTTGTTGGTTTTACTTTGCTGTAAGTCACTAACTGGACGGGAAAGTCCTGCTTCCAGGCGGAGTTGCCTATTTCCTTAGTTATAAAAGTTATACAGATACATTCATATCACAGTAAAGTTCTAAATAAACTGCCAAGACTCTCAGGTAGCTAACTGCAGTCTGATGGAGTCTTGTTTCAGCTTACATATAATTCCAGCTGATTCTATAAATGATATGTATATGAAATAAAAAACACACATCACTTTTCTGAGCTTGTCTTTTCCTAAATCTCGTTAGTGAGTTAATTGTTTTCTTGGTTTGCATGAGAAATCACATAGAGTGTTCTTGCTGAGCAAGTAGGGAGAGGAAGATGAATGGGTGACCTATTGGGTTTCCTCAATATCCAGATCAGATCCTGCGCAGAAAGAGAAACCAAGAAAAAGGATGACATCCCAGAAGAAGACAAGGGAAGTGTGAAGCAGTGTGAAATCAACTATGTGTATGTACTCTTCTCTAGCCTCACTCTGACACTCAGGGCTGCTCAGGAGAAGAAAGAACCTGAAGGGCCACCAGAGCCAGTAATGAAACCTCAGGGAAACAGAGCATTGCGCTCAGTGCTTTTCTTGTGGCCTCAGTTTTCCCAGCTATTTTTCCAGTGCTTAAAGCTAAAGGCACATGGGCTAGTCAGCTTTCCCTTTCTTTAATAGAGTTGCTGTCATACCACTCAGGGCCACTCATGTTCCAGACATGAGGACTTCAACCCACCATCATCCCCAGGAGAAGGAGGCTTTGCAGTGCTACCCAAATGGCAGCCCTCTTGATAGGTCATAAAAAAATTACCTTTGTAGCAGAAAAACTATCAATTTTCTAGAGAAATACAATTAAATTTGTTAAATAAATGTGTTGGGAAAACTTTTAATAGTATTTGGAATTTGATAAGGAAACACAGTAAAAGTTTGAGATTTTTTTTTTTTCAATGAGAAATCTTTCTTTACAGAAAGAAATTTCAGAGCTTCCAGGACCACAAACTCAAAATAAGCAAAGAAGATAGTAAAATTCTTAAAAAGGCTCGGAAAGATGGATTTTTGCATGAGACACTTCTGGACAGGTAATTTTATATTTACATAATTACAGCAGTGTGTTCTTATATCACTGTTTTAGAATTGTCTTCATCTCTAATTTATGTGGTAATGTTATCTAAAGAAGGCATAAGTCTGGGGAAAGCATGCTGAAAACAAATTTCTAAGTAACAACTAGAGTGTAAATACGTGCATTTCTTTTAGCTTTTCAGGTTTCCTTGATACTTTCATAAATTTCCTGAGCCATCAGGCCATTTCTGCAGTTAACAGTTACCATGTTAGCCACCAGGCCGTTACTATGGTTAGCAGTTACCATGTTAGCCACCAGGCCGTTTCTAGGGTTAGCAGTTAACCATGCTTGCCTCACATACATTTGCTTCCCATCATCTTCCCCTAAGGAACAGGGCTAGAAAGTTGTTTGAGTAATATGAAGATTCTGTGTATTCTGTTAGAGTAGTAGAGGTTACTAAAACTGAGGGGAAAACAATTCATGAATTTGTATCCAGATCAAAAGTTTAGTAAGGGAAATCAAACCTGACTTCGTAAGGTTAGATTCAGCAGTGTGCAAGATACTTATCAGATAGCACATTATTGATATTCCAATTTATTTCTATTTCAATAAATAACAGCCTACAGCTACCACATGGACACGCAGGCAAGGAAGTTAGCTAGCTGCTGGCTTAACGCAGTCAGTACTGCCAGTCAGAAGATGCAAATCACTCTTAATCCTTCCATTATCTGATAAATATGTAATCACCTACTTCCTATTAACTGGTTTGTAGAGTTGGTAAAGGTGAAATCCGTTAATGGGAGAATATTTTTAACCTTGAAAATCCATACATTTAATTATGTGGTTCTGAAAAGTCAGAGAAGGACATGAAATACAGTCAGACTTTGAATTATGAAATAGTCTAGCAACTTCAAACTAGTTTAAAAAGCACACCATTGCTGCCCATGGACACTTAGGGAGACTTAAACTATTTAACTCATAAATAAGTATCATTTCTCTCGTGAACTGAAAAAGCCTTAAAGCCACATTTGTGAAGTATTATAAAATAATGTTTCATAAGACTAGAATCAGTTTTATATAAAAAGAAAATTGAAAGGTAAGGATAACTATCGATGTTTGATATAGTTATGAAAATAGAACAACTTCCAAGCATGAATTTTCTATGTTTTAGCAATTGACTCTGTCTGTATGGTGTGTTTTACATCGATGGTTTTTTGTCTTAAACAGGAGAGCCAAATTGAAAGCTGACCGATACTGCAAGTGACATGGACATTTTGTGTAGCTTTGGGTTTTTTCCTGTGTTTTTTTGTTGTTGTTGTTGTTTCTTGCTTTGTCTGTCTCTCTCTTTCTGAATAAAAATATTTGGTATAAGTGCTTTTACAGAGTTCTTGAGTCCTTTTGAAACTGTTGCTAAATTTAGTATCTGGTTTGACCTGGCTGGTCATGGTTAACCCTGGCCCTTCATGGGATTTACTTTTCGGGTAAGTGTACCCTCTTAAAGGACTGCAGGACTCTTTATTCTCTGAATTCCTATCATGTTACTCCAGGACACAAGTTCCCGGCACCTTGGACTCTGACTGCTGCTGTCTCTTCTCAGTCCATGTTTGATCCGTACATTTAGAGGACGTTAGAAACTCTATAAAGCTAAAAGTGAGTAAAGCTTTGACACCCTTCCTTTTTTCTTTTTTCTTTTCTTTTCTTTTCCGTGTGTGTGTGTGTGTGTGTGTGTGTGTGTGTGTTTTGTAGTCTAGTACCATAACAAGGAATGTCCTGTTGTATAGAAGGATATTTCAAGGCCAGCCTGGGGTGCATAAGACCCTGGTGCCTCCTCCCCTCGCCCCCCGAAAGTGTTTTAGGCAAGGTCTCTAGAGGAGGAACACCAAGAAGAGGAGTGGGGTGTGGAAGAAAAAGAAAGGGGAGCTAACAACAGTGTATTAAATGAACTTCATAACAATGATGGCCATTTCACTCCTGACTGGGTGCCTCAGTTGGATTAAGTCCCAAAGTAGCTGTCTCTCACTGTGAGGTGATGATTCACAGTTACTCATGTCACAGTTTGGGTTGCCCCAGTAGTCCCAGTCTGGCACTAGAAGCCCAGGAAACTCCCATAGAGCCTGTGTTCCTTTTTCAGCGATGGAAGCTTGGGAATGCTGATTCTGCTGCTAGTGAAAGAAGCAGTGGTATGAATCAGCACAGTTCACCCTCCCTCTGAAATAGACTTTAACTGGGCTGCTACCCAGAGGTGCTGGCCACAGTCAGGGTGGGCCTTCCCACATCAGTCAAGGGAACCGGGACAGCTCTCAGGTGAGGCTCTCTATTCAAATGATATCATTTGTGGCAAGTTAACATTAAAATCAACCATTATAGAAAAGGAACTTTCCTAACCTGCCAAATCCTGCCACCTTCTACAGGTTATGTTCCATGCCTCTTAAAAACAAGACGGTGTCCTGTCTGTAAGCACAGTACCTAGTGTCCACTTTACACAGGAGCCCTTGCAGCGGATGGAGCCCATCTTAGCCCTCTCCCCATAGCTGGGCATTGCCTCACACTGTTCTCTCGCATCTGGGTTATAGACAGGGAGCCAGATCTCACATTCACTCCACGCTTGGCTTTCTGAGGGACAGCAGGAAGGGCATAGGTGCTAATCAACCTATTTCCACATGGCAGCCGTCTGCCAACCAGAAATCATCAAACCTAAAGTGCCTACATTCATTTCAAGGCTGTGAAAATCTGCACGCTAACATAATCATCTGGTCTTTTCCTCCCTCCCAGCACAACAAATAAAGCAGTAACTCAAAGTTACAGACTAAAATGGCCTAGCCCACCTGTGGTTTAGTATAGATTTCCAGGAACCATCCTTAGATGCAAGGCTAGCAAATTGGGGTATTAGACCCCAATTTTGCATGTTAAGAAACTCCCAAGTAAGTGTGAAGCAAGTGTTAGAAAGCACATTGGTGGAGGGGGTGAAGATGCTAAAAGATGGAAAGATTTCTCATGTTGCAGGATTCGCAGAATTATACTATAAAAATTGCTTGTATTATACCACGCAATCTAGGGAGTCAGTACAGTCCTCCTAAAAATCCCTGTGATATTCTTCACAAAATTAGAAAATGACAGTCACAAATTTGTATGAAAGCATAAGACTGACTGTACTGCAGCCCTTGGCAGTATCACAATACCTAGTCTCATACTGCAGAGCCATAGGAACATAACAACACGGTCCAGACACACCGAAAGACTATGCCAACAGAGAACAGAGCACTCGGAATTAATATGAGTACATACAGCCACCTACTTTTGACAAAGTCATTAAAAGCACTTGGAAAAAATACTGCCTCTTTAATAAATGATTCTGGGAAAACTGGATTTCCACACTTAGAATAAAATTAGATTCATGTCATTTGCCCTGAATAAAAGTCAAACATGAATTGAAGCTCAAAGACCTGAAACTGAAACCACTGAGGAAAACCACTTTAAAGAATTTTTTGAAAAGGATTCTAGTACCACAGGAAATAATCCCAAGAATTGATAAATGGAATTATATGAAATGTGAAATTCTGCAGAGCAAAGGGACTCCCCTGTCCCTGTGAAGAGGGCTTACTGCATGAGGGGAAAACAAAAAGCACAGCCAGCTATACATCTGACAGGGTTGATGGCTACAATAACACCTCAGAAATGATACAAGTCATATGTTGAGTAAATGGAGTGACTACCTACATAGACAGTTCTCAGAAGAACACTGCAGGTGGCAGGTACACACTTGGAAAACATTCAACATCCTGAATAGGGAAATGCAAAGTATAACGACTGAGATTCCATCTCCAGTAAAGCTTACCATGAAGAAAGCACGCTGCAGACAATGTGAGGAAAGAGGAGCCCTTATACGCCGACGATGGGCATGCAGACTGATACAGCCACTTTAAGAAGTCATGGGATTAGTGGTTAAACACTCTTGTTGCCCTTGCACAGGACCTGGGTTTATTCTCCAGCAGCCACACGCTGGCTACGGACAATCTGTAACTCCAATTACAGAAGATCTGACACCTGGCCTCTGGCCACTGCGCACACCTAAGAGGACAGACAGGCATGCAAACAAAACACCCATACCTATAACCATGCTAGGTGTGGCGGTATACATTACCAGCAAAGCGAAGGTTGGTGGATCTCTGAGTCCTTTGCCAGCTTTGTTTACAGAGGGAGTTCCAGCACACCAGGACTATAGAGGGAAATGCTATCTCAAAAAAGAAAGTAATAATAGACCTTTTAAAACACTAGTGTGGCGGCTCCTCAAGAAACTGAAAGTACAACTACCAGGGTTTGGCCATACCACTTAGCATATACTCGGTATACACCAGCAACTAAGCAACCTGCCATAGAGACAGATCCCTTCACACCCATGCTCATTGCTTCATTATTCACAATAGCCTGGAAGCTGAACCAGCCTGTGTACTCATCAGGAGATAAAACATAGTACAAAAACACTATGGAATTTTAAACAGCCATATAAGAAAGTGAAGTCATGACATTTGCAAGAAAATGGATCCTAATGGAAATCCATTGAAGTTTTGAAATGAGCCATATTTGCATAAATACATGTTTTATAATGCTAGGTTTAAATTTAGAATTTTGTGTGTTGGAAGGGGGTGTCATGAGACATCGATGATTATGAAATGGGAGGAAGAGACCATAAGGGAAGTGGGAAATTAATGGGATACTTAAAATAGGAAAGCAGAAAGTGGAGACTACTGGGGTTAGGGTGAAAAAGTACAAAGTATAATAATACATACGAAAATGCCATGGTGAAACTGATTCCTGTGCTAACCTAAAAATTAATTTTAAGAGAAAACCATTTTGAAAACTACCATTAAGACTTTAAAAGCCAGGCTCTGATTTCAAATACTTGCTTGGTATTCAAGACTATGCCTGCTGACTGGATTTCCTGTAATAAACTTTCCATCTGTCTGCCCTTCTGTATATAAATAGTGTGTTGTTGGGCCCTTTGACAGCCTTGATCCTCCATTTCCCCACCCTTATTAAATTAAGTAGACCTAATTACAGGTTCTGAGAAGATAAAAATTTATATTGTATTAGAGAGTAAATATTCCAGTGAGTGTGGGCAACAAATGTAGATGAGATATGCCTGGCTATCTATATCAGTGCTGCTAGAATAGGAAAGTCAGTCTGGGAGAGTGAGTGGCATAGGTTAAATCACGTGTCAGAGAGCACTAGCCTATCACACACGCCCAAGGTCCAAGATTCAGCCCCTACTTGTAGTGTGGAATGAAGGCATTGAAGTGGAATGAAGGCATTTAAGTGGTCCCTTTTTGCATTTCACATCTTGGGTTATTGTGAGGGACCCCGTTTAAAGCATTACAGAAATCCCGGACTAAGTACTGTCCTAGAGCTGTAACCTTATCAGAAATAAGATAAGACACCTGACCTGAGAAACACTGCCCACATTTTTCAAATGAGGTTATTTCTAGTCTGAATTTCTAGAAAGTCATTTGGGGTGTAAAGACTTGTTTCTTAGAGGAAGTATATTTGTAATATAAAATATTTCTATTGAAAATAATACTTTATGTACTCTGAAATCTTTACAACTACTAAGTATTAAATGTTAAAAAAAAAAAAAAAACAGGTACCTGTAATCCCAGCACTTGAGAGGTTGAGCCAGAAGGATCAGAATTCAATCTGAGTTATATGAGATTCTTATCTCAAACAAAACAAAGCCATCAAATATTTAGTAACTTATTAAGATTGTTTCTACGTTTAACCCTAACCCTTTAGGGTCTGAACAAGGTCTCAAATAACTCAGCTAAACTCATATTTGCTATGTAGCTGAGGTTGGTCTTGAATTCCTGACCTCTGCTTCTACTTCCCAAGTACTGGGGCTGGGTTGCAGTCACGTGCCTCCATGCCTGACTTACAGCATCTAAAGTTAAACTGAAGTCACTGGGACTGAAGATGTGAGCTAGTGAGAAGGATAAGAGTTAGGTTTCCCGGTGCTGTGGGGGAGCATTGCGGAAATGCTGTGGTGATGGGTGTGTGTGGAACCCATCCTGACAGACAGGGACAGTAAGGTGTGTCAAAACCAGTATTTGGAATCCTATGTGATTCTCCAACTTTGAATGCATAGGAATGAAAGTTGAACTCAACACTAGAAAAGAATCAGAAGGGGCATTATGTAGAGGGGGTATAGAGGAGTGGTTTTTCCAAAGGATTTGTTTAGGAAATTTATAATGTTCTGTTTGTTCTTCTGGAAATAGATTGTTCTTCCTGCCTGTTTTCCATGTAGCTGACATCAGAGGTCTAAGAGCATATTATTATTCTTTCTGTAGTCTGTCCCTACCCCTCTGTAACTGTATTCAGGAGCTGAAAGGAATCATACTCATAGCCCCTCTATTTCATTGCTTAGTGTCACACACCAATACTAAATGCAGTGGCATTTTCTTTTCTGGGATTCTCACGCCAAGTCAAACTCTAGAGATAAGGAAGTTTTCACACCAGGTCTTCCATTCCCAGCAGTATGGTAGGTTTCATACCATGTATGACACTGTGCTGGCTAGTTTTGTCAACTTGATACAAGTTAGAGTCTCTGGAAAGGAAGGCACCTCAATTGAGAAAATGCCTCTATGAGATCAGGCTGTAAGGCTTTTTCTTAATTAGTGATTGATAGACGTTGGGGGAGGCAGCTCATTGTGAGTGGTGCCACCCGTGGACCAGTGGCCCTAGTTTCTATAAGAAAGCAGGCTGAGCAAGCCAGTAAGCAGCACTCCTTCATGGTTTCTGCATCTGTTCCTGCCTCCAAGTTCCTGCCCTGATTAAATTCCTGTTGTGACTTCCTTCAATAATGAACAGTGCTGTGGAAGTATAAACTGAGTGAGTCTTTTCCTCCCCGAGTTGCTTTTGGTAATGGTGTTTCATCACAGCAACAATAACCCTAACTAAGACACACTTCTTATTCAAACAACTAGTCTGTTGGGATTAAATGTTAAAATATATCTGGCCCCAAAGCATAGAATGTATAGAACCCAGGAAGATAACAGGAACCCTTAGGGATGAATGAATACTAGATAAGAGTACACCTGAAAGCCTCAACCAACGCTAGGATACTTGAAACATTTAAAAAAAAAAATGCCAGAGATATTTCTAAAGAGAATCTGTGAGTATAATGGCTACATTTCTGGGAAACCATGAATAGGATAAGCAATTCAATCATATGCCTAAACCAAGCCCCATATGTAAGAGGCTGAAGAGAAAGAGTTCATGAACCTATAACATGAGCCTGAGGAACACAGTAATACAGTGTCAACAAAAACAAAGAAAGAGAACATTTAAAGTTTCCTGGCTATGCTAAGAATGTGTGTGTCTCAGTGGGAGATCCTGCGATGACTTCCAAGCCAAAGAAGCATGGAGAAAATAACGAGAATGCCTAATATAGATCCTATTAAAGGATGAGATAAGAGGTGTAAAAGAAACTAGAGATAGCAGCTAAGAATTTTTCAAAAAACAAATCTTGACATACCAGAGAAATCCAAATACAAACATCACATATATACATTATGGGAAAACAATTTATTTGAATGTTTTTTAAAGTCAGAAAATGGTAATATAGGAAAATTTTAGCAGTTCAGGTGGCTGTTGGATTTTTGCCAAGAGCCATGAATCTAAAGGACAGCAAAAGAGTATCATCTGTAAGTTGAGAGAAAACAGTTGTCAAACCAAGTGTCTCCACTTTATGAGACTGTTTCCCACTTCCAGGAAAAGACTGAAATGATCCACACTAGATAGTTACTGACATCCGTGCTGATTAGACTTTTACATTTTCCCAGTCCTTTATTAATGTCCAAACTAGAGCAGGCTCACCACTGGAAAGTCTCTTCATGCTTACACTCAGGGGTACAATGTTTTTAAGGACAAACTATAATTACATCATCAGTGGTGGGGATGGGTGCAGTCCATAGTAAGGATCTAGAGTTGCCTAGTAACTTCTGCTTTCTTTTCAAGACTCAGTGGTATCTTCCAGACCTTCTGGAATATGTTTGGACCATAGTCAAGATCATGGACAATCCCAGAAGTGTTGCCAAAGTGGCTGTGGCATTGGGGGTAGAAGGCTAGGAAGTGATCAGGCAGGCACAAAATAACATTGGGACAAGATGTCTTAGTTGATCCAAGATTTAAAAAAGAGAGAGAGAGAGTTAAAGCAAAAGAATAGAAAAGATGAAAAGATGTAAAAAGAAAAACTATCAATTAGTTAAAAGTATGGGCTAGGAGTATGCTGGGGGTTGGGGAAAAGTCATGAAGATTGGAGCAGAAGACCAACCAGAGTTATATGAGTTCCAGGTCAGCTGCAGGTTCATAGTAAAACCCCATCTCAATATACAAGAAGAAAAGAGAAAAGACAAAGAAATAATAAATAAAGCCTAGGGAGAAAGAAAATGGTCTCAGAAGTCAGGTTAGAGATAGGAAAAAAAATCCTTTTAAAATAGTGGTAAAACTGCTTATATATAAAAGAATAATAACGCTTCATTTATAGAAGGGTATAAACACTTGAATACTGTATGAGAAAAAAAAAAAAACCAAACAAACAAAACCTGGTGAAGTGCTTGCTTTGAAGCATAAGGATCTCCCAGAACCCATGTGAGAACAGTTGGGCATTGCCAGAGTGTTGTATCTGATTGTAACTTCTCAAAATGAGCACCAGACTTCTATTACAGAAGAAAAACAAGAAAGCTAGGCATACATCAGCCAAGGTACATTGAGATGCATAATGGTCCTTTACACAAAACAAAGGAAATGTATATATAAAAAGCTGCAGGAGCCAGGCAGTGTTTACAACTGAGATAGGAACAGCCCTATGTAAAATCAGCTATTCACAGGAGCCAGGTGAAAGGTCTGATGCAATGCTAGTCTATTGTTAAACCCACCACCAGGGCTCCCTTATTAAATATCTAGTTATGCTATTCTTCTGAGCCTAGTGAAAAACATGTGCCAGGGGAATTCTGTTCTACTAACCCTTTCATGAGTAATACAATACTTCAGTTCCTCCTAAAACCACAACCCACTGTCTTTCTACTAGTATGTAATGTAGGCTGCCATTCGTGTCTGCAATGGGAATTCTAAGTTTACTATTTTGAACTAGCCCTGAGAATACTAACTCTTATCCGGCAAACTGTGAGATGCCTGATTACTAACTGTCAACTCTGGGGCATTTCTGGAGCATTTCGTCTGAATGAATAACATTCTTACGAAATTCCAAGCCCCAGGTCAGCTCAAGGACTGCCTAGGACATTGGTGAAGGCCAGGGAGTAAAGTTCAACCTGATTTAGGTATCTGTAAAATCATTCTTGGAGGCACCTATAATACTGAAAGAAAGCACACAGATCCATTCACTGACTAACAGGTATGGAGCATTTGTGCCAAGGTTCTAGGAGACTGAGTTTCCATGAAACAATTTGCTTCTGGACTTCGTCCAAGCTTTTGGGCCTGTCATGCAGTCTTTACTGGAGTGGGTGTGGCAGGGCATTCTGAGTGGACTCAGGCAGATCCCTAGAGTCCCCTGACCAGCCAGCCACCCTAGCCTACTTGTTGGGTACCAGGCCATTGGGAAAGCCTGTCTCAAAATAGCATCTGAGGAATGACCCTCAAGATTGCCCCATGGTTTCTACATACATGTACACACACAAGACATGTACTAGCACACATAATGTGCATCCCCACAGAAATACAATAGTGATCTGAAGGACAGCAATTTATCTAAAGAATTTTTTACAAATAACACTTCCAAACTTATTAGGCAGTATCACTCACTTAAAAACTCTTTAGAGGATTCAATGTCTTCTACTGGTCCCTGCAGGAACTTCACTCCAGTGCTCAGACATACACTTACTTATATACACATAATTTAAAAATAAATAAGATATACAAAGGACCTGTAAGAAAAATCAAAGCTCTGGTAAAGCATTATGAGACAACGCTGGAAACCAAGGCGTCACAGGGTTAAGAGTGAGTGAAAGAGGAGAAAACACACTGCTATTCCAGAAGCCAGAGACACTGAAGTACTGTGGCAGCCATGTTAATCCCTTCTGACCCCTAATGACCTAGTGACCTGGTACCCATCTGTTAAATGTTCTTTCATCTCTGAACATTGTCATAAATATAAAATCCCTAATACATGAGCCCTTGGGGAGTCATATTTAAAGCATACACAAAGCAAAACAACATATCAGTGTGTAAGGAATAATATTTCTGACTTTATGACACAGAGAATGACAATCAAGATGTTTTCAAAAAGCTCATATTTTTTTTAAATAGACAAAAGATTAGAGGAAAGCTCAGGCTTATAGTGTTTGCTCATTTCTTCAAGATAATTATCACAGACTCCTCAAAATGCCCCTATGAAGGGACTGAATACAACTGACTCATAAGAGCCCATGAGAGCAGTCTACAATGGCCCACATTTGGAATCCCAGAACCACAAACAAAATTATGATTAACATCAGAGAAGCTTCCTCCTAAAGCATCAGTGGGAACCTTTATCTGCTTTTGAAGTAGAAAGAATCACTTTGGTTAACTATGGGAGTATTTCACAATTGATACATTTCCCTCCTTGAGATCTTTGTGTTTAAGATACACATTCACAATCAGTGTCTAAGGGCTGTTTATATCTTTTCTGACATGATTCTGAACAAGTGACATAAACAATTGTGGTTGGTTTGGTCATGTATATGTTTTTTTTAGAAATTCAAAAACCCAAAAATTTGGTCTTAGAGCTTTGAGAACACACACAAACAAAAAACCTCAAAAGCCACATTTTGAAACAAAAATAAGATCCTCAAGGCATTATAAATTATCTATAGTTCTTCCGAAGTCCAACCGAAATCGAAGTTTGCAAATAGTGGGCTAAACAGTGCCATCATGCCCACCTCTATGAAGAAAATAAGACACAGAAAGTAAGAAATGAAGCAAATGAGTGTGGTTGAAGAAAGAGAAAAGGACAGGTGTAGAGAACCTAGGTTAATGTTTGAGTACGTTTGCCCAGGAAACCTTGTTGTTTGGATAGTTTAGTTTCTTCAACTCTGTAAGTAGTCAGTCAAGTGATTGTGATGTGGCTATTATGCATTTTCACTATGTCAGGCACTCTGCTTGATGTTGCAGATATGATGAAACATCAAACAATTAAATGATCATTCAATAATTAAAGTGTGCAAAGTAAGGAAAAATACAGGATATTTGAGAATTGACTAACAGAAGGTGCAAACATGGTAGAGAGATGTAGGTCAGGGAAGGCTTCCAAGAGGACTATGTTCAGATGAACTCTGAGGGAGTAGAAATTATACACATAATTACTGGCATGGGAGAAAATATGCTGTGTAGAGAAACCTTGTGAGTATTCAGAACACTGAGATAGGATAGAACTGGTTTTAGATGAATTGTTTTTTGACTGCAAGAGAATGAGTCAGGGACAGTCAAAAGAAAGGAAGCCAGAGATGGAAGCCAGAGGCAATACGTAGCTTCTGATACAAGTCTTGTCAGACATGTTGAGATTGTGGACTTGACTGTAGTTACTGGGAGACTACTGAACATCAAGCAGTGATATCACATTTTCACTTTAAAAGATTATTCTGACAAGCTGAAGTGATGTATATTCAGTAAAGTTCTGGCACTTGGGAGACCAAGACAGGCAGACTTGTGTAAGTTCCAGGTCAGCCTAGTCTACATAGACTTCCAGATGAGCCAGTGCTACACAGTGAGACCCTGTGTCAGCAAATAAGCAAACACAAGAAGAGAGCTTATTCCGTCTGCATTTTAGAGTCTACAGCCATTCTACCGTGAATATGCCTAATCTTGTTGTCTACTTGCATTTTAGAGTATATTTTGAAGAGGAAAGTCCCAGAAGGAATTTATCATAGTGGTAGAAGCCAGAACTAGGGCAGCCTGGACTATAGTGTTGGCAACAAGCAATGGGATTGTTTAGATATGACCAACTACCTTAGTCCTTATGATTAAATGCAAGAGATCAAGAAAAGATCAGTCAGGGCAACTCCTGAATTTCCAGAAGCAGTAGTGTTTAATTTGTCAAATGAAGATTTGGAAAGGAGAAGGAAACTGACGAGTGCAGTTTTGTCTTGTTATAAATTATATATTAAATAGCATTGGAAAGAAGAGAATCTAGACACAGAAGACATGGGAGGAGATGAGATCAACTTAGAAAACATAGTAAGACGTGGAGACAGAGCAGTTGCCTTGGATTTGTAGCATGGCGTGTAGTTTATCATGGAAATGAGGTCAAAGAATGATTCAGAAACCAGCAGAGTAACAAAAGCCATAAAAGAGTTGAAGGAAGAGGGTATGGCTCATTTTGCCTTAATAAACTAGAAGACCTTCTAAAATGAAAATGGTCCTTTGTGCTACAGAACTCATGGGGCACCCTAGTGAGGGTATTTTTGGTAAAGTAATTGGTTTGATACCCAGATAAGGACGTGTTGATGGGTGGGGAGGAGGTGAGAAAATAGTTCTAACATTGATTCCACAGTTTTAATTTAAAAGAGCAAAAATAAATGCCAAATGGTTTTGTATTACCTCAACAGGTTAGCAAGCTTTGATTTTTCTATGTGAGAATATTTTAAATTCTACCTAACAATATCATCACTTTATTTTAAAATTCAAATAAGAATAATATAACAATAAAAAGTTAGTCCTCTGGAGAAGATGGTTGGTATTCTTCATCTGACATAGTGACCTGTAATATGATGTATGGGTAGACATGGACAATATTAGTTTATCTGTTTCTCCTCCTACAGGGGACATATAAAAATCTCCTGGTGATCTGATACTAATTCATGGCCCAGAGTTTGGTCATTTCTCACCTTTTTTTTTTTTTTTCTCTTTTGAGACACTGGGTATGCATGGGGGAGAGTAAGGTTAACAATAGGATTCAGAAGAGACTGTTTTCTTAGCATCCAAGAGTTCTGTTTATATTTTAATGCTTCAGTTACAACAGCAAAAGAAGAGTGGTTTCAGATGGAAAAGATAAGATCATAATTTATAGCACAGTGTTCCTGAAAGGGTGTAGCCAAGAACCCAGAAGACAGGTGAGAGGACTAGATTAAATGGGAAAGACAATGTCATCTTCACTCTAGCAAGGAGCAGAAACTATAAAAATAGGAATAGAATGTGGCAAAGAATTGGGTACAGTACATTATGTCTGATTTTTTAAAATGTTATTTATTTTTATCTCATGGGCATTGGTGTTTTGCCTGCATGTATGTCTTGTGTAAGGGTGTTAGATCCCATGTAATTACAATGACAGATAGCTATAAGCTGCCATGTCAGGGCTGGGAATTGAATCCAGGTCCTCTAGAAGAGCAGCCAGTGCTTTTAACCAGAGACAGCTCTCCAGCTCCATCATGATTTTTTCTCATATACATTTTATTAAATTTTTAGAACATGTCTTAGTTAAGGGTTCTATTGCTATAATAAAATATCATGACCATAAACAACTTGGGAAAGAAAGGGTTTATTTGGCTTACACTTCTACATCATTATCCATCACAGAAGAAAGTCAAGGCAGGCACTTAAGTATAGTTACCTGGAGGCTGGAACTGAAATAGAAGCCATGGAGGAACACTGCTTACTGGCTTGCTCCCCATGATTTGGTCAGCCTACTTTCTTATAGCTCCTGGGACCACCAATCTAGGGTTGGCATCACCCACAATGAGCTGGGCCCTCTCATATCAGACATCACAGAAAAAATGCACCACAGGCTTGTCTATAGGCAAATCTTATGGAGGCAACTTCTCAACTGAGAGGCCCTCTTCCAAATGACTGAAGCTTGTGTCAAGCTGCCACAAAGCTAGCCAGCACAAGCAAGATCCAGGACAGCCTTTACCTTCCTATATGGGATGACACTGAACTTCTGGTCCTTCTGATTCCATCTCCCAAGTGCCAGGGTTACAGGTACCTGGTTTATGTGGTTCTGAGGATCAAACCTAGGGCTTTGTGTACATTGGGCAAGAACTTTCCCAATTGTGCTATATACCAGATTACAAACTTTTAACAATATTTGATCTACTAAATAGAACTCAGCAGCCCAAGTGCATATATGTGAAGATAAAGATATCCGTGTTCATCCATTTGGAGTCTTACAGACTGGATAACAAAAAGACAGAAAACAAGAATGTTTAACATATTTGCAATTGAATGGCCACAGAATCTAAACCTAAGAGAAGAAGGTAGGAAACAGGCTTATGACCTTAGAAAGACCCATCCAAAACCAGGCATACCTGATAGTATAACTTAGAAGCTACAAAGTCTGTTTAAACTTCAGCGCAGTGGTTTGCATATGAGCTACTGTCTTCTATTTTTGTCTTTTCTCATTATATATAACTTTGCATGGGGATTGTATGGCTTACATAAGATTTTGTGATCTGGCCTGGCAATTTAGTGTAGTGACTAAGGGTACATACCTCAGAACTAGACAAACACCTCAGACTTGTCCCATTAGAGATTACAGCACCTACTTCATATCTATTGATCTCCAGTCAACTGAAAACCTAGAATGCAATCTATCAGTAATCCATTATTCATTGTTATTGTAGCTATTACTTGGTATATGATATGAACACAGTTATTTTAGTTAATTTATTAAATAACTATTCAGAAGCCATGCCAAATATTCAGAAAATATAGCAATTCACATCCATGCACACACACAACCAAGTCTGTGACCTCATGGATCTTACAATCTGGCTATAGGAAGATAGGCATTGGTCAAATAAGGAGGAAAATAGTAGGTAGTGATAACATTTAGCATTAGTCCATCAGTGCTGGGAAGCTGGGAAGCTAGGGTATACCTATAGGGTGATTGCTGCCTTATACATGACTGGATGGACCAATCCATTAGGAACACTTATTTGAATGTTTGAGTGAGCCACACGTATGTCTAGGACAGAACATGCTATAAGACTGGACAGTCAGTGTTAAGTCCCTCGCATGGACCATCCCTAACATGTCTGAAGCTCAGAAGGAAGGCTGAGATGGCTGGAGTCCCATGAAAACAGGACAAACTGTAGGATGAGCGATCAGAGAAGTAGCAGCAGCTAGCCAAACCAGAAGTGGGTTTATAGACCGTGGTAAGAGCACTGGCTTTTATTCTGAATAACAGGTAAGTAATGGATGGTTTAGAGCAGAGAAGAATGTAGTCCTTAGTATATGAATGATGGGTGATGGCAGGAATAATCCTTAGATAAGTGTAACCTAGACTGAGGCAATGGAGTGTACAGAAATGTTAGATTCTGGATTGCCGCAGACTGGCCTCAGTCGGTCCCTCAATCCGCGGGAGAATCAGGGTCCGGGTACAGGTGGGCAAGGAGTTGGCGAAAAGTGACAAGCAGACTCAAACACAAGGGAATGTTGTATCTGAATGTAATTTGTCAAAGTGAGCATCAGAATTACATATTACAGAAAACAAAAAAGTTAAGTGATATATTAACGTCATCCAAAGTACACTGAAGTTATGACACAAAACCAAAAATGCATTCAAAAAGACTGGCAGAAACCAGGCAATGTTTACAACTGAGATAAGATCTAAAGTCAGCTATTCACAGGAGCCAGGTGAAAGGTCTGATGCAATACTAATTATTGTTAAGCCCACCACCAGGGGTCCCTTAGTACATACCTACTCATGCTATTCCTCTGGGCCTAGTGAAGAACATGCACCAGGGGAGTTCCATACTACTCACCCTTTCATGAATAATACAATACTCCAGTTCCTCCTAAAACTACAGCCTTCCTTCTTCCTAGGCCATTGTAAATTCCTGTGTATGGGAGTGACTCGGCTATTGATCTAAGTATTTACTATGTAGACTAGCCCAGAGATTTCTAGCTCTATTCAAGTAAATTGTAATGCCTGATTTCTTTCACTGTCTCCCTTACAATCCTAGAGGTAATTCTGAATGTTACTGAATAGGTAACATTCTTACTGAATTCCAAGCCCAGGGTCAGCCCAATGACTGCCTAGGACATTGGAACTGGTGGAGGCTAATCTAACTTAGCTATATGTCAAAATCAATCCTTAAAGGCACTAATAATAAAACAGTATTGAAGGAAAGCACACAGATCTGTTCACTGACTAAAGCAAGGACAGATTTGGAGCATGAATTTTACAGGATGCCACGGTTCCAGGAGACTTAAGTTTCCATGAACTTTTTGCCTTGGGACTGCATCCAAGCTTTTGGGCCTGTCACAGTCACTGCTGGAGTGGGTGTGGCACTGGATATCATGCAGATCAAAGGTAAATCCAGTAAGATTTGCTGGTGTAGTAAATGTGTAACAAGAAAGATAAAGTCAAAGATGACCAAAAGATGTCTGTCGGAAGCATCACAGGACAATTGAATTGTTCCTTACTAAGGAAACTGGAGAAGTGATAATGTGTCACATTGCAGTTCATTTGTGCTGCTGCTGCTGCTGCCACCACAGAACTACTCAGGACTGGTTGATGAAGCTCAGCATTGTGGCCCAGATCTAAAGGCAGAACTGAGTACACTACCACAAGTTTAAGGCAAGCCTGGTCTATACAAGTTCCGGGCCAGCCTCAGCTACATTCCAAGACCCTGTCTCAACATCTCAACACACACAGTTTTACATACATATGTGTGTGTGTCTCTGTGTGTATGTGTGTATACATATATACATATACATATGAATTATATATACATATATGTTTATATAATTTTCTAGTAGTGAAAAGTCCACTACTAGAGCTCCAGTCTCAGACAAAGCCTCTTTACTGGATCCTCACATAGCTAAAGGCAAAAGAGGCCAAAGGCTGTGTGAATAGCCTCTTTTGAAACAATCATCTAAACATATTACTTCCAAGCAGGACTGTGGTGGCCCAAGCTTTAATCCCAACAGTCTGCGAGACAGAGGTAGGTGGGTCTCTGGAGGCCAGCCTGGTCTACACATCCAGTTCCAGGGACAGCCAGGCAACACAGAGAAACCCTGTCTAGGAAAAAAAAAAAAAGCCCCCCAAATCAAAAAGGAATCTACCTCCAAATGCCAGTTCATATGTTCAATCTAATCAAAACAATGGAAAATATGTAAAATATTTGAGTGGGAGCATTATTTTCTTTTTAGTTGTAAGCTTGAGGTTTGGCATTAGTGTGTTAACACTGTGTGTGTATCTTTGATAGCACCTATAGATCTGCTCTGTACATATAGTCAATGATAACTCTATACCCCATATATTAGTGCCAGTCATTTGCTGTGACTGGTTTTAGTTGTCATTCCAAGGTGACCTTCCTACTTCTTACTTTCCTGAGAAACAACTGAGAAATACACACAGCTATTAGATAGAGCTAAAGAACAACTGATTGTAGTGAAGCTGACCTGAGAGCTTAGAATTCATGGCGAAATGAGAGCTCATCTTATTTTCCTCTGGAGTGAATCTGTGCATTCAGTGACTTGACAAACACAGCTACATCCTGGGCACACAGCCAATAAGAGGGTGTGATGAGTAAGGGATGAAGCTGGAGCTGAGACAGCACCATTACCATCGGCAGCCTGGTGGCAAGGACTTCTATAAGCTTCCCCTCCTTGGTACTTTCTCTACTTGTCTTCAGGAGCTCTCCTTTCAAGGTGCTTTCTCTGGAACTTACAAGCCATCCTGTTACACTTGTATTTGTAAGAGTCCTGAGAGATCTGCCTATCTGGGAAGACATGGGCAAAGACAGCAACTATTTCTACTTCAGTTCTTGTCATCTAGGGCTATATGCAGTGAGCATATTTCTGAGGAAGGCACATGTAAATGAAAGAGCCAAGCAAAGGACCAGGTCATGCATGCACTATGTCTCTTACAACTAGCTGCCAATTATACAAGTCACTCCTCCCTTAGAGAGACGTGAATGGAAGAATTCTGAGGGGAAGGTCAAGTTCTCACCTCAAAATAGCTGATGTATGTCCTAAGCTCATACAATATGAGCAGTTCTGAGGGAAAGAATATAAAATTCAGCAAGATTCCTGAGTCAGTACAGGAACTAATATGCAGGCTCTATAGCTTTAAGTAGTCCTCATATGTTAGTTAGCAGGTAATACTTATTTCTCTGTGTACATCAGTTAGGTTACTCTTACCACCATAATTGAGCTTGCAAGCAAAGCAACTGGAGCCTTGTGATAAGGAGTCATAGGCTTTGTAATAAGGAGTAGAGTGGCTCATGGAAATACAGACTCCAGCTGTCAAGCAGGCTCAGGGATGGTTGATCTAACATTCTAACAATGCCACCAATGACCCAGTTTCTTTTATTTCCACCATGATGTCCACTGCTATCTATTTCATCTTAGGTGGCTCCCTTCAGGTTTGTGTCATGACTGCCAACAGCATTGGACTATAAACTTCCTCTTCTCTGTCCAGAGAAGGCAACTGCTTTGACTATACAGCACAAGCCTTGGGCTTCAAAACACAGATTGTTTGATACAAGTGTCTGAGTTAAGACCTAAGCCAAGCATTTCAGGGAGAAGAACAGAGTAATCTTAAATGTCTTAGGTCAGTCAGGGCCCAAATAAGGTTAGGTCTCATTCCCACCCTGTTGCTGCCACATGACAGAACTGGAGCTGAGCTCTGTGAAACACCCACAATATAAGCCGAAGAGTAGACTCCTCACACTTGAATTAAGTGCGCAGTCGTTACTGAGAGAGTAAATTTTATTACAAATGCACTAGAAGCAATTTGCTGAAGCATCAGGTAGCAAGGTATAAACATTTATGTAATATAATATGTTATATAAAGTTAGAATAGTTTACGTATTGTAGGATTTAAGTTGAAAAGAGCCCTCAGGCCTAGGGGTGTAGCTCAATGGCCTGTGTTTAAAATGTACAAGGTTTTAGCACAACATGAAAAAATAAATGAGAATATCCTGGTCAGAAGTATACCTCATTTAGGAAAAAGTAAAATAGGACAGGATTTTTTTTAAATGGTGCTTCAAATATAACATATATGAGTTGCCATTGACTCACTACAACTTCACAGTGCTTCACAAAGAAATAAGGATTTAGTACAAGCGGAAAGGTAATTGTTATAACTTTCTTTTGACATTAATAGAGGGACAATTAGATTAATTGTGAACATTAAATTTTTAGCTTTGTAACAAAACACTACTGCTTTATTTCAAGCTGGGGTAATATTTTACATTTTTTAAATCTAAAACTAAAAAAAAAAAAAAACAAGTAATCCTGGGTGTGGTAAAGCAACTAGAAGAAATAAAATTAATAATTTTATATGACCTCTGATTTTCTATTTTTATCTCTTATCACCTTTATTCTTTCCCGGAAGACAGAAAAAAAAAATCTCTTAAAACACATGCAACATTTTAAATGTACTAGGGCTTTTAAAATTAAGTATAATTAATTTATTTGCTATCATGACAGACAGTCTCACAGGCTTACTACAAAGCTACAGTGCTGAAGACTTAGGGTGTCAGGTGTGTAAAACATACCCAGTTCCTCTAGACTTTTTAAGAAACATATACTTAAATGTGGTAAATTATTCTGTTAATTCTATTAATAAATAATTCTATTTATTTTTCAAACTGAAATATTATCTCCATATTTCTTACTTTCTACTACAAACTGTTGTACTTAATCTGTATTAAATCAAGTTGTACTTCTGAGTTTGTGGTATATTCATTTAGGGTGGGTGACTGGTTACAATTATTTAAAATCAATATTCCACCTGGGGAACATAGGAACTTTCCGTAGGAGATTCAGAAGTCTATGGCTTGTCAAGAACTTCAGCTATCCCTATAAACAATTTCAATACTTACACTGACTTTCAAATACTAAACAGTTTATCCAATCCTCAGACTTGATACATCTTTGGAGAGTTTAAATCACCTTTTCTATACACATAATCATTCACAAATACATTTAAATATCATCTCTCTAAATATATCAGTATGCTTAAACTCCTGTAAAGTTTCCTATAACCACACATCTTGATTTGACTTTCTGTAGCACTGGGAATTGAGTAAATTTTTAAAAAGGTTAGACACCTGTAATATTAGCAACTTGAAAGGCTGAGTGAATTCTAGTCCAACCTAGTGAGACCTCGCCTCAAAATGTAAGAGGAGGGCTAGAAGTCATCAATGTGAACTTTTGTAGCATTTGCAAAGCCCTATGTTCACTGCACACTCAAAAAAATAAAAGCTATGTGTCTGTGTTTGTGTGTGTGCGTGCACACATATTGTGGTGAGGCAAGACGTACATAATATGATATACTATTAAGGAAGTAGATTTAAGTTTTAATTTGTCTGAAAAGAAAAGAATCAACGTGTATAGTAGGTTTTGAAAGTTATTTATATGAAGATGGTATATAAGGTTATCATGCCAGGCTTCCCACAGTGTATGTGTGTGTGTGTGTTTCCTGTATGTATGTCTGTACCATGTCTATGTAGTGACTTCAGAAGCCAGAAGCGGGCAACCCCTGGGGCTGGTGTTACCATGCACTTGTGAACAGCCATGTGTGTGCTCTGGGAGGCACCATTGGAGACATTGAAGGAATGGCATTTGCGGAAGCATTCCGACAGTTCCAGTTTAAAGCCAAGAGAGAGAATTTCTATAATATTCATGTCAGCCTTGTGCCACAGCCCAGTGCTACTGGAGAACAAAAAACCAAGCCCACACAAAACAGTGTCCGTGCGCTGAGAGGGTTGGGCTTGTCTCCGGATCTGATCGTCTGCCACAGTTCAACACCCATTGAGATGGCTGTGAAGGAGAAGATTTCTATGTTTTGTCACGTGAACCCTGAACAGGTCATCTGTATCCATGATGTTTCTTCCATCTACCGAGTGCCTCTCCTTTTGGAGGAGCAAGGTATGGTTAAATATTTCCAAGAGAGATTGGGCCTGCCCATCAATGATTGTTCAAGTAATTTGCTTTTCAAATGGAAAGCCACGGCTGACAGGTATGAGAGACTGCAGAAAATGTGTTCCATAGCCCTGGTCGGTAAATACACCAAACTCAGGGACTGCCAAACCTCTGTGTGAAAGCACTGGAGCACTCAGCCTTGGCCACCAACCACAAGTTGAACCTGATGTACATAGACTCCATTGATCTGGAGCCAGTCACCAAAGCCGAGGATCCTGGGAAATTCCATGAAGCTTGGCGGAAGCTGTGCTTAGCTGATGGTATTCTTGTGCCCGGAGGGTTTGGAATCCGAGGAACATTGGGAAAACTCCAGGCATTTTCGAGGGCAAGGACAAAGAAGATTCCAGTCTGGGAATTTGCCTTGGGATGCAACTGGCAGTGATTGAGTTTGCAAGAAACTGCCTGAACTTGAAAGATGCTAATTATACAGAATTTGAGCCAAACACTCCAGTCCCATTGGTAGTTGATATGCCTGAACACAACCCTGGCGATTTGGGAGGAACAATGAGACTGGGGTTAAGACGAACTGTTTTCACAACTGAAAACTCCATACTGAAGAAGCTTTATGGTGATGTTCCTTACATAGAAGAAAGACACCGACATCGGTATGAGGTGAACCCTAACCTGATCAACCAATTTGAAAATAAAGACCTTTGTTTTGTCGGTGAGGATGTAGATGGGAAGAGGATGGAAATTGTTGAGTTGACAAGTCATCCATATTTCATTGGTGTCCAGTTCCATCCTGAGTGTTCCTCTAGGCCAATGAAGCCTTCCCCTCCATACCTGGGGCTCTTACTTGCAGCAACAGGGAATCTGAATGCCCATCTGCAGCAGATGAGCAAGCTGCCATACAGTGATGGATACAGTGATGCCAGCGATGACAGCTTTCCAGAGGCAAAGCTTGCTGAACTAGATCTCAACTGAAGCTCTTTCTTGCCTCAGGAATAGCAGAAGCTACCTAAGAGGCCTCTGAAGTCATTATACGTAAGATGAAAGAATTGTCTGAAGAAACCACCACACTGTTCCCTAGACATGGGCTGTGAAGATTCAAAGAGAATCTGAAAATGTTTACTTCATGAAACAGAACCAAAGGGATCCTTTTCTTTTCCCTCCAGAGGCAGCCTGTAGTATTCACACATTTCTATACTTAATTAAACACAATTCAGCAGCAAAAAAAAAAAAAAGGTTATCATGCCAATTCATGTGAACTTTCTTTACAAAGCATCTAAGTTTGTTAGATCAACTAACTACAAAATACTATTTCATAAATAAAAGATATGTTTGGTGACATGTTGAAAATGCTCTCAATAGTAACTTAGGTGAATTAATCAATTAGCCATTTGATATGGTAATTGATATGTAAAATTGGGATACTCTACTTCTGATAGACTTACTTTAAACTTCATAGTAATTCAGCAGGCTCATCATTGACCATATGTATTCAACATTCTAAATATTCCCAGAGGAAAGGCCCAGTCCTTACAGCGGCTCTTGTCTTCAATTTGCTTTGCTTCCTTTATCTCTGACCTAACTTATTTCTCCCTCCTTCCTCAGAGGCCGCCACGTGGGCTTTTCTAGTGTAGCTGAACATACTGTACACTTTAAAAAAATAACAATCTTGTCTTTTAGATTTCTGTCTAATGTCCTTGGTTTTTTGTTACTATTTTGTTTTATCTCCTAAAAATGCTTTCATTTTGAAAACATTTAAAAGGATATACATTATTTTCTCAGTTTTTGGTTAGCATGAAGAAATGAGCATGAAAGTCTTAAAGTAGCTGAACTTAGTACTATAATTTAAAAAACCAAGTCGTAGCATTTCACTTGCTAAAGATGTGTTAACTTATACATAAAACATGAAATGTATAGTTATGCAGGACAGCATAATGCTTTGATGTGTAATCTGCAAAGTGTAATCTTTACACCAGATTAAGCATAACTCTTGAAACATTTATCATTTTATGATACAAAGCTTTTGTTCAGTCACAGTCGCCCTATTCTGCCTTTGCACTACAGATACCCTGTCTCCCTCCAGGATGCTTTCCTGAGCATCCGTCAGACTAAGTCTACCACTTACTGTCCAGACCTCCTCTTTTCAATCATGTCTTCCCTGCCTGGATGTTAAAAATTCCAATCCCCTTCCTAGCTTCTACATTCTTCTACTCCTTGCCGGACCTTGCTCCCCCCCCCCCCCACCCCCAACATTTACAGTCTTTTGCTTGCTATTTTACAGACGAACCTCATATGCCTGGTGTTTGCTATTTCCCATCTAGTAAGTTTCATAAGGGAAGAACTTTGTGTCTTTTTTTTGCTTCCTCAAACCCTGCATCAGAGACCTGATATATTCTGTCTTGTTTTATTTTGGAGATGAAATCTTGCTATCTTGTCTAGGCAGGTTTGAAACCCCAGAGTCAGTGACTGAAGATAGCTTTCTGCCTCAGGTCGCTGTCTAAAACAGTCCTCAGTGTCCCCCTTCAAAAAGTAAGTATTTTCCAATCTTGCTTACCTAAGATTCTGTTTCTTAATCCTGGGCTGTGTATCAACATCTAAACTTCCTTAAAAAAAAAAAAAAAACAACCAAACAAACAAAGAAACAAACAAAAAAACAACTTATTTATCATTTGCCTCCAAATTTAGGTGGTTTTACACCAAAAAGGAAAAATACTCGGATCCCCAGCACAGGGGTCGGGGGTGAGAATTAAAATAGGATTTTAATGGTCCTGGGTGAGTTTTATAGAAGCATTTCTTAAAGCGCCCCCAAACTTCTTGAGATGCCTGTTGTCGAAGCAGAAAATGTAAATCCAGAAGGCATTTTTTCCTGTTGGAGTCTAGGTAACTCACCCTATTATGGAGAGCCTTGTCCAAGGATGATGTAAAAGCCAAGCAAGTATTTCACTTTTATCTGCTTTTCAAAGTAGACTATGAAGATACCAAGTACCTGTCCTAGGTTTAGGTCATCTGGACCAACTGGCTTCTCACAAGCTAAAGGAAAACAGGAGTTGAGTAACGCGACAAATACATCGATGAAGGTCCCACCCCTTCAACCTCTCCAACCCGGGACATAACAGCAAGAAACTAAAATCTAAATCCTAGGATTTAGCAGTGCCTTATCTTAAGTACCTAGAGTACCAGAGAGATGAAACTTCTGACCCTGACACTTTGTCCTCTCTGGTTGTGATCCCTCGGGCAGGATGGATGGACTGAGTGACTCACTTGGAGCCAGCCTTCCCCAGAAGGCAAACTGGGTCTGACGTTATGCTGTCCCTTTGGTGGGCTCAGGAACCGCAACGCCTAGGAGCCAACCTCTCCGGAGTCAGTGGGTGTGCGCCCTCAGGAATCCTCCAGCACCTGCGTCTAGCCCGGGCCCCCGCGCTCGGAAAGAGTGAAGGCCAGAGGAAAACTGGAAGCCCCGCCCCGGGGTGCGGCTAAGGCTGGACTAAACCACTGCGTGGCGTGCTGGGGGCGCAGCCCCTCTCGGCCCTGTGCGCGGACTCCGCTCTAGGGACTCGGCCCGGCGCCTCCATGACTGGCGTGTCCCCTGCCGTGCATGGTGTGGCCCGGGGTCGCTGATCACGCGTCGGGGTGCGGCCTTCTGGTGGAGGTGGTCCCTGCTGCAGCTGCTGCTAGAGTCCCTCGGAGCGGCGCTTGCAGCTGGGAAGATGCGGGGCCAAAGCCTTCTCACCTGGGTCCTAGCCGCGGCAGTCACCTGCGCCCAGGCACAGGATGTGCCGCCGGTGGGTGAGCTCCAGCCGAGGCACAGATGGGGTTGCAGGCGCGGGCTCAGGGGGAGGTGGGCACAGCTGTGGCGGGGCGGGTGAGGGACAGCTGCTCGCGGTCTGTATCTTCCATGGGGCGTCCCGGGTACTCTGGTTCGGTCCCGTGGAGTATAGGTCCAAATGTGGCTTGTGAACCCCGGGCGAAGTGGCTTTGGTGCTGTATGGACCGAGTACACATTTTAGGGAAGTTCTAACTTTCATGAACGACTGGGTAGGACTCACGCATTCTCCAATCTTATATTTGAGATTACCAGCTACTGTAGGCGGAACTCTCCAGGGAAAAGGCTAATGATTGACTGGTGGCCTTAGTATATTCTGCCTGGTTACCTAGCGCTTTTTCCTGAAGAAACCATCGCAGGAAGCTATGGGTCACATGCAGTCTTAGCCCAGATGATGGGAACCCCCCCCCCGCCACACCCCGCCCCCCTAAGAAGGCTGTACTGGCTGTGGCCTTCACGCCTAGGCATGGAATGTCCGGCTGTCCCGTGGTGCTGCTCGACCAAGTCACAATGCCACAGACTTTATCCGCAAGAGACCGTGAGGAACTAACATGATTCTTGTATTTAATAGAAGAGGAAGTATAGCCCTGGAGTGAAAAATGTAGCCAGAGGTCACATAGTTGTTCCCACAAACATTTCTAAGTTCAGCATCTAGGTCGAAGCCCAACAGCGATATTTCATATATCGATTTTATAAAGGCTATAGAATTGAAGACTGTTTTGTTGCCAGATTTGATAACTAGGAACCTGGATGCACCTTACCTGTGCCAGATGACAAGATGTTGAAAAGAGGCAAGACATTGGAAATGGGAGCAGCAGGAGTTCTTTTAATTTTATTCCTAGAAGGAGAAATGCTTTTTTTGAATTTAAAAGAGAGAGAGAGTATTAGCCAGCCACTGGAATATATACTTAGTAGATAAAAGTAGAATACACAACAGGGCAGAGGGTGGCACACGCCTTTAATCCCAGCACTTGGAAGGTAGAGGTAGACGAATGTTCTAGGACAACAGTGGACACACAGAGAAACCTTGTCTGAAAAACACAACACAACACAAAGTAGAATGCAGAATGGTATACAGAGTAATTTCAGTGACCAAACCCACATAGTATGTACAAAAGATGGAAGGAAGAGCAAAGAGTTTGCTTTAGTGTAGATAAAGAATTGATTTACCAAACTTGGTTGGGATTGTAAGAATTGTTGAAGAATTTTGCAATTTGATAGCCTGTGCCTTTTTGCCCAAAGATTACCAAAGGACACATAATGGTTGTGCAAATTAGGTCTAGTGTTTGATGTGAGGGACTGATATAGACCTTTTCAACCATGGGTTAAGTAACAACAAATTCTAAACAAAATACTTAGATGTTTTGAGCTTAACCCAGGATTTGTTGTAGAGTGTAGAAGCAGAACATCCTTTGCCTTAGCAAGAGATGCTGTTCTGAGTTACACAGTGTGTAACTCTTTATCAGTGTGTAGACACAATCATGATACAAGCTGGCTTTGTCTCACTTTAATGTCTCTGAGAAACTTAATTCCTGTTTGTGTCCAAGAGCAGAACACGAGTCCATGGGGTCCTTCCTATAGGCCTGTAAGGTGTTAATGTGCAGCTGTGAACTCAGAGCACTTTCATGTCCTGAGAGCTGGTTTTTTGTGTGTGTTTGCTTTTATTCTTTCTTGATACTTTGTTTTTAAATGAAGATATCTTGTTGTTTGTTTCTTTATTTGGTTTTGTTTGGGGGGGGGTTGTTTGTTTGTTTTTGTTTTTGTTTTCCCAGTGCTAGAGTGCTCACCCAGGACCTTACACATACTGGGCAAACTGGTCCTTTTTTTTTTTTTTCTTTTCTGGTTTTTTCGAGACAGGGTTTCTCTGTGTAGCCCTGGCTGTCCTAGAACTCACTCTGTAGACTAGACTGGTCTCGAACTCAGAAATCCGCCTGCCTCTGCCTCCCAAGTGCTGAGATTAAAGGCGTGCACCACCACTGCTTGGCTGGCAAACGGTTCTTAACACTGAGTTATATCACTAGCCCAAGCAAAATATTTCATTGTTTCAAAATATGAAAAATTAATAACCCTTCAATTGATTTAATGATTTTTACTCAGAACAGTGGATATCAAAATCTAGTCAGTCTACTGATAATCTGATTGGAAAAGTGTTTGCACAGGTCTTAACTGAAATGAGAAAAAAATAAGAGTAAAACAAAAATAGTAACTTTCCTTATATTTTGGTTTTATGGCCTTTTTATTGTTATTGAACTTTTCTCTCGTTAAAATGACAAAGTCAGGTGTTACATGGAGAGAACTTATTTTGTTTTGAAATCTTCGCTTACAAAATAAAAATTGGGACCCTTTTTGAGTGGAGGCACTGTTAAAATTTTCACTGCTCTTGAAGATATTGGGACCCAGTTTTCAAAAGGCCCTTTAAGAGCTGCCTGGAAGCCTGGGGACCTTGTTTTCTGACAGAATGGAAGGCAGTTATTTTGGGGGGTTTTGTTGACTTGTTTGATTGTTTTTTGTTTTTTAGCTTGAATCATTATATGAATAATAAACTAAACGGTTTATTGTAGTGTAGCCTTGTGGTAACCAAATATATTTCAAAATGACCTTTGATAGGTGTGGATAAGGACAAGCTTCAAATGACAAAAGAGTTATTTCGTTTGGAACATTGACTAAGCGTTTTAGTTTTATGTTGGAGGCTTTTTTCAGTATAAGTAATTGAAGGTGATCTTAAGTTATTCTTCACTATTCCATCTATGAAGAGTTCATTAAGATATACTGTACAGAGAAAAGTAGCTAGTAGAGGAAAATCCAGAAAATGATCTGGGATATTGGGAGTCTAGGCATAATGGGAATCTTTGAAGCCACTGGAGCAGATAAGCTTTTCTATGAAAAGTATAAATGAGAAAATGAGAAGCAGCCAAAAGCTGAGTGAGTTTCCCATGTGTGTGCCAAGTAAAGAAGAGGCCAGCAAAGTTAATGCCACAGCCCAAATGGGCAAGTTCCCATGGCAGGACGGGCAAGGAAGGGATCGAGAGGATTACTGTTAAATACCGTTGAGAATGGAGTGTCCATCTGCTGGCGACTGGAAGCTACTTGTAGGTAGTACAGTGACAGAAAGGCAATGCAGCAGGATGAGGAGTGATGGGAAGGAAAAGACCTGCAGAGAGAGAAATGACCACATTCTCGGTCATAGACCCGAGCAGAGCCAGAAGTGTGACTGAACACATGGTTGTGTAATGAATTGTTAAAACGAACTGATGTCAGCTACAGATATGTGTGGTGAAACTGTTGGCAGTGACTTTCACAAAGCTTCCATTAATCTCATAAGCCCTAGATGATTTTATCCATATTGCTGGACTACAAAGGAAAGAATACACAGGCATAATCTGTCCTTTTAACTAAGTGCTATCCCAGAGTACTTCCCACACACTAGCATTGAGTCAGCCAACAAGATAAACTAGGCTCAGGCCCTCTTGGGTGGTTGATTCACCTATTTATTTAAATACCAATAGCTTAGTAGGTTGCATCCAGTTAAATCCCAGAAGACATGAGAGCAACCATGTCTTCATCTAGATTGTGTTTGTGAGAAACTTCCCCTTATCTTCAGTAAGAGTCAATCATGTAACCCTGCCTGTCCTCCAACTGGAGATCCTTCTTCAGCCTTCCTGGTGCTAAGCTTACAGGCACACACTACTGAGTCAGATTTAAAATGTTGTGTATATAATTAGAACCCTACATTTCATTGAGGTTCTCACTCCTCTTGTAGGATTCAAATATATAAAGGACAAAGTTTGCTACTGTTGAAAAATGTGTAACATTCACTGATTCCTTAATGAAATAATTTTCACTTGGTGTGTTATTTGTATTTAAAACCATGTTTTTAAATCTTAATTAGTGTGTGTGTGTGTGTGTGTGTGTGTGTGTGTGTGTGTGTAGAAGGTCAGAGGGGTGTCAGATCACCTAGAACTGGAGTTGCAGGCATCTGTGAGTTGCCTGGCTATGGATGCTGGGGATCACACTGAGGTCTTCTGAAAGAACAGTATGTGCTGTTAACGATTGACTGACTACTGAGCCTTCTCTCCAGCCCTGTGTTATTTTTATACGTGTGTTATATTCAGTAATGAAACTTTCCCTTAATGGCTATGAAGGACATAAAGACTGATAATTTTGAATAGATTTTAGATTTATTTATCAAATAAGAAGAAACTGCACTGCCAGCTGAACTCTTGATCTACATTTTTTTGCCCCCCCCCCCCCCATTTTAAATACATTGAAACATCGTTTTTCTTTGTCTTCGCAACATAAAAAGGGGCTTTCTGGAGGTGGGGATGGGGAGAAGTGAGACATTGAGATTCTATTTGGGATTTTGTTTTTCCAAGATAAGGTTACTCTGCTTAGCCCTGGCTGTCTTAGAACTCTCTCTATAGACCAGGCTGGCCTTGAACTCAGAGATCTGCCTGCCTCTGCCTCCCAAGTACTAGTATTAAAGCCATGAGCCACCACCTGGCTTGGGAGTCTAAATTTCATTTTTTTTCTCCTGTAACAAGGTAGCATAATATAGTGACAGACTACAAATATTGTACTTGTCTATTTAAAATGTTCCTGCCTTGCTAAACTTGTCTTTTATTAAAACCATCCCTGAGGCCCCTTGGTATTGCAAACTGTATATGCCCCAGTACAGGGGAATGCCAAGGCCAAGAAGTGGGAGTGGGTGGGTAGGGGAGCAGGGCGGAGGGAGGGTATAGGGAACTTTCGGGATAGCATTTGAAATGTATATAAAGAAAATATCTAATTAAAAAAAAAAAAACAAGAAACAACAAAACATCCCTAGTTGAATTTGGGAATAATCAGAGACCTTAAACAGTGAATGAGATGAGTCCAATTCTATTTCAGTGCTGTGCACAAGTTTTGAGGGTGGTGGTCCCTTGAAGAAGCCGTTGTGACTGAGAAGGTGCCTCTCATGAGTCCCCAGACTAGCCTTCCATTTAAATGACTTCCATGTGGGGACCTTGTGAGGGACTGAGATACCAAGGTCTGTGGCTGCCTGCCTTCCTTTCTTTCTCTCTCTTTCCCTCTTTCTTTCTTTCTTTCTTTCTTTCTTTCTTTCTTTCTTTCTTTCTTTCTTTCTTTCTTTCTTTTTCTTCCTTCCTTCCTTCCTTCCTTCCTTCCTTTTTTCCCTCTCTCTCTCTCTCTCTTTCTTTCTTTCTTTCTTTCTTTCTTTCTTCCTTCCTTCTTTCCTTTCTTTCCCTCTCTCTCTCTCTCTCTCTTTCTTTCTTTCTTTCTTTCTTTCTTTCTCTTTTTTACTTGTGTTCATGTTTTATTCTTACAGACATACTCTGACTTCTCTTAAAGTCATATAAATCTTTGGCTCTTTGTTTTGGGAACCAGCTCGTATGTCATTTTCGTGAGTGATTATAGCAGCCCACATTACTATAGCCCTCAGCTGTGACTCCCACATGTAGCATTGCCTGGTTGCTTTTCAGATCTTACCACTTGGACAGGTCATCTTATTTCCTGAACACCCGACTGACCACTTTCAATTTCTCTCTGAGGTGTTCAATAAGAGATGTGAGTGTGGTTTGGTTTTATTTTAGCTTTGGATCCCATGTCATGTAAATGTAATGAGAAGGTGATAGTAGTCATTGTGTTTCATTATTTACTTAATTGAGTCTGGTTACCGTGGAAAGACCTGAACTCTATGCAGATTATTCTTTTAGGGATCAAACTGAAGCACTGTGTGTGTGTGTGTGTGTGTGTGTGTGTGTACGCCAAAGGTTGGCATGTCTTACCTATTGTTTCCACCTTACTTGAGACAAACTCTCCCATGAACCATTTAGCTGTATTGGCCAGGAAGCCATCAGGTATGTCCTCTTTCTATGAACTGTTGCCTCTGGGGCAACAGATGTGTGCCACCATGCCTGGTTCTCTTGGTATGGGCTGGAGATTCAAACCCAGCTCTCATGCCTGAGCAGCAAACACTAAACTGGCTCCCCAACCCCTAAAGCACTGCTTTTACGGTTGTGCCATAGGAAGCCATGACAGCAGCAGGTGAAGCCCTGAACTCGGATTCCGTCCACCACTAATGGAGCTCAGCCCAGCATTCTGAACATGACCATACAATTCCCAGTTAACTTGAAACTGAGCAAAAGGAAAGAAACAGGATGTTTGTATATCGAGTCATATTTTCTAATATTTATTTTTATATATGTGTATGGATGCCATATAAGTGAGGGTGCCCTCAGAGGCCAGAAAGAGGGTCTTAGATACCCTGGAGGCTCAGCTACAGGTAGTTGTCAGTCACCTAACTTGGGTTCTGGGAAGTATACTTGGGTCTTCCACAAGAGCGTTGTGCATGCTTAGCTCCCAAGCCATCCAGTTCTCAGGTCTAGTGTAATCCTAACCAAGTTTGGATAGTTAGAAGAAAGGTATGTTGCTCATGGTAATAGAAGTAAGAGTTGGCACTGGTAAACCTAGTAATTAGTAAATCACCTTACTAAATGATTTGCTTCTATTTTGGTTATTTTCTGTGGATGGGTGGTTTGCCTGCGTATGTGTTGGTGTACCACACAGGTGTAGTGCTTACGGAAGCCAGAGAGTACGTCAGATCCCCTGGAACTGCAGTTGCAGATGGTAGTGAGCTGCCATGTGGGTGCTGGGAAGCTGGGTCCTCTGGAAGGGCAGCCAGTGCTCTTCACCTCTGAGCCATCTCTCCAGCCCCACTAAATGATGTTTTGAAAGTTCGTATTTGTGGTTGAAGACTTTCTTGAATGTAGTACTACTTTTACAGTTACCAACCTCAATCTTATTAAACAAGGACTAGTGAATTTGGAGCACATATCCTTCACTGTAGTGACAATTTCATTTTTTTGTTGGTTTTTTTTTCAGTCTCTCTCTCTCTTTGTGTGTGTGTGTGTGTGTGTGTGTGTGTGTGTGTGTGTATTTGACTGTAGGCACACGCACGCCTTCTCTCATGTGGAGGTCAGAGGACAGCCCTGGTTGTTGGTCCTCACCTTACATCTTGCGGCTTGAGATCAGGTCACTATCTTTCCCCTGCACATCCCTGCTGCAGCTCGGAAGCTTCCAGGGATTTTCCTGCTTTTGTCTTCCATCTCCCTGTAGACTACTGGAGTTGCAGCCCCTTGTGCTTCATGCTCTGCTTTGCGTGTGCGAGGGGTCTGGGAATTCTGACTCAGGTCCTCCCAGCTGTGTTCCCTGATGGAGCTTTCCCTCACTGAACTGTCTCCCCTAGCTCCCCTTCCTTCTTCCTGTGACTGGAGACAGGACTCACAGCCAGCCTGCTTTGAACTCAGTATGTCCTGACGAAGGCCTTAAACTCCTGATCTTCCTGCCTACCCCTCCCAAATGCTAGGAGTGCAGGTGTGCGCCATCTCACCCTGCTTGCAAGGGCTCTTGCTGCCTTAAAAGAATTCCAGGTAATGGTAATTTCAAACTTTTAAAATTGCCAGAGACTCATTCTCTGAAAGTTCTCCATGTATTGTGAAGTAAAATACATGCTAAAGAATAAATATTTGGGGATATATATATATATATATATATATATATATGGTATACATGGGTAAAGAAAATGGGGTCCTGTGGGCAGGCTCCTAGTCCATTCCTTCTCCAGTCCCCTCCCCAAGATCTGCCACCTGCAGTTGTTTCTGCTCTTACCTGATAGATGATTACATGCTCAGGAGTCATCACCAGTACCTCCTGGCACACGAGTTGTTTACACCTGACCTTTGATTGTGGCGGACTAGGTCAAAGACTACAGGTATCATTGTGGTGATACATGGGGCACTTAAAATTAATGTTATCTATGTATTGATATTGGTGACGTAGTATACTATATGTATCTGAATTAATTAGGTTCAGGTGTTGCCTATCTCATGCGCAAAGATGGATAAAGAGCTTACTTCCCACTGTTATTGTCTTCCTAATTGCTCTGTGGAGATAGCCCTCATGAAATACAGCTCACCATTAAAAGTATACAACTAGGAGGACTGAGATAATGGCTCAGTGGTTAAGCACTTGCCACGAAACTGTGAGGACCAGAGTTCAGGACTCAGAAATCCATGTAAATGCTAAGTGGGTGAGGTAACCATCATGCAGAATTCTCAGGCTCTGAAAGTGGAGACGGGGCTGGGGAAGTGCTTGGTGGGTAGGAACACTCACTGTAACAATATCAGGACTAGAACTCAGATGCCCAGAACCCATGTGAAAAGACAGGTGTGGCCGTGTGCACACAGAATCCCACCACTCAGGTAGAGATAGGAGGATTGCTGGGGCCAAAACACAGCTTTCCAGGTTTGCAGAAGACCTTTTCTCAAAGGAGTGTGATAGAACAGGACATTCATACAGTGTCCTCGCCTGGCCTTCACAGTGGATGTGTGTGTGTGTGTGTACATGTGTATATCACACACACACAAACAATAAAACAGATTCAGCATAGTCCCAGAACTGTACAGTCAACACTGCTATCTAGCTTAGAACAGTTACCCCCTAGGAGGAAAACCTCCACATTTATATATTTCCAACTTCCAGCCTTAAACAACCACTAGCAGAACCTCTCTCTATAGACTTAACCATTCTGCTCTTTGTGACTGGCATCTTCTACTTGATATAGCTGTTTTATGGTTCTTCTTTCCTAAAGCTTATATCAGTTCGTCATTTCTTCTTGCCAAGTAAGATTCCATGACAAAACATAGCTCGTTGTGTTTATCCATTCTGCAGGTGGCAGACGTTTGAGCTCTCCCACTTTTTCGCCAGTGTGAGTAACACTCCTGAAAATATCACGCTTTTGTGGGGTTTATGTCATCCTGTATCTTGGGATGTACGTAGGATCAGGATTGCTGGGCTCGAAGTCAGTGTTTACCTGTCGAGGAACTGCCAGATGGCTTTGTAAAGCAGGTGCTGTTTTGTATCTTGCTGGCAGCACGAGAGGTCCACCTGAGTGATCCCTCATGCTGGCGGCATGAGTAATAGCAACACTCGCTGCTGCTGGGTCTCATCACAGGAGGATCACACGCTGGGTACCTCTCCTCCTTCGATTATGGGCCATTTGCATATCTCCTGGAAATGGGCCTATTTGGATCTTCTATCTGTATGTAAAATTGAGCTGCCTTTTTATTGCCAAGTTTTGCGTTTTTAAAAATATATTGTGGGCGTATACCTACAATACTGTATACTGTATACTGTCAGATATACAATACGCAGCATTGTAAGTGGAGACTTATTTTTGAACTCTTGGATCTGTTCCACTGTTTTATGTATTTGTATCCATAGTAGCGCCCCCTGTTTGCCACTGTGTTCAAGACTCATTGTTACTTTGATTGCCGTAAGATTTACACCTTCTTATTTAAGCAGAGGATCATCATATAGTAACTTACTACACTTACTACTGTAGTCAAATTTTAACTTCATTCAAATTAATATTTTACCAAACACACAAAATAATAGATTTCTTTATGACATTTTCATACATGTGTAGCGCGCCCTCTGCTCCTATTTGTACCCAGCAGTTTTGCTACTCTCTCTTTCTCTTTCCCTTCCCCTTTCCCTTCCCCTTTCCCTTCCCCTTTCCACCACGCAGAGTCCCCTTCTGCTTTCATGTCCTCTGTATGTGTGTGTGTAAAGTGTGTGTGAGGAGTGTCTAAGTGTGTGTGAGTGTCTAAGTGTGTGTGAGTATGTGTATGTATGAGCGTGTGTATGAGAGAGTATGTGTGTGTATATGTAGGAGTGTGTGTCTAAGTGTGTGTGAGTATGTGTGTGTATGTAGATGTGAGTGTGTATGTGTATGAGTGAGTGTGTGTGTGTGTGTGTAAGTGAAATTCAATGAGACATGATACCTGCCTCTCTCTTTTCTCTTCCAATTCCTATCCTGCTCACCCCCTCTAGACCCCGTCCTCTCTCACATAGCCCCATTTCTTATAGGAAGTTTTAAAACTGAGTCCTCCAACTTTGTTCCTTTCCAAGATGATCTTAGCATTCTTTATGCTGAGACCCGTGGATTAATTTTAGAAATCTGATCATTTTCACAGAATTAAATCCTTCACACACAACCCCTCCCCCCATATGACACCTTTTATTTACTTATGTTGTTTTTAATCTTGTTGGAAAGTATTCTGTAGTTTTAGGTATATTCCGTTTTGAATTTCCTTGGTTAAGTTTATTTCTAAAGATTCTTTTTATTTTGTTTATGTGTTTGAGACAGTCTGTGTCATAGCCCAGACTGGCTTTAGCTTTTGATTCTCCTGCCTCAGCCTGTGGAGTAATGGATTGTACATGTGTACTTTGTCTGTAGCTATTGTTTTGATGCTATTATAAATGGAATTATTTTCCTTTAATTTAGCTTTTAATTATATAGATACGTGATTGCTAATTTGGTATATTGTTCCAGTGTCTTGTAGCCTTAGACTTGATACTTCTAGTAAGTTTTCAGTAGATTCTTTTGAATTTTCATATACAGCATGACATTGCCTCTTTTCTATGTCAGACACTCTTTATTTCATTTTGTTGCCCTGTTTTCTTGGGTAGCACCCAGACATCTTGTCTCTTCTGTGTTCTTCTGTTTCCTTTTTCAGATCTTTAGTTGTTGTTTTGTTTTGTTTTCACTCTCGTTTAGTAAATTTTGGCAGGATTATTCCAATTGTAATATCCCTGCCCAAACTTTATTTCTCATTTTAGAGCAGTAAAAATGGAAATGGTAAACTGTTTATTTGTCAATATTGGTTATTGTCCAATATGCTTTATTTTATTTCTTTACCTGTAGTTCTGAAGTCCTGTACCAGTTGTCCAGAATCATGTGACTTTGTCTAGGGCATGACTGGTATTGAACACAGAGCCTGGTGCATGCTGCCTAAGCAGACACTGCTGCTTTGTGACCCCAGCAACATAGGCACTGCTGCTCTGTGACGCCAGCAGCACAGACACCGAGCTTAACTCACATTCATTTGTGCCTTGCCTTTGTAAGCTTGTCCACTGGAGTTTATCCTTGCTTGCCTCCTTCCTTCCTGTCTTCCTTCCTCCCCCTCCTCCTCCTTCTTTCTCCTCCTTCTTCTTTTTTTGTTTTGTTTGCTAGAAGAACCCAAGCCGTAGTCATCCCTGTATCCCCACTATATTTGGAAGTTCAATATCTTTCATCGATTCTTCCTGAAATCTACTGAATTTCTGTTGGAGTGACCGCCATGTTAATATTTGCCCCATTTATTTCTCAATGCCATTTTACATCTCCCCAACACACACACAAACAATAAATAAACATAAAAGCAATTTTTAAAAATCTGAGCAAAAAAGTTTACTTAGGAAAATTTATAAAACCCAAAAAACAAGTGCAGTGTATCACTGGATGTGGTGAAGAGGCAGAGACAGTCCATGAGTTTGAGGCCAGCATATGCTACATTGTGAGTTACAGCTATCTGGACTACACAGTAGGATTCAGTTTCAAACACATCTCACTGTATTTAATATAAGCTGTGGTGGTTATTCGCAGTTTTCATTGTCAGTGTTGTAGACTGTCATAAGATTTCTGTGAGCTTTTGCTAGAAGCCAAAGCAGAGACCCTGACTCTTCAGTATATAGACATATATATTCAGTATATAGACATATATATATATATATATATATATATATATATATTCAGCATATAGACATATATATTTAGCATGTAGACAGCTGGGTAACACAAAAGTTTTATACATTTTCTTTTGAGGTCCTAGCTGAGGTTGAAACATTTTTGAGCAAGAACTTTTACAATCAGCATTATTTAACACAAAGGACTCTTTGCTCCAGCCTTCTTACTACTGTATCTTAAGGAACTCACTGGCAGCATACTTAGACAAGAAACCTATCCATTTTGGGCAGAGTGAAATCACGAAATACTCGTCATGCTGACAGAAGTCAAGTGTGAGCTTTCCATTGCTGCATATTGTTCAGCAGACAGACAGTCTAAGCTCCAGCTGTCCACACAGTGGTCCCCTCCACCCCACTGCCGCCTCTTACTGCAGAGCTGAGCTTCTTCCTTTACTTTCTGAGTCTCAGATCACTAGAGGCCAGGAGATAAACGTGCTTGCTACATGGAAGAAGTGACAAGAGTCATAAATTGGCATGAATACTTTTGGATGATGTTGTGTTAGAAGAAAAATTCAGTTTTGCCACTAACTATGAACGGTTATCCATGATGCAGCCTCTTTCATTCATTGTCCCCAGCAGTGGCCTCAGTGCTGGGACTGCCCTCCTATCAGGAAACACAGTGTGGTATTGAGAGGGCACAGAAAATTCTAATACAACATGATACTCTAGTGGAGATGTGTGTAGGAGATGACTGTCCTTGTAGAGGGGGGTCATTGAGACTTTGCAGAAAGAGTGCTGGGGGAGGAGAGGGGAGCAAGTGTCTAAAGATCACAATGTCAGAGCATGGGCGTTCCGGGCAGAGGACACAGCATATGTATAGAATGGAAGCATGGGAGGTTTAGGAAGTGTTTCCTTAGACCCATGCTATTAGGAGTGTCTGGAACAGGACAAGGATGGTAGGCTTTGAACAGATTATTAAATGCCTATGCACCATAGCCTGCAGATCTGGTTTGAGATGCCAATCTCAGGTCAAGTCGCAATAGAGTTACCTCAGAGATTAATGTAAAGCGACCTCCTATCAAGCCATTGACTTCGGGTGACTTTGTCTTTGTGTAAACTGAATTGAAACAATAATGATCTGTGGATTTAAGAGGCAAGAGTTGTTTTTTGGTTTTTTTTGGTTTTTTTTCTGAGAAGGTATTGAATGCCAGTGCTGGAGAGATAGCACAGAAGGTAAGAGTGTATACTTCTCTCACAGAGGATCTGGGTCCAGTTCCCAGCACCCATAAGGTGGCTCACAACCATCTGTGCCTCCAGCTCTTCGGGATTCACGTGCCCTCTTCTGGTCTCCTCAGATACCAGGAATGCAAGAGGTACACATACGCATCTAGGCAAAATGCTAAAACATGAAATAAAAGTAAACAAATCTTTTTAAAAGGTATTGAATTCCAGTAGCTGTCACATATACCTTTAATCTCAGTGCTCAGTAAACCCAGTTAGGAAGATTATAAGTTTGAGGTCAGTTTGGGTGAGCTACATAATAATAAATTTGACGCCAGCCTAAACTATATAGGGAGGGAGACCCTACCTAAAACAAAAATAGTGAAGTGGTTTTAAAAGATGGTTCTTAATAAATTATACTTTTTAAAAAGGTTGCTTCGGGGCTGGAGAGATGGCTCAGCGGTTAAGAGCAGTGACTGCTCTTCCAAAGGTCCTGAGTTCAAATCTCAGCACCCACATAGTGGCTCACAACCATCCTTAATGAGATCTGATACCCTCTTCTGGTGTGTCTGATGACAGCTACAGTGTACTTCCATATAATAAATAATTAAATCTTTAAGCGGTTGCTTCAACTGGAAAGCATTTATAATTTTGTGAAATTTTTATTTTTCTTTGTTTTTTAGTGGACAGAAGATTGCAGAAAATCAACTTATCCTCCTTCTGGACCAACGTGAGTGAGCTCAGATAACTAAACCATTATCCTGTGTGCATACTGTTCTTTATAATAGTCTTCTAGTAACAATAGCAGTAAAAGAAACCTAGGCCATGTCTTCCATCCGGAGACAGGCTTGGTTTCCTTATGTGTATGCCTTTATGTCTATGGCTAAGGCAGATATGAAGGTAATGTGATTTAGATGTTTATTTCTTGCCCCTGAAACTAGTAAGAAAGCGAAGAATACCTATGCATCGACAAACAATTCTATCTCCTAAGGAGCATTTTTGCTCTATGACAGACAGCTTGTATCACACCCACTGAGCTGTGATACTCTGTGGTGCCTGCATATAAGCCCTCAGATTACATTGGAACATATAAAGGAACCTGAGTATGAAAGAGTCAAAAAAAAAAAAAAAACCCTTAACTTGATAAAGTTTTCAGGCAAAAGAAGATCAAAAACCATTAAGACAGGACTGAAGCTACATTTTATTTTAGTCTAACATTTTTAGTTCACATTTTCATCTTTCCAAATCTTAGTGATGGAGTAAGCCTCGGAAATATGCAGTTCCAGGCGAGAGGCCCAGTGGGGACAGCACGAAGGAAGAAGGAAGGAAAGGTGTAGGGGAGAGCTGTCTTTGGCCTCGGGCCTTCCCTCTTCCTGCAAGTACACTCCTAGGGTGGAAGAAGCAGAGTGCAGCCAAGGCTTATGGCTTATGTATTGTTACAAGTTCCCACTGGCCCTTTTCCTTGTATTCTAATAACCTCTGCCAGCACTCTTGGGAGCCGAGTGTCACCCTGTGTCCATCCCTTGGAGCATTGCTGATGCTCATTGACTGCTTGTATCTGTTGTGCTGTTTGTTCATGTAGTGTTCTGTCCTTTGGATTACATTATAAACTGCCTTGGAGCCATGTAGGCTTAGGCAGGATGGTTTATGCAGTGGTCTGGGCATAGGGAATACCAAGTTTCAAGTGACGAAGTGATATTGTTTATAGTAAAGTAGAAAATTACACTCTTGCAATTCCCACTGATGGAGCGTCAGTGGCTGTTGGTTAAGAGGACTGTGATGATTACCCAACTTCCTTCTATTCCCTCCCCTTGCGTGAAGATTTAGGAGTCCAGCTGCAGGAAAGGTCTTCTTCTCCATCACTACTGACATCATCTTGGCCTTCATTGCCTTCCTGAGTGTCTCCTGGCTGGTCTTACTGCCCAGTTCACTGAACATTTAATGAGTACTTTCTCTACTAAAGGCAGTTTTCTCCTACTGTCTTTTTAAATGTATTTTCTATATATCTGAGACTATATTTTATTATAAACTGTAAACCTTCCCTGACTAAACATAATACAATTTTTTACTCTGTGTGTGTGTGTGTGTGTGTGCGCACACGCGCATGCATGTCCATACCTAGATGCTGTATGTGGTTTTTCTCTTTGCTTGCTATTTCTACTGTTATTTCTCCCCATTTCACTATCTCATCCTTCCACACTGAAATCCTCTGCCCTATTCCTAACCTTTTCTTGTCTGAACTGTACAGCAGCAGCTCTTGAGATCTGGGAGATAAGGGTGACATTCTCGGACCTTTAATTAATGAGTGTTTTCACAGTCCTATGAGGTCATCCTTTTCAACCAAATGCATGGATATCTTGGTGGCATGCAGCAGCAAATGTGAGGGAGGATAGAGGCAAGGGACACCTGTTCATCTGGCCAGACCAGTCACATCAATGCAGATGTCCAGGAACTGACAGCCACATCACCCTGCAGCCACTGGAGTCCCATTAAGCATTTCTTTTGCTGCTCCTTAGCTGCTTTGCACCTGCTCTCTATTTGTGCACATGAGCATTGTGTCACTGGGGCTAGTTTACAATCCACCTGGGAAGCCAGGAGGTTTCCGGTGATATCATTACGAGTGCAGTGACTGGGCTTAGCAACTGCTGAGACTCAAATGGACATGGTAGTTACACTGTGTATGGTAAAGTAGCAAAACCTATTATGGAAATCTGTATTTCTCACTAATGCCAAGGACTTTCTACATATCTCATGTAATCTTCACTGCCCTCGTAAAGTAGACACCTTTTGTGTCTATAGGAAATAGAGGGACAGTTTTTAAATAAAAGAATATCTTAGAAAAGATATCTTATGTGAGAAAATATAAGATTAAATTAAGCTTTAATTATTAGAACAACTTTCTTAATCAGATCTTTCTTAAAGCAGTTCTCAAGAAATTCTGATTAGTGGAGGCTTTATTATCAGGGTTTCCTGTCTTTCTCGTCCCACAAAAGTTAGATCTTCTCTGCTAATGATCTTCTTAACCTCTCTGTTTCCTCTGTCAAATGCTTCGGCCTGTCCTATACTCAACTGAGGAAGACTCAGGAGTTTATGGAAGGTGCTCGGATTGCACTGGTTCTGTTAGATACAAGAAGGAGGGGCTGGTTGGAATTCATAGGTAAAGCACCAGCCACCGACAGGCATCACTCCAAGAGCTCAGCACTTCATTACTGCAACTAGACATGGAGATCCAAATGCCCAGCTTGGGGGAAGGAAAGGTGTAATTCCATCACTCCATAAATGGGGCACCAGATTACTAAACCGTGGGACACAACTTTGCATGAGGAATATGATTAGTTTAAAAGAAGGAGGAGGAAAAAGAATTGTCATAGTGAAAAGGTCCCCCACCCCACCCTGAAGACTGCAGTCTTCGTGTAGTATCAACTTCTAAGTTACTGAAGAACTTGGAAAGAACAATGAAATCCATTCATTGTAGCTCGGTTTAAATGTATATTTCCAAAATTGAGTGCATTTCTCTCTGCATCTAAATCATAACGCAAATGGGTACTGGCTAACAATTTCACAAAACCTTACACATATACCTGGATCCCAAGCTCAGCGGCTTTATTTAAAGAACCACATATCATAGTAGTAAAGTATGCAGAGTGTCCCAGTAAATGCCTGTCAGGAAAGAACCCGTCCCTGGCTATAAATATAAGGTTAGATGATCTGTTAAGAGCCAGGTAGCCCTGCATCACACATCAGTATGTACCCTATACTTTTCTCAAAGTAATAAATGGCTCAAGTGATGGATGTTTTCCGATTTAGCTTTTAATCTAATAATCTAATTAATGATTTATTAATCATTGAATGCCACACCCCTGAAACCTTTTTCAGTTTGTTCAAAAGTATGAAGGATTTGAGGTTCCTGAATTCAAGGCCATCCTTGACTACAGAGTAAGATGAAGGCCAGCCTGGGCAACATGAGACCTTGTCTCAACCCCAGCTCCCAAAATGGGTCAGACAATGAAGGTGCTACAGCAGTAGAAGCGACTGTAGGGTTAGTACACCAGGAGTATAGCCATCCATTAATAATGGGTGGACATCACTTCACCCCCATAGCAGAGATTGCTGAGTATGTGAGTAGGAAATTGAGAATGTTGATGGCAGATTAGACAGGCAAGAGTGCACAGGAGTCCTGGGGAAGATGAGTTCACCTTGGAGAACCAGAGGCCATCATGGGAAGCTTGTATTGTTACTCCTCTGGGCTTACAAGGTGACCTCACTGAAGCCGTGACAAGAGAACAATTTGCCAATGGTGTTAGACTGACTGACCAAGCATTCCAGACTAGAAAACCAAGTGCTGAAGTGTCCTAGTGTCCAGATGGTCTAGAGTTCTGGGCCTAAACTAAATTGTTACAGATATTTAGGAAAAAAAAACAAAAGTAAGTATTTTCCGTCAGCAGTATTGTAAGTTATAGCCCCTGAGCCACAATTGACTCACATATTAGCAAGTCATATTAACCTTCCAGACCTAGTAGGTATAATTGGTTTTCTTGTTTGTTAGTATGGTATTCTGGGCAGGGGACGGGGGACGTTGGAGCCAGGGTGTCACAGTGTAGCCCAGCACTCTGAATACTGCGATTCCTATGGCAGGCTCAGAATGTAGAATTCTAGTCTGTGATTTCTGAGTTTATTTCAAATTGTGTGTACAAAAGAGGGCTGAAGCACTGCGTGCAAACTCTGATTTCTTGGCAGATTTTGCTTTGAGTAACCAACTTCCATACTGTTGCTATGACTGTGTGTCTAGTCCATCCTTTCAGCTCTATAACCCTCCTCCTTAAAGTCACTTCTTCATTTCAAGATGTTGCCCTCTCATTGCAGCTATAGAGGGCCAGTTCCGTGGTACACCATAAATCTTGATTTACCGCCCTACAAAAGATGGCATGAACTATTGGCTCAGAAGGCCCCAGCGGTATGTTATATGTGTTAACTCTTCCTGTTCTGACTTTATGAAATATAAATCTGCTTTTTTTTTTTTTTTTTTTTTTTTTTGGTTTTTCGAGACAGGGTTTCTCTGTATAGTCCTGGCTGTCCTGGAACTCACTCTGTAGACCAGGCTGGCCTTGAACTCAGAAATCCGCCTGCCTCTGCCTCCCAAGTGCTGAGATTAAAGGCGTGCGCCACCACGCCCAGCTTATAAATCTGCTTTTTAAAAACTACTTTCTAAGTTGCATATGGAAGCCCAGACCATAATCCAAGCACTTGGGAGGACTGTGGCAGACCAAGTGTTAGGAGCTTAGGGGCCAGCCTGGTCTACATAATGAGTTTCAAGGTACCCTCGGCTGTAGTCTCAAAAATACTACTAGGGGAGATAGAAAGATGGGTTGTCATTTGAGAGCGCTTAAGGACACTCAGGATCATAGGATAGCTCTCAGTCACCTGTAATTCTAGTTTAGTGGAGTTGTTTGGCTTTGTTTGACATGAGGCATGAACATGGTATATATACATACTACTCATACATATAAAATAAAAATAATCTTCTTTAAAATTACTACTGAAAGTTAAAGGTATATATTTGATTCTCTTCCACTATGTATAGTAATTGATAGAGGAAAATGTCATTTCCCTGTAGCTTTTTGTAATTTGGGGGCATAGAATTGGTCTCTCCTTCCCTTTGTACGATCTTCCTTCATCTGAATGATTGAGAAGCAATGCTACTTTAAAGAGAAAATTGTGTTCATAAATTCATTGAAAATTCTTTCAAACTGTGCTATTTTGTTACATATTTTGAGTAAGTCAGATCTACATTGTTTTTATGACAGCAATATGAATCTTAAATCGCAGTACTTTATGTATTTTTAGTGTTTTATTTATTTTTCAGTTGAGGATTTTAGTGAATTCTGTAACGAGTTTAGTGAATACATTTGTGCCAAGTGGAAAACTAATGAAGATGGTGGATCAAAAGCTGGTAAGAAATAATTTCTTCAATTAATTTTAAGGATACATATATAAGCACATGGACATAGAGTTTTAAAATACGTGCTTAGGTGGAGAAACATTGAAGCAGCAACCACAGGCCCTATGTGGGTCTACCCCAGGTCCTCAGAGCAGTGGGAAAATACACAGATTTCATCAGGAGCATGAAATTTTTAGTTCATATTATAGTTTGGTGTACAGTCACACTACTGAAAACCGAGTTTCTTTTCCCTTGAGAGTATATATAGGTCAATGATGGAACACCATCATAAACTATGTTGGAAGCCCCAGATTTGATCCCAGCATGAAAAAGAAAAACTTAGACCTTAAATTAACTCAAGTTACAAGTAATTCAAGAAACTCATAGATTTCTCTAAATAAAGATAAAATGACGAGTTCAGGCTAACTGTGTATTCTGTGGAATCCATTGGTATCTGTGACCCTTGACACTCAATTATGCTGAGTGTTTCTTGTAGCTAGGCAATCACTAAGTCATTTCCTTCCCTGACCCTGAGTCCTACGGGAAGACTGCATTTCACAATACCTGTTAAATATAGGTGGTACCGATGAACATCAAGGGACTGGCCCCAAACCTCCCAAGGTGTCCTCATCATCTTTCAGATTCTGCTGCAAGGGCAGGTCATGGAGAGGCCGGAAGGCTCTGGAGCAGATTCAGGGAACTGATGACTTTAGGAATTAATATTCTTAGCTGCAAGGCTGACCTCTACCCACTGCTTTCTTCTTTGGTTGTAACCACCAAGACAATCATGAGACATTGCCATCTCCTCCAGGACAGAACTGGAAAACCCTTGTTGAAAGCCCTAGTCCTAGAGACTGGATGAGCAAAGCAGGAGCTCCTACCTATGACCCGCTGGGCCATGCTTATGTTCTCACCTCTCCCTCAAAGTTATCAAATGTGTTAAAGGGACAGATTCACCCAGAATAAATGTTGGTAGGAACTAAAAGGAAGTGAGTGAGTCCTCACATGCCCAGTACCTAAACCCTCCTCTACCCTGAATGTCAGTAGGGAGGCAGCAGGGCAGTTTGTAATGCCATGGTTTACAATCTGCGCTGCAGGTTTCGATGCCTTGAAATCACTGCATTCTAAGGATGCATCAGTCATGTACCTATGAAATGTTACTTTCCTGGTTCAAAAGGATAATATTTAGTAATAATATTTACTTCATATGGTGGCTGTGAGGACTATGGCATATCACTATGCTTAACCTTTGTCAATAAGCCATAGTTGTTAAATTGCCTGGAACATTTACCTCCCACTGATGTGAGTTCACAGGGAAACAAATAATATGCTTAGTGAGGTCACCTTATGCAGATGGTGAAAACAGGATATCGGAGCAGTGAGATAGCTCAGTGCCAAGCCAGATGACCCGAGGTCCATCACCAGAACCTTCAGAGTAGAAAGAGCAAAGCAGCACCTGCAAGATGTCCTCTGACTCCCATCCGCCTTATGACATGTGTATGCATATTCCCCATACACAAAATAAGTAAGCAAATAAAGTAACAAGAGAGACTTTTAACCACATCATCTTAGCCGGAGAATATAAATTGTGCTCTCAGTGTTTGTGCTTAGCTGAGGTGGAGAATCTGATACAGTGTCCATCACTGAATTTGCTCATGTGTTGTTTGCTCATTGAAGACAACTGTTCGACTTAGGAGCAGCCATTAACAATGACAGCCAGTGTTGTAAAATGGTAGAATACCATGTGTTTGTTGCTGGGTGTTGCCAGTTGCTAAAGAGTGAAGAAGTAAAACTTGGCTCATTGTGTTGATCGAGATAGTGGATCACCTAAAGTCACGCAGGTAGAATCACTCAGTCCCCTTCTGTCTGGGGACTGGGCCAAAGATCAGGAGGGCAACAAAAAAATCTAAGAATCACAGGCTTTATAGGAGTCCAACACCAAACATTATATAGACTCTTTTAGAAATACATGACATAATGATTTAAAAATAACTTATGCTAAAAGAGTTCTAATCAGAGAACCAGATTGCAAAGCATATGTTTAAGTTCAGTGTTCATTGGTTTCTTTCTTTTTAGCCTGGTATGATTGGCAGCCTTCCTGACCCTTTTGGAGAGGAAATGAGGGGAATCGCAGATGTTACTGGGATTCCTTTAGGTAAAGTACACCTTGCAATGCTTAAAACATTTAATAAAACCCTGTGACATAATTGCGTTGAGGTCGGATGCAAATGCACTACATATAATGAAATGCACAGACCCTAAATATAAGCAGCTCATTGAAGGTTTACACAGGTGTCCATGCTTGCACATTTCACTCATAGAAGGTGAAGGACATTCCAGTCCTCCAAAATGCTTCATCTGCCCCTTCATAGACACTGTGTCCTCCACAAGTAACCCTCTTCTGCCCTCACCATGCTAAGAACAAGACTGAGCATGGGCTGCAGGCCTCTCCTCACCATGGCGGGCCAGGTTCTTGACGAGATGGTTGCTCTTCAGACTTTGCTCACTAACAGTGGGGCTGTTGTTGATGTGTGTGTGTGCATGCATTCCTGTGCGTGTATTAACAGTGGGGCTGTTGTTGATGTGTGTGTGCATGCATTACTGTGCGTGTATTAACAGTGGGGCTGTTGTTGATGTGTGTGTGCATGCATTCCTGTGCGTGTATTAACAGTGGGGCTGTTGTTGATGTGTGTGTGCGTGCATTCTTGTGCGTGTTTTAACAGTGGGGCTGTTGTTGATGTGTGTGTGCATGCATTCCTGTGCGTGTATTAACAGTGGGGCTGTTGTTGATGTGTGTGTGCATGCATTCCTGTGCGTGTATTAACAGTGGGGCTGTTGTTGATGTGTGTGTGCGTGCATTCTTGTGCGTGTTTTAACAGTGGGGCTGTTGTTGATGTGTGTGTGCATGCATTCCTGTGCGTGTATTAACAGTGGGGCTGTTGTTGATGTGTGTGTGCGTGCATTCCTGTGCGTGTTTTAACAGTGGGGCTGTTGTTGATGTGTGTGTGCGTGCATTCCTGTGCGTGTATTAACAGTGGGGCTGTTGTTGATGTGTGTGTGCATGCATTCCTGTGCGTGTTTCTCTAATGGATACACACAATGATTTCTCTTGAACTGAACTTTGGAGTCACAGGGTAGCTAGTGAGATACTCAGACTTGTAAATCCTCCAAGGCAGTTTGCCAACATGAGCAGAATTATTGGCAGCATAGCATGAGAAATTCAACGTTCTCACATCGACACTACATGCTCCTGATGAGTTACTGACTTTCTGTCAGTTTGACTTTTTTTATTTTCCTCAATTTGGGGGAAGGGCAAAACACTAGTCAAGTTTTCTTCCTCTCTTCCCTCCATGTATCACAGTGGTACCTCTGACCTAGTCAGGTGGTTCTGCCTGTGAACTCTCTTCTGGGCGGTTATCCTTGTCTGTGTGGGTCCCGTGGGAGCTCAGGAACTGAGGCAGCTTTACCCCACGTCACCTTCGGTCTCCTCCTGGCCATGCTGGCCTGTTTTACTCCTATGTGCCTTAGGATCGACCTTCCACCCTGACCATCAGTGTTTTGAATGAAATTAAAATATCGTGAATATAGTTTAATGTCAACCTTTGCTTAAGTATTGATTTCTCAAAGACATTCTTTTTTTAATTTTGGGAGAAAAGATCTTATATATCATTCATTAAATTATTCTTAGGTAGTGATATTTGGGGGCTATTAATTTCTATTTTCTTGATTCCACCTTCCTTTTTAAGTCACTGCTGTGTAGCCCGGCTGGCTTCAGTTTCAGGGCCCTGCTCCTGCTTGAGGGGTACTGGGGTTCTGGGCATGCACAGCCTCGCTCAGCTCCCAAAAGTTTGCACTTTCAGTTTTTCAGTTTAAGTCATTTATTGGCAAAGGTTTTGCTCACTAACCTAAAACCAACCAAAGGGATTGAGTCGGCGTTTTCTGACGCCTGCAGTGCTTTCACGAGAGAACTGATGGGCATTTTCCGTTGTTTCTCAACAGAGCTGGCTAGTGCTTTTGTTTGTTTGTTTTGCTTCACTAAACAATGTGTTTCAAGGGGCAGCAAGCTGAATGAGCAAGTACAGGGGCGTGTTGATAAGCCTTACAACCCGAGTTCTAGATTCCTGGGATCTATAGTTTTCTTCTCACCACCACATGTACACCATGTTTTTTTTTTTTTTTTTTTTTTTTTTTTTTTTTGAGACAGGGTTTCTCTGTGTAGCCCTGGCTGACCTGGAACTCACTCTATAGACCAGGCTGGCCTTGAACTCAGAAATCCGCCCACTTCTGCCTCCCAAGTGCTGGGATTACAGGCGTGCGCCACCTCTGCCCAGCTGCACCATGCCAAACTTACACAAACACATGTATGTGCATACATGAATAAATGCACATTTAAATAAACACAAAAATATTATAATGGCTGGGTCGTGGTGGCGCACACCATTAATCCCAGTACTTGGGAGGCAGAGGAAGCCGATCTCTGAGTTTGAGCTAGCCTGTTTTACAGAGTAAGTGAGTTCCAGGGCAGCCCCGGCTACACAGAGAAACCCTGTCTCAAAACAAAACAAACACAAACAAACAAACAAAAAACCAAAAGCAACAACAGCAAAACCTAACTGAAAAACAATTTTAAAAAATAACATGCTGGAAATATATACTTGTCATCTACATGAGAAGAAAGTCTTATAGAAAGAGTTATCACAAGTAATTACCAAATATAAATAACCCCAGAGAAAAATAGATTAATAGTTCATGATAATACTGAGATTCATCAAAACATGAATAAACTGGGAATAAGCTAGGCTGAGGTCCACATGCATGCTAAGCATTTAACAAGACTGAGAAAAGCATGCCGCACACCTTCAGATTAAAAGGTGAATGGGGTTTTCCTTTAATGTCATGGTTGTTAACATTAGCAAAACCTTTCCCTGTTTTTTCCCCCCCCACAGGAGAGATTATTTCATTCAACATTTTCTATGAATTGTTTACCATGTGTACATCAATCATAACTGAAGATGACAAAGGTAATCTGCAGAGCACATCATACAATGCACTTTTTAGAATAAGTTAGAACATGTGCTAAGTAGGCTTGCTATTTCAATTGTGTGTCTGTTATATATCATTTAGTATAGCCTGGTAAATTCTTATAAGTGCATTGAAAATTAGTCTTATTTTAAGATTACTATAATGCTTATTAAACTTTAAATGAGACATGGAAAATGTGGAAGAAGTGTTCTAGACCAGAAGCATTCTTTGTAAAAAAGATCATTTTAAGTGTCTGAGTGCTTGCTTTAATGTGTTGAATGTGTACCATGTGCATGTCTGACACTCCAGGAGGCTGCAGAGGGCATCTCATCCCTCCCAACTGCAGTTACAGACGCTTACAAACTGCCATGTGCGTGCTGGGAACTAAACCTGTGCTGTCACTCAGAGCAGCACGTGCCCTTAACCACCGAGCCATGCCCCCAGCCCCTCAGAAACATTCATGTTTTCTGCATAGTCCATTTATCCCCACCTGTATAACTGAGTAGAAGTAAGTCTTCACAAGGGGCCTTTGCTACCCACGCTGAGGCAGTGTCTTGGTCACTATTCAATTGCTGTGAAAAGACCATGGCCAAGGTAGCTCTTATGAAATAAATATTGAATTGAGACTTGTTTCTGCTTTCAGAGGCTTAGTCCATTATCATCATCATGCTTAGCAGCAGGCAGGAAGTCATGGTGCTGGAGAAATAAACCACTGAGAGCCTCACATATTGATCTCCAGGCCAGAGGGGTGGGGTGGGGGGAGAACAAGAACCTGGCCTTAGTGGGGCTTTTTGAAAACTCAAAGCCCATCCCCAATGACACACTTCCGCCAACAAGGCCACACCTAATACTTCTCAAATAGTGCCACTCCCTGATGACTAAGCATCCAAATACTTAGGCCTGTGGAGGCCGTTCTTATCCAAGCCACCACAGGCAGTGACAGAGGTCTTTCTTGAGACCCAGAACAAACACTGTCTCATAGTTTCTCAGCCAGCAAGCACTGTGTGTGAGAGCTTCACTTTCCTAGATTTTCCTGGCTGGACACCAAGACACATGACACGAGGTGACTTGCCCTTCATTCACTCTGACTATGACTTACACCTAATACTTGAGATGTCCATTTGTAGGTGGCAATCAAGGAACTGGGTAAGTTCTATTATGAGGTTATGTCCTGGCAGAATTGCTTTGCAGTTGTCCAAGGAATAACCATTGATTTGTTTCCATATCTGAGTCAGATTTTAGATACTGTGATATCTAACATGTGGTTGTAGCACCAGTTTGAACTTGTTAAGGCTTTTTTCTGGCTGCCAGGGTTCTTAATTATTATACATTGCTTGGTAAAACAGTTTTGAATGTAAATATTCACAACTGCCTATGTCCATCTGTATTAAGAATCCATTGTATTTTATCTTTTTTTTTTTTTTTTTTTTTTTTTTTTTTTTTTTTTTTTTTTTTTTTTTTTTTTTGGTTTTCCGAGACAGGGTTTCTCTATAGCCCTGGCTGTCCTGGAACTCTCTGTAGACCAGGCTGGCCTCAAACTCAGAAATCTGCCTGCCTCTGCCTCCCGAGTGCTGGGATTAAAGGCGTGTGCCACCATGCCTGGCTGTATTTTATCTTAACTGTGGATGCCTGTCTCTCTCACTTTCTTCTTAAAAGGTCATTTACTACATGGGAGAAACATGGATTTTGGAATATTTCTTGGGTAAGTAAGCAACTTGACATACTTTCACTACCTTAGAAGAGTAGATGATAGTATTACCTTGATGAAAAGTAAACGCCCCTCATGCGCAGAAGACAGCCATGGGTGAAGATGAGTGGATTCCTTAGTGTTAGAAAGGCAGGCACCCAGGGTACACTCAGTCACTTAGGAGGTGTATCGCAAAAGTTGCACCCAGTGGACAGAAATTTGGACTGTGCTTGAAGGGCGCAGATCCTTATTTTCACTTATTGCTTTAAAGAAGTCTGTCATCTTGACCTTTATGAAAACATGATGGCTTTTTAATAGAGCTCATCATCTGAATCTAGGTCTCACTATTGATCTGACCAGAATTAATCAGCTTTTCTGAGCATCAAGTTTTAGCCCCTGGAAAAAGGATGAAACCACCCTGTTTTTGGATGAAGAAATGTTTATTCTGGCTTACAGTTCATAGGTTTCAGTCCATGGTCAACTGGCTCTTCTGTCTCTAAGGCTAATAAGGCCTCAGAGCATTGTGTTGGTTGGAGCAGGTATCAGAGGAGGCTGTTCACCTCATCGAGAGAGGAATGCAGTAAAGACAATGTAGCCTCCAAGGGTATACATCCAGGACCCTGCTTCCTTCATACAGGACCCAGCTCCTAAGTTGGCATTATCTCCCAATAATCTCTCAGCATATTAACCCATCAGTAGATTAATCACTTCCTAAAGCCTTGCCCCTGAACATCAGTTCACTGAGGACTGGGCCTGTAACATTTCAAATCCACCACAGTACACTCAAGGCTCTGTTAAGGTTGATCCTAAGTGACCAGCTAGAAGAAGCTCCTGTAACCAGACATAGTATCTCACACCTGCAACTCTGGCCCTTGGAAGGTTGAGGCAGGAGGATTACAAGTTTGAAGCCATCTTAGATTTCATACTAAGACTCAGTGACAAACATGCAGCATCTATGTAATGCTGGACTCTCACCTTCGTCTTTGTCTTCAATGTCAGCAACGTTTGTCTTTTTTAGGTGGAATATAAATAATAACACTTGGGTTGTCACAGAAGAATTAAAGCCCTTAACAGTGAATTTGGACTTCCAAAGAAACAATAAGACTGTTTTCAAGGCTACAAGTTTTGTTGGATATGTGGGCATGTTGACAGGATTCAAACCAGTAAGAAATATGTAACTTTATAAACAGTTTTGTGTCCTGGCTTTACTGTCTGGGAGTCTAAGAAAATGAGGACATAAAAAGAATATGAAGGTAGGCATGGTGGCATGCTTCTTCAGTTCTAACACTTTGGAGGCAGGTGTCAGTGAGTTTAAGGCCAGTCTGGTCTACATAGTGATGTCCAGACCAGCCAGGGCTACTACACACTGAGACCTGTCTCAGCAGATGGAGAGTTTGAAGCCCTAATTTATTCCCTTGTCCTTATCACTTTTCTAACTCTGAGACTTCACACCACAGAAAAGTAGAAAGGATCCTGTGTCTGTTGAGGATACAGAGCATGTGACTGGCTCTCAAGGTCTCAGAGTAGAAGTGGGTGTCAGGCTTGGGTCTCTTGTTCACTTACGCAAGTCACGGTCAGTTCATGACTTTGCTTTTCATTTCTTTAAATATGTGGCCATTAATTCCCTAACTCATAGCACAATCCCCAGTAGACAGTTTAGGTCATTGTATACAGCTGTCCTGGTGCAGAGATGGGGCCTTTCAGAGCACATTGACATTTCTGACAGCATTGCTTTGTCTTTTTCTCAGGGACTGTTCAGTCTTTCACTAAATGAACGTTTCAGTATAAATGGTGGTTATCTGGGTGAGTGGAATGCATGGAAATGCAATGGGAATCTCAGTCTTTGGAAGGGAGGGCAGTAATCTAACCTCCTCAGGCCTGTGACACTGTCTGCATTTCCTCTCTTCTAGGTATCCTAGAATGGATGTTCGGAAGGAAGGATGCCCAATGGGTAGGGTTTATCACTAGATCAGTCCTGGAGAACACCACAAGGTGAAGTGATTTGTTGCCTTATTACCAAATATCCCTGTTATGACTTATTAAAATATAACAATATTTGCCAAGTCCCAGTTTCACATCCATTGAGAAACTGTTGTGCATTTCTTAGGTGAGTCTTTGACATTTACATGAAATCATTCCTGTTTTCTGTATGGTCTCTTACCAAAGTAATGCATTGGATTATTTAGAAATATTAGAGATATCAACACTAGGAAAGATATCCAAAAAATTTATTCCAAAAAATTACACCATGTACATAGGAAATGCTATTCAGTAAAATCTTTGATGGTAATACCATTGTTTTTTGTCATGGAAAAAGTAAAATATAAATTGTAGTACATAATAACCTAGAAGTTGCAGTCTATTTATGTGTTGAATAATACTGAATTGTCGTTAGCACATATTAAGTCCACAGGACTTGGACTAAATAAGCATCGATCTTAGTTTTTAATCCTTTCCAGGGAATAGAAGTTGGTTGTCTTCCTTATTATCCACTCCTGTCCTTAATAGTCCTTATTTTCAAAGTTACTGCTCGCTGTGTTTCAAAAACTGTTCTCCAGTCTTGTGGTGTGTGTGTCCTTTTGTTGTTTTCTTGATGCAGGATTTAATTTATTCAGACCTGGTCTCAAACTCACTCGATAGCCAATGATGACCTTGAACTCCTGATCTTTAGGCCTCTATTTTCCAAGTGCTAAGATTAACAGATACACCACCGTAGCCTAGTTTATGTGGTGCTAGGCAAGTATTCTGCCAACTGAGCTACTGCCTCGGCCCCTCTCCACCATTGTAATCAGATTTCCCTTTCCTTTGTTGTTGAATAAAATGCGTGGGTAGAAAAGCTAGAGCGTGACTCCTGAGATCTCCTTCAGATCAGGGGTCCTCCTAAAATTCCCATGCACAACGCATTGGTCCTCCAAGAATCACTGTTCACTCCCCGTCTTTAAAACATGGTCCTCAGACAGCCGCTTCCTCAGCCTTTCCCATGAAGCTCCATTTTATCTAAAAATGCTTTATTTGTCCCCATGTGTATAGGTATGTAAAATATGTATACATATCAGAGACTTGCTTTAATATGATATCAAATAGTTACTGTAAATTTACTTTAAAACAATTCTTTGGTATACATAGTATTTTACCACTAAAGACAAAAGCAGATGTGCATACTAATGACATGGATATCCCTTTTATTTCATAAGAACAATTAAGTCCTGACTGAGCGTCCTTCAGAGTTGATTGTTAGTGTTCAGAGTGACATTTGGGAAGTTCTGTCCTAATCCCTAGTCAAATTTCATTTCACATTATTTTTTATTAAACTCATCAACAACTCAAAATAGTTTTAAAACTAGAGGCTGGAGTGCTGGCTCAGTGGTTAAGAGAACTGGTTCTTGTAGAGGTCCCAGCTTTGGTTCCCACCACCCATATGGCAGTTCACAGTCATCTGCAACTCCAGTTCCTTGGGCCTTAGGCCTTCTTCCATGGCTGCTGCACACACACACATGTGCACATACACACATGCAGGCACACACACATACACATGATAATATTTTTAAAATCTCGAATGAAATTCAACCCAAGGATAAGCTAGTTTTATACTTCCAATTGAGGAATCACAGTAGAAAATTATTAAAAGGGTTGGTTTTCATCATTAAGCCATTGCTTACATATGAGCAGAAAACCTGGGAGGTATAGCAATTCTCAACAGCACGTTTTATTCCAGCTGCTGTCCTGAGTGTGGGCCGGGCGAGGTGTTGGCCAGAGCAGACCAAAGTGCACATTCAGAACCAGGGCTGTAGGGGAGTTGCAGCTCATGAAAGCACCCCCAGAAAGGCTTCAGATTTAGTTCACATTCATGTGATTTACAACTCAGTTTTGGTCACTGCACATTCAGAAAACTTTTAACTGTTGATGTGTGTGTGTGTGTGTGTGTGTGTGTGTGTGTCCGTCTGTCCACATTCAGCTAAATAACTTAAGGACTGCTGATACCTGTTTCCCTTTAGTTTCTACACCTTAAACATAGCACTCAATCAAATAAAATTGCTTACTTTGAAAAATGTTTCTATATAGTTACGAAGAAGCCAAGAACACACTGACCAAGACCAAGATAATGGCCCCAGTATATTTTATCCTGGGAGGCAAGAAGTCTGGAGAGGGCTGTGTGATTACACGGGAAAGAAAAGAGTCTTTGGATGTCTATGAGTAAGTATCTTTGATAAAGTAAAATAAGTAAAAACAAGAACCCAGGCCAATGTGAAGCCTCAGAGGGAATCTCTCTCTTTATATCTAGACTTGATCCTAAGCATGGCAGATGGTATGTGGTACAAACCAACTATGACAGGTGGAAAAACACCTTGTTTCTCGATGACCGCAGGACACCGGCCAAGAAGTGTCTGAATCACACAACACAGAAGGTACATTGCATCGTCATACACAGAAAAAGGCCATCCTTGACGGACTGCCTTAGTTCTGCTGCTTTCATTTGACCTTGAGAGATCTGCAAACCTAGTTCTCTCTCTTGACACACGGTGTGGAGCTTTTGCTGTCAAACTTAAGGAATGAATTTTTGCTGTGACTTTTCCTCCTTACACTGTCAGGCACTATTCTTTAAAGTTAAATAAATTTCAAAGCAAGTGGGGAGAGAAAAAAATGATACATTAGAATAGCCACCTTTGTTTCCAGCAGTGACTCCAAGGGAGGTGACTTTGGAAGATTGAAATTTTTTTTTTTTTTTTTTTTTTTTTGGTTTTCGAGACAGGGTTTCTCTGTATAGCCCTGGCTGTCCTGGAACTCACTTTGTAGACCAGGCTGGCCTCGAACTCGGAAATCCGCCTGCCTCTGCCTCCAGAGTGCTTGGGAGAGCCACCACGCCCAGCTAACTGTTTTCATTTTTAATGACCCATTTGTATGTGTAAATGCTACAGAAGGCCTATATTTAACCCACTGAACACAACTGTTTTTGTATTTTAGAATCTCTCATTTGCTACCCTCTATGATGTCCTATCAACAAAACCTGTCCTCAACAAGGTATGTCCTCAACACACAAACACATGTACAGCTTTCAGGAAAGAATTTGCACCTATGTTGTTACCTTAGATCTTTTTGAGCATATTAATTATGTCTAATTTCAGGTTTGTTATTTGTTCATTTATCGACTTATATTTTGAGACAGAGTCTCTGTGTCCCAAAGTCAAGCCTTGACCTCACTTTGTAGCCCAGGCTGCCTTCAAACATGTAGTCCTTCTGCCTGAGCCTCCTGAGTGCTGGGACTGCAAACAGGCACCATCCCTCTCAGCTTTAAGGTCTGGCTTTTTAAAAAAACGATTTCAAGTGCCTGAAACCAGCACTGTAGGAATGTAGTTAGAATGCTGTGTATGTTAGGGCTCTCTCTCTCTCTTTCTCTCTCTGGGCAATGCTGTCAGTGTTGTCTTAGCTTTGCTTGCATGGCATTGGACTAAGTCTAGTTTGACTTCTCCATGTGTCAGAAATTACACACTGTATTGTTAACTAACACCTAACAGCTTGACTAGACAGACAAACTGTGAGGTTTCAGGTAGAGCCAGCCCTATGTCTTTTCAGGGTGGGGCCGCTCCATAACTTTATTCTGTCCTTTTATCTTTCCATAACCATAACCAAGAAACCTAATCAGCCCACTTGCTTATAGTCATTCTTTGTACAGAGGTCATTTCAGGATACATTGCCCTTGACTAACCCATTTTCTTTGTTCTTGCCTAAACAGGCTGCACTGCCTCTGCCTTCTAGAACAAAGTCCTCTTCCCTTTAGCATTCACAACTAAACAGGGACTGTCTCCTTGATGTACCTTGGTCAACCTGCCATTTCTGCTTTGGACAGTATTCCCATGTGGCATCACGATGGGGTGCATTGTATGGTCTGCATGAGCAGGGGGTGATGGTGTGTGCTTTGGACTGTGTGCCTACAGGTTTTTTGTTTGTTTGTTTGTTTGTTTGTTTGCTGTAATGGAAATGGGTTTAGGATAAGCATAGTCAAAGCTCCACAGTGTATCCTTGAGCTTTCCATGACTGCCAGTTACACACTGGAGAGGGTTAAATGAACCTTAAAGTGTTCACTGATTACTATTAAATATCATTATAAAACAAATTCTTTGGGGTGGGGCACAAATGCTAATATGTACAAGAAAATCTTAGACTTGAAAATATCTTTAAAATGAAAATAACTTTTTTTTTCAGCTGACTGTATTCACAACCTTGATGGATGTTACCAAAGGTCAATTTGAAAGTCACCTTCGAGATTGCCCAGACCCTTGTATAGGCTGGTGAGCACATGTTGGCCAGCCTCGAGGACATACTGAGAGCCGAAGATGTGTTGTGCAGCGAGCGTGCCTGGTCTCCTTCCATAGGCTAAGGCTCAAGGCCTCTTGGTTTTAGTCAGGACTGTCCTCATCATGTTACATTGTTTACAGGCTGTTTTTGTTGTTTGTTTGTTCTGATCATCAGCATCAGTTCGACTCACAGGTAAATTCTTTAAGGGACACCACATAGAAATTGCCAGTTCATTTCACTTTGCCACTGCGGAAAGGGTAACTGTGACCTCTATGGAACCCATCAAAGTTCTCTGATGGTGTTTGAGTCAGCGCCCTGTGTGATTAATGTAAAAGTTACATTTTCTTTTTTAATCTACATACTTATGTTTTCCTGTACACCAGTAGTCTTCCTTTTCCTGGTTCTCTCTTAGAACCAACCTGCCATTCACCTATGCTGTTGGTGACAGCAGTGCAATGTCACTATGCTTGGCTGGAGTACTTATTTTAATGGGCAATCAATAGACCTCTGACTCTGGAAACAGTGTTTTGGAGGATTATAAAATAACTATTATACAAACACTTTTTTTAAAAAAAGAATAAGTGTTCTCTTTTTTCCTAGTTATTCTGCCTGCCAGTAACCCCAGGAAGAGTCTAGCTTCAAAAACTTGAGTTCAAGAACTTAACCACAAACTCATTATTTTAAATTCTTTTATGTATAATCAATGTAATGTTTTTTCCTTCTAATCATATTTTTTTAAGATTTTCATACAATATAGTATTAATATTTTTCAGAAATCAATGTATTTATGAAAACTGCAAACAGAACTTGTTCATCTTTCTAACCTTCACAGTTGACAGTGAAGCAGACTGTACAGTGTGGCAGACTGTATCCATTTAGTTTTGGACAGTCTGCGGTGTCGTGATGCTCAATAAACAATCACTGTCAGATATGTCAGCAGTCATGCATGCTGACTGGGTGTGTGCCTGTGTTGGTTTGAGGGTGGGGGGTTATTATCAAGAGATACAAGCTGAACATAATACCTACATTAAACAGCAAGGGTTATGCAAGCAGGTTACTAAACATATGACTTAAATGGTCACAGTCTGCCATGACTAATACTTACCTCCTAACGCAGTAGTGTCGACCCAGTTTGCAGGTATGCAAAAGCAGCTTCCCCTCACCCCCCAGACTGTACCCAGGGGCTTCTGCGGGGCCAGTATCACCAAGATTGTTTTAGGAAAGGAATAGAAATTCACGAGAGGCTTTGTATTGACATAGGATACTGAGGTGGGCAAGGTGGTACATAAGTACAACCTGAATTTGACAGGTGTCAGTAGGAAGTTCAGGGCCAGCCTGGGATACATGGGATAGTCTTCAAAATCAAAATAATAAAAATAGAATAAGATTCAATTAATTAAAAAAAAATAACTTCCAACTTTGAGCCTCTCCTAGGAATGAAATGAGGTAGAACTGATCCATTTGGTGATCTGCAGGAGGTCCTGACAGCACCTGACATGCTGATTTCTACAGACCGCTTACTTAGCAGTCCTTCAATGGCGTGAACTAACTGGCATTAAGACTGTAAGTAGCCTTGTTTAGAGGTGAAGCAGTTTTTAGACAGTGTATGTAGTCCAGATTTATTTATACAGGTGCTTTGATATAGCTGCTTACATACAACTACACAGACTAAAAAGTGATGACCGGGGGATGTTAGCTAAAATGTTGAGAGTCATTTCCCCCAGTTAATGGTCAGGGATATTAAGACTCAGATCGGATCCAAAACATAAAAAAATTAATTACCTGCTTAATATTTTGGTTTTGTTTTGAAACCTTAGCTGGCCTCAAACTTGTGATCCTCCTGCCTCAGTCTCCAGAGTGCCGATACTCCAACTGGGTTTAGGAATATGATTTGAAATGGAGTCCCACACTTAACCAAGTATTCATCAGGCCCTAGGTCCAATTCCTAACACCACAGATGGATGGATGGATGGATGGATGGATGGATGGATGGATGGATGGATGGATGGATGGATGGATGGATGAGAGAAAAAGAGGAAGGGGGACTGGATAGTTGGCTTAGTTATTAAGAGCACTTACTGCTCTTGCAGAGGACCCAGGATTATGACCCAGTACCTAAACAGTGGCTTACAACTATCTGTAACTCAAATTTTAAGGGACCCAACACCCTCTTCTGGCTTTCACCAGTACCAGACACTCATATGCAGAGGAAAATATATACAAATAGTATTTCTGTGAAAATACAATAGAGCTCTAGGATAGCTCATCTTGGTAACAGGTACCACACCCCCAGATCTGTGTACCAGACTTTGTAACAGAAATGGTGCTACATGCAACAGCTTGTTTTCTAAACAAACCCGTTATGCTTGAAGGCCTGCTTGACAAGGAGAAAAGTAAGGTTGAGTTGCTCAGTTACATTAATAGGAGGGATCGGAGCTGGGATTTGAGCCAGAGTTGTTCAACTCTTGAGCTTTTATCCTGATACTGTATTTCACAACTACAAGTAGCACAACAAGCAGGCCTTCTGTGGGAGTCTCCTGTGACCCAAGTCACCAGGCTGTGGATGACATTACTTTGGCTTTGCCATCTGCTGGTTCTTCCCAAAACACTTAGGGTTCTATAGGGATCAGATATCTTTTGAGATTAGAAACTGTTGATAATGGGCTATCTTAAGAGGGCACATGATTTTCACCTCTACAAACTCAGATGTACTTAAGCTTTGGGGATTCTGAAGTCAAGAATGTTAGTCTTTCTGTGACTGACACAGCAGTACATTAAAATACCAAGTTCAAGTTCCTTAAGTCATTGAATTGCAAAGTCTAGGCACTTGTTTGTTACTGTAGTAACAGAGTATGTGAGTCCTTGTCAGTGTAGATTTTTACATTCACCATCTTAGAATTGTGGATGTAGGATGTAGCTAGTCCTGCAGTACCTCGTACTGTGAGGTGTGGCTGACCCTCAGCCATCACCACAGCAACTTGTCAGCTTTTGGGGATATCCTTCCTCTTGGATTGGGCAATGTTTCCTAAGCAGCTGCCACCACAGAGCAGACTGATTTGCTGGGGCAAGTTTTCCATAGCAATTCTACATACCATGTGAAAATTTTCATCAGACCGTACAAGGATTTGCTTTGAATAATAGTTAGTCTTTCTCCAGGGTAGGAGTCAGACCAACTGACCAGTAGACAGTAGCTCTTCATGTATTTCTGGTAGTTTTCCTCATCTTGAAATGCCATAATTATGGTAGATCGTGTGGAGTACAGCATCCACTTGGCCTGCTTAGGGGACTTGGAAGGTAAGCAGAATAGATGCAAACAGCTTATGCTTCTTGGTATGACGAGAGGTCCCAGACTCTGGCCAGCAGTGTGGCCAACCACCAGGCCGTGTGGCAGGTCAGATAAGGTTAGCTGCAAGCGGTGTCCAATCTTAGGACTCTGCATGGCTCTTTTGACCTCATGTTGCACCTATGCTACAGATGTTCCTTGAGATACTGATCACTGAGGCCTTTGGAGATGCTGGGCTAGGATTCAGGCATGTAAGCCCTTGGGACAGCTGCCTCTTCACAGGCTCCTTTGAAGGTAGGTCAAAGTGAATGACGTACATTTCTATAGAAACCATGATGTTAATCACTTGCCCTATTGATCAAGTGGGCCTGAGTCAACTAGGTTTTTAGGTAGTGGAAATCTACATAAACATATCTAGCTTTCAACTCTACCTCCTTTTTTTTCTGAGGACCTCAACCTGCCTTAATGATTGTAGTTCTTACTGGGAGCCGTGGCACCTGAAGCTGTTGCTTCCCTAGAAAGTAAGTCTGAGCAAGATCAAGCAGGCGTCCGAGACCTGGCTTTCTGCAAGTGTCACCACTAAGTGACAAGTACCCTGTGGAACATTTAGAAGAGTTTAGGTTCCAGGTACCACGGAACTGTGCATCCAGCACTTTTGAGAAATGAATGGGAGGTGCAGAGGCATTAGAACCTGGTAGATTGGGCCCAGAGCACAATTAGAAAACCCTTGCAGCTGACATGGAAGCATCCAATTTGGTGGCTCAGACTGTTCCAAAACTGCATCTGCAGTAGGGCATAACTATCAGTAATTGACAAGAACTTACGTGTCTTTATTTACCAGTGAAAGAAAAGCCATTGATTTTCAAATATATTTTTAGTTTCTGAAAATTTCTAGAATGATTGTAAAATATTGCCTTATATTTTATCACATAGTTTGGGAGTGTAACTCAGTGGTAAAGCATTTGCCTAGCATGTGTGAGGCCTACCTAGGGTTCAACCTCTCGAATCACAAGATAAAGGTATTTTTAAAGAAAATTACTACCCAATACCAATGGATGGTTGACTGACTTAGGGCCTGATAACTTTAGTTCAATCTGTGGAACCTATATGGTAGAGGAAGAAAGCAACTCCATGAAGTTCTCTGATTTCATGACGTACACACACACACACGATAAATGTAATTTTAATTACCACATTACCACCTGGTTATGCTTCTAAATTTATTCACAGTGCCTAAAAGATTGTCAGATTTGATAGCACCTATAATCCTAGTATTTGGGAAGGTTAGAGTTCAAGGGCATTCTCAGCTACACTGATAGTTTGAGGCCAGCGAGCTATGTTGAGACCTAGTTTCAAAAACAAAAGAAACTGAAGATGTCAATAAAACTTAGTCAAGAATTGTTAAGTTGTAATTTCAAACATAAGGTATGCTGATAGACTGTTTGGAAGGTCTGTACTATGTCCCCTCCAGTTTACCTCAGCATGTGTTATAAACACTATTCCTTTACATTTATTTAGTATGTATGGGTGTATACTATTTCACATGTGGTGGTCAGAGGACAGCTTTGTGGAACTGGCTCTCAGCCTCTCCTCCACCATATGGATTTTGGAGATAGAACTCAGGTCATTAGGCTTGGTAACAAGTACACTTACCCACTGAGTCATTCCATCAGCCCACAAACATTTTATTTTTGTCTGTATTGCATGATGATTGTTACTGGACTTTGCTCATGGTAGGAACTCTACTCCTGAGACACATTCCCAACCCCTTCCATTCTCTTTCAAAATTAAGCCTAAGCCTACTTGCTAACTTTTCAGTCATTGTTACCAGTCATGATCACAGTGGTAAAGCCAGCAGTCAGTAACCAACCCCTCTACCTGCTATTTCCCCTAAATGGCTACTTTGAAAAGTCAATGTCATGAAAGGGCACAGTATGTGGGCCAATATTGGCAAACGCCATTCACTTTTTTCTGCCTTTACCTGTCTTAAGCCTGTTTTAGATTTTACTTTTAGATGTGTATGTGTACCAGAGTTTATGTGTTCAAGGTGCACGCAACTACTCACAGTGAGAAGAGAAGAGGGCATCAGGTCCCCTGGAGCTGGAACAGAAGCTGCGAGCTGTGGGTGCTGGGAACTGAGCCCCATCCTATTCAAGAGCTGCAAACTGCTGCATTTACTCCCATTTAAAAAGTAATTTCCGGGCTGGTGAGATGGCTCAGTGGGTAAGAGCACCTGACTGCTCTTCCAAAGGTCCAGAGTTCAAATCCCAGCAACCACATGGTGGCTCACAACCATCTGTAACGAGATCTGGCACCCTCTTCTGGAGTGTCTGAAGACAGCTACAGTGTACTTACATATAATAAATAAATAAATCTTTAAAAAAAAAATAAAAAAAAAAGTAATTTCCACAGTATACATAGTACTGAGAGGGTTGAAATCCTCTACCCAGACATCGCATAATTTCTCCTTTATCAGCCTGCTTCTTCACTAATTTCATAGCATTTTTTCACACACACACACAAAAAAAAATCTCCATACTTGACCTACAAACATGGACTTTAGAGGGCCTGACTAATGACAGATATCCTATTTAATCCTTGCTGCAAAACCATACAATGTGTCTTAGTCAGGGTTTCTATTCCTGCACAAACATCATGACCAAGAAGCAAGTTGGGGAGGAAAGGGTTTATTCGGCTTACACTTCCATGCTGCTGTTCATCACCAAAGGAAGTCAGGACTGGAACTCAGACAGGTCAGGGAGCAGGAGCTGATACAGATGCCATGGAGGGATGTTCTTTACTGGCTTGCCTCCTCTGGCTTGCTCAGCCTACTCTCTTATAGAATCCAAGACTACCAGCCCAGGGATGATCCCACCCACAAGGGGCCTTTCCCCCTTGATCACTAATTGAGAAAATGCCTTACAGTTGGATCTCATGGAGGCATTTCCTCAACTGAAGCTCCTTTCTTTGTGATAACTCCAGCTGTGTCAAGTTGACACAAAAGTAGCCAGTACACAATGTTACTAGGAAGTTGATGCAAAATATTTATTACAATATTTGCCCTATCCTACAATTTAAAAAAACCTAGAAACTAACAACCTGGGAAATGTCAAATAAGACAGAACTAAAACTATAGTCACTGGGTCGTGAGATGGCACTGTGGGTAGAGCTGCCTGCTGCCAAAGCTGGAGACCTGACCTGAGTTCAGTCTTGGGACCCACATGATGGAAGTAGAGAACAGACTCCTGCAAGTTGTCCTCTGACTTCCCCAATGTCCACCATAGTACACATGTATCCCTCCACAAGACTAACAGTTTAATGTATATATACATGTTATATAAATACAGCAATTTAATGAACATGTTTAAAAACAAGCAGATATTTTGGTTTACTGTTGTGATCACACTTCAGCCTAGTTCCTGAGCCCCGATTTGATCAGTGCCCTACTCAACCCAGTTCAGGAAAAATGAGGATAAGAGTCTACTGACCTTAGGGTCAAAGCTGTTAAAGTCAGAGGGAGGGAGGGAGACTAGAGTTTCCGTTGCTCTGGAGAGCTTCCATAAGGTTGTGGCAGTTAGTAACTAGCAGTCGATGGTAGGTGAGTTTACAGGAACACCCCTCTTCTAGAACAGATCTAAAGTGTGCTTCCCCCCCTGTTCACACAGACTTACTGCGCCATACGTAACATCTATATTCTCTTAGATATTTCCAAACCACAGAAGGTAGATTCAATCTCAAAATTCTTTTATGTAAATATCAAAGGTATTTATTTTTAAAAAGCAATGCAACTAAGAAATAATGAGCCGGGCGTGGTGGCGCACGCCTTTAATCCCAGCACTCGGGAGGCAGAGGCAGGCGGATTTCTGAGTTCGAGGCCAGCCTGGTCTACAAAGTGAGTGCCAGGACAGCCAGGGCTATACAGAGAAACCCTGTCTCGAAAAACCTAAAAAAAAAAAAAAAAAAAAAAAAAGAAATAATGAAGTGTCTGCTCTTCACAAGAAAAATACTTTCCATTCATACCTTTGATGTCAGTGTATTCTTCATGTCCTGGATTTTTAACATTAAAAAACGATTAAGTCACAATTTTGGAATAAATTCTAAACTACTGTGAACATGTCAATTTAAATAAAAATACAATTCAGAGTGAATGTATGATATACATTTATTAGCAGTGAAAAAGCATTTACCCAAAGTGAATGTTACAAAATACAGAGTACCTCCACAGTCTGGGCAGTTTATTATGGTAGCATTATCTCTAACTACATAAGAGTTACCTTATTTATTGGGATATTTTTCTATTAGTAACCAAAGTTTTAACTTACAAATTAATACAAACAGAAGTACTCTAACTTCCTTCTGAGCAATACTTACTAGAAAAATCATGTTACACCGTTGCCTGTTCTCAATCTCTGGGTATTTTAAAACTAAATTATCCACTAAAATATGAAAACAACAAACTAGATAGAGATAGCAGGTAGAACATAAGTCAAATAAACTAGTTTGATGAAGCTCACAGATGCTATGGTAGTAGCTAACATCAAATACAGCCCTCCACTGTGTGCATGCAAAGAGACAAAGCAGGAAAGGGAGGGAGAACAACGCACTGCACTATGTAAGCCTGGCCTGAGGATTAAAATGAAGTTTCTTGTTTTGAGCCTGGAAAATACACAAACTTGTTTTTACATATAATATAAATTACTGTTCTAATGTCCCTGAAGTCTGTCCAACTGGGCAAATTCTGGATTAGAAGTTTTGCAAATTTTAATGAAGGTTGAGAAATATGGTCCTAGTTTAAATTAAGTAACAATACAATAAAAGTCCTCAGAGAAAAATCATCATTTGTTACTTACTGACTGGACATTTATATTAAGCTATCAAGTAAGTGAGAATCTTATTTATTTTAGTTTTGAGATATGGTTTCTTTATGTAACATCGGCTGTCCTAGGAGTCAATTTGTAAACAAGGCCGGCCTCGAACTCTGATCAAACAGCTTCTGCCTCTGGAGTGCTGGGATTAAAGGCGTGTCACTACTGCCCAGCGGCGAGTGAGAATTTTAAAGGAATACCAAATAAGTTCTTATAGAGTATTACAGACAACTACCTAAAAATTTAAGCAAATACTTGGAACGAACAATTAGTCCTTCACACTATTACTTTTTCAAGTAAAACCTCTAAGACTGGCAGATTACTCATGGTTAACTGGCTCTGTGTAAGTGTGGACAGACTGAGAAAACAAAGCACTCTATGAGAGTTGGTTTACTTAGTGATGAACAACTCACAGACGTCCTAACACTTCAACCTGCTTCTCTCTCAAAATACACAAGAACAACTATTAGGCTTTGGTTTGAAATTATCATCTCAAGAGGCATGTTTTGTCCATAGGCATTAAAAATCTTAGTGTTCTGTTACATAAATTTAGTTCTATTTATCCTAACTTGAAAGAGTCTGGTTTTTTTTTTAATTAATTAGAATGCTACTTGTCTGTACAGAAATACATATAAAGCTTTTTTTTTTAATTTTTAGAATGAGGCAACATTTTAAATTCTGAAGAATATTAATCTACTAGATAACTGTGTTAAGTTCTAGTTACTGACGCTGTGTAAACTGTGTACAGTCTGAGTTATTAACACGCTCTGAGACCACTGAGGTTAAATTCTCGTTACTATCGCCGTCTAACCTGTACAGTCTGAGTTATTAACATGCTCTGAGACCACTGAGCTTCTCGGTTACCTGTATAATACGCTTTATTCCCACACAACAACATCAGACCCAACAGTAGGAACACTAACTAACATTATTTGGAAGACTGGTCTAAGGCAGAGCTTTAGAATAAATAAGAATTAGAATAAATAAGAATTTCTCAAATTTTTGACCACTGCTGTTTCTGAATAGTGTTGTTACAAAACCAGCAATTTGCTGCATAGAATTCAACAAAATTTCCCAAAAGCATACTTTACAGATAAGTTCAAACTTTATTTAAAACTACATTTTAAAGTTAACACACCAAATGTCACAATGAGGGGTGGGGGGGTGGGGGCGTCAAGATCATAAGAAAGAAAAAACAACACAAAAAGCAAAAGAAAAATCCCACAGTGTGTCAAGGTTTGAATCTGTCCAGGATTCAGATTCTAATGTTTTAAACTGCCATGGGCAGAAATTAGCACACCCATCAAAAATGCAGTGTCAAACTAATTTACATTTTATACAGATCAAAGCAAATGTTTATTTAGTGTCTTTTTTAATGTGCTGACTATGTAAGAGTTAGATGAGTCTCTGAAGACATTTCATATACTCTGGGCTCCCACTGTTTCTGAAAAGAAGAATAATGATCAATGTTTTATAATTAGTGAATTAAAATACTACTTACTAAAATTTTTAAATTCTTTCTCATAAAAGTTTTTACATTACATACAAGAACACAATAAAAAATGTGAACTTAGTTCAAATTCCCTGACAAAACAAACACAGAATGAGTGTTTGTTTTTCATGATGGGAGGCCAACCAAATATTTTCTAAAAATACTCCATTAGAAGAAAAAGAAAGTAACTATAAAAATGATTAAGTGCAAACAAAAAAAAAAGTGGCTGGAAGAAAACAGAAGAGCTATCAACAATTTCCTTGAAAGACTTAAGTGCATGAGGCTGTACCAAGGAGGAGGGAACTGCACCTTCTCCCCGAGGACAGGCTGTCACCACTCTGGATGCCATGTATTCAAGTGGCAGAACTGAGCTGAAAGGAGCAGCTCTGGTCTGTCTAAATGTTCACCACCCACGTCCAGAAACACAGGGGAAAAAATCTTATGGTTTTTAACTACCAATAGAGAAAAGCAAAAAGAAAATCCTTAGATTTTGATACGAGGAATACTCTGAGCATGTGTGTGTGTGTGTGTGTGTGTGTGTGTGTGTATTTGGGAAACAATGTATAATTATTACAATTAGAATGTGTTTATCTAAATAAAAATTTATAATGTAAAAATAGGGGTTTTTACTTTCTACATCGAAGAAGGATTAAGGATATTTAAAACAATAAAGACAAAACCTCACAAATAATGTGAGCGATGACAGGAGGGAAAATGGACCTCAATCCGTACTCTTTACAAGGGGATAAAAGATATTACATGAATTTTAAGCATTAAAAAAGTCATAAAGCATTAGTGTTAGCATTGCATCTAATACTTTATTAAACTAAAAATTTTAATAATAAAAAACATAATCTTACATAATTTGAAAAGAATCAAGGACCTGAATTCATTGACAGAACAATCTCCTTTTCCAATAGTAGGCTTAGATTTTCTAGGAAGTAATAGTATATTTTCAAAAACTAAACTGATCATGATTTTTCAATACAAAATTAAAATTGGTAATTTTTACCAGGTTCTTTCAGTATCTGAGAATCTCCAGCTAATTCTTCTGTCTGCATTTCACATATTTCACCAGATAAATGGTTTTTCTGTTCTTCTTCTATCATTTTCTTCCTTAGCTCTTCCTTTAGAACAAAAATTAAAAATATGTATAATCTTTCATCTCAGTATTTGTTATAAAGGCAAGCTGAGTTGAAGAGAGCCCAATACCTCTGAATAGACTGTCAGTTTGAGCGGCAAGTCCTCAACTTTCACAAAGTCTTCTTCATCAGACTTTTGACTTATGTTACCAGATTCTGCTTCCTATGAGTGAGTTAGAGATAATGAAAAAAAAAAGTTAATTACAGAACAAAACAAAAATCACAGCATGAGAGAACAAATTCCTGCAGGTCTCCAACCTTCACACACAATAGGACACTTGCATGTACATGCACTCTCAACTAATTAATTAAATAAAATATTTTTGAAAGGGGTTGGAGAAACGACTCAGTAGTTACTGGCTGCTCTTCTAAAGGACTCAGATTCAATTCTCAACACGGTGGCTCACAGCCATCTGCAACTCCAATTCCATGGGAATCCAATGCCTACTTTTGACTTATATGGGCTCAGGACACATACACATAAAATAAATAAATACTGCAAAAATGTTTTAAAGATTAAATCAAGCAGTTTCAGATCTTTGAATACTTAAGTGCACACAGCATGAAATAAGGCCATTTAAAAGTGTGAGTCTCTACTGATGTTTCTGAAACATTCCCTTTCTCAGCAATCTGTAAGCTGTTACTATGAAGACATCTTTTAAGAACAAGATTGATTTTAATTTTTAAAAAAAGAACTGAAGGCACAGAGGCAGGAGGAACACCTAAAGTTCCGGGCTAGTCTGTATCTATCCAGTTCCAGACTGGCCCAATCCACTAACAAATTCAAGAAACCAAACCAAACAACAAAAAGAAGAGAGGGATACACTGTACCCAGTGGGGTTAAAATATTATGCTACACACTTTTCATTTCTGCTAGGAAATTTTATATTAAAAAATATATAACCCAGACATCTGCAAACTAACCTGTTAGCTATAAAATTTAAATGAAATCAAGGTTCAGTACTTTTATTATAAGTGAAATTCCTTAGTACATTGTTATGTAATTTGCTATATAAATGACTCTGGTTCGAGGCCAGCCTTGTCTACAGAGTGAATTCCTGGACCGCCAGGGCTACACAGAGAAACCCTGTCTCGAAAAAACCAATGGGGAGGGGGGGGAATAATAATAATAAAAAAAAGACTCTGTCAATCAGGTTTCTGTCATACCCCAAATTTAAATCTTTAGGTATATCAAAGAATTTTAAAAATGCTCTAAATGGCTAAGAACTTTAAAAAAAAAATAGTGTAAGAGATTAATTTTAAATGAGTCATTAGCATTTCAGATATAAACATGAACTCTCTTAAAGTTGTCACCCAAAACTAATTTTTTGGTTTTTAAAACTATAAAATCTTTCAGATTTTGAAATGGCCATTTAATTTATTATCCCTTTACTATCAAAGTAAGTTTTAAAGAATAAATGTTCAGACAGGTTCTAAACCTAAGCACAAAGTGTAGTTTGATTTATATATTCAATGTGTTACTCATGAAAATGAACTATTCAGACATTCAAAAGCAAACCTATGTGGCAATGTAAAGACGACATACATAGTCATTCACTAACACTGGAGATTCAGTATCAGGGCTTCCAGCCAGAGAGCTCTCGGGCGTTTCCTGAGCAGACTTCACTTCTTTGACTCTAGGCACTAAGGTTTCACTTGCAGCCAAGGGTAATGGCAGAGGCTCAGGCTGTTTAGATGAATCAGTAGTGGTAAGCAAGTCCTTATGGGTAGCACTATTTAACTGTTGCTCATTTTCCAAGATATTGAGATAACAAGGTTTCACAGGAGAGCAGTCTTGATCATCTGCCATGAAAAGAAAGCCTCAGTATTAGAGGAATGAGCATTTGTTCAATTTTACTCTGTAACACTAAGGGCCAACTGTTTGAAAGAGGAACCATGACATGGAAGACGGAAAAGACCCTATCCTTCTCCTTACTCATGGCTCCCAAGTTAAGCCAGCAGATTTAGCAAGGAACATTTTAATTTAAATTTCTCAAGTTTAACTGTTTTAAGGCTAAAGCCCTAGAATGAATATTATTTTAAAACAAACTGAAACAAAGCACAGCACTCTCACTTGTACTGGATAAATGTTCTGTAAGATAGTATCTGTCAAATGTCTATAGGGGTTGGCTACTGAGGAGATGGCTGTCAGATCAAAGCATGTGTTGCTGTCACAGGACAGGGGTCAGCTCCCAGCACCACAGTGAGCAGTTCACAGTGTTCCGGATGGTCCAGTGCCCAGTGCCATGGGAACTTGAGAAAGAGAGAGCGCTCAGAGGTTAAGACTGCTCTTCCAGAGGTCGTGAGTTCAATTCCCAGCGGTTGCATGGTAGCTCACAACCATCTATAACAGGATCTGATGCCCTCTTCTGATATGTCTGAAGACAGCTTCAGTGTATTCATATACATAAAATAAATAAAATCTTAAAAAAAAAAGGAATACACAAACTGAGCAAGGGTCCCATGTCTTTAACCCCACAATGCAGGAAACAGACAGACAAATCTCTCAAGGTGGAGGATAGTCTGACTTATAGAGAGACCCTGCCTCAAAATAAATACACAAACAAACACGTAAATGGAAAATAATTGCTAGTTAGAGGCACAATATGGGTGCATGCATGCACCTACAATTCGATGACTCAGGAGGGTGGAGGCAGGAGGATTGAGGTTATTTTCAAACTCTTCAAGGCCAGCCTGGGCTACATGAGATCCTGTTTCAAAACACTATACTAAATGAAACAACAAAAATGAATCAATCATTGTTTTCTTACATTTCCTCTTTTATAAAATATAAACCAAAAGAACAAAGATAGACATCAAGCCCAAAATGCCTTTACATGTACTTATATTAGCTACAAATTAAAAACTACTTTTTTAGTTTAAGGACAAAGAAAATATTTTCAAGAACCAAAGTTAGGGTTGTTTAGATTGCTTACTCTTACTAGTTGGTTCTTGGTCTGATGGTACATTTGTACTTTCTGGTGTGTTTTCAAGATCATGTTGCAGAACCTAAAAGAGAAATATGTTTTAATAGTAAGAAGACCTTAAAATATATGTTCCCTATAGAAAGAATGATGCTGTGTGGTTTGTATCCAACCCCAGGGTTATAAAACAGGAAGAATTCCAAGGAGGATTTAGTTAACAATTAAAAGAAGGGTAACTAAACCCATTTGCATTTAAAACACAAAATAAGTTAAAGGACAGGACTAAAACAGATCCTACAAGCTTTTATTACTTTCCTCAGGAAACTTCTCTCAAAATTAAAGGATATATTTGTAACCTTTAAGTGAAGGACACAGAAGTGAGAAAGAAGAGGCAGGTGAACAAAGTCAAGTGGTTGTAGCAGAGGGAGAAACAGGGTCTGAGATTCATCCCACAAAGGAACCCCCCCCCCCCGTCCCAATGCTAGCGAGGACTATGATGGTAGGGTAGTGGTTGATGGTGACAAGGAGTGATGCTGGTGGTAGTTCTAGTCTTTTAAGGACGGACTGATTTCTAATTTTTCATGGAAGACTACATTTTTAGAGACCTGAATTAGCTTCACATAAAAGGTAGGAGTAGAGGGAGGTAGAATTTTTAAAAATGCGTAAGGACATAGTTAAAAAAAAAAAAAAATCACACTGAAAATAAGGGTTTATATAGTGTAAGTCTACATCATGATGGAATACCTAACTTGATCCATTTAACTTAAGAATACCAGCAACAAAACTTCTATGACCAACGGTGGAGAATGGAGAACATTTTTTGAAGAAACCACTCCAAGGAAAGTACCAGCAAAGACCAACAACTGGGACTTTCTATCAGAATGCAAGCTGTCTACAAAAAATGCCTTATAGAAAAACTCCAAGGAAACCAAGTCATTTATTTCAAAATATGTATATGAGTGTGTATATCTCACTTATAGAATATATCTCTATAAATCTTAACACTCAAGGTTCGGCAGATACCTACAACAGAAGAAACTGTATCAGGCATAGTCTCTTGGGCTAAAGTAACAAGAAAAGAAATGATTTATGGTTGTTACATACTATTCTAATTCGTGACCAAGAGAAAAATATGAAACTTTAAAAATTCAGATCTTTACCGGGCGTGGTGGTGCACGCCTTTAATCCCAGCATTCCGGAGGTAGAGGCAGGTGGATTTCTGAGTTCAAGGCCAGCCTGGTCTACAGAGTGAGTTCCAGGACAGCCAGGGATATACAGAGAAACCCTGTCTTGGAAAAAAAAAAAAAAAAAAATTCAGATCTTCTAAAGTTATCCTATAATTTTACAACTTGTTACAAAGAAGATGAACTTAAAGATTATTAGATATAAAATAAAACCAGTGCTTCGGATTTTTTTTTGCTTTTGAAACATGGTCTCCTTATGTAGCTCTGGCTTGCCTTGAATTCATGAGAAATCTGCACACGTTTGATTCCAGAGTGCTGGGATTAAATACAAATGCCACAGGCTGGCATGTTTCAAATCTAAATACATATACTAATTTTTTAATAAATATTTTTTAATCCCTGAAAATAACAATGGGAAAAAGTATACACTTTAACAGCTTTCAGAAGGCTCCTGTTTTCAGTAGCTGAAATAGAACTGGTTTGTAACAAATACCTGACTGTCATGTTCATTTTCTTCTGTAGTTTCAGTGTTAGCCTGAAGTGAAGTCTGGACATCCACGGGACTCTCTTCAAAGTCTTCCATTTCTTCATCCTCATTCTCATCTTCTCCACTTCCATAATTAGTTAAAGCCTGACTTTCAGCTTTAGACAGATCTAAATTGATTACATACAAATTTTAGTTAACTCACAACTTAATGTTGGGGACAGGGTGTACATGAAAGTCTCACTGTGTTGTTGGTACTAACTCCTGTTGTGCATCATCATATCTGCCCACTCAGTCTTAGCAATGGCTACTGTCTACTGCATCACTGAGTGGCACAGGTACTTTATACACCATATCTGAAGTACTCAAATCAGTGCACACTAGAAGCTGTGGTGCTCAATGGCAAGGTAATTTAGTTAGGTCACACAGATCATTCAGTCAGATGGTACTGGGATGCAAATCCAGAGTTTGACACAATACTCATTGCACCCCTATAAACTTTAAGTGAACTATAGAAAGAATATGTATAAATGTTTCAAAGCCTTTAAACTTACTAATAGACACTGGACACCGTTCACTTTCTTCATCTTCTTCTTGATCAGAAACATCAGATCTTACATTTTTGGGACCTTTAGCATCATATACCTCTGAAGTCTGAGTCTGCTTAACAGTTTCAGTCTCATCCTTGTCCTGCGAACAATAGAGATAATTAACTCCGTAGAGTTCTTAGAAAGGCACGCATGGCAGAGCTTTCACAGCAACAGCAGTCACTGGCAGCTGACTACCCTTGATAGTCTACTTTTTTTAAAGAAAAAACATGGTTTTTCAGAAGAAAAGAGATTTAACTACATACTTTAATTGTAAAAAAAGATAAAAGCTTTTAACATTTCATTTTGTTCTAAAAGCATTACTGATAGATACTAATTAGCACATACTTTGTCTTCATCATCAATCTCTCCAGCAGGTGAGCCATGATCTCCTTCAAGAATCCTTTTGGCCTAATAGCAAATCAATTAAGAAGAATTTAGCAATTCTTTTGAAATTCCAGTTTTTCTAAATCTCAATAAATAAATCAGTCTTTGTTGCCTGTGATTATCCACATCTAAACCACTAAAGACTTTAGCATATCATTCCTTTAAAAAATTTATTATTTCTCAATTTTACACACATAAATGACATACTTTATCACACCCACTCCTTATCCTCTCTTAATGTTTGTCTTTCTTTTTCATGAGATTATTTTTTAGTAGATATTTTCTTTATTTACATTTCAAATGCTATCCCCTTTCCTAGTTTTCCTCCAAAAATCCCCTATCCCCTCCCCCACCCCATCTTCCTCCCCCCACCCCGTCTTTCTTTAAAAAGTGTGTGTCTGTGGAACTGAGAAGATAACGTCACATACTGCTCCTGTATTCACCTTGAGATGCTCTCATTTTGCTGCTTGTTGCTATATACCTAAACACTTTGGCTGTCCAGTCTCCAGGGATTCTCCTCTCCTGCTGTACAAGTACTGAACTTACAGGCATGCACAACCATGGCTGTGTTTTACATGGGTTCTAGAGATTTGAAATGGGTTCTCATGCTTAATCCAAGTCCTTTTTTTGCCCACTGAGTCATCTCCCTGGTCCAGCTTAACACTTCTTTCTTTTAAAGATTTTTATTTATGTGTATGAAGGCTTGGTTTTTTTGGTTTTTGTTTGTTTGTTTGTGTTTGTTTGAGATAGGGGCTAAGTAGCCCTCCCTGTTTTAGAACTTACTATGTAAACCAAGCTGGCCTTGAACTCAAAGATCCTCATGCCTCTATTTCCCAAATGCTGAGATTAATGGCATGCATCACCATACCCAGATCTATGAAAGTTTTGTTTACATGTATGTATGTGTACCACATTCCTGGCTGGTGCCCAAGGAGGCCTGAAAAAGATTTAAGATTCTCTAGAACCGAACTTATGGGTAGTTTTATGACCCATGTATATGCTGGGAACTGAACCCAGGTCTTATGAGAGAGCAATAAGGACTCTTAACTTCTAAGCCACTGCTCTACATTATAGAGAAAGAATATCTTATGTATACATATAAGAATATAATGTATACATAAGAGAATTCTATGTATACATCACCTGTCAGTTAAAAAAAAAACCAAACCATAGAGCCTGTAAGAAAGAGTAGAACAGAAGGTGGGACACCTGGGAGGCAGAGAGGATTCTGACATAAAGCCAGGCAGGGGAGTCACCCAGGAAGATGTGACAAGACTGACTCATATACCTGAGCACAGGTAACCTCCCAAGTAGCAGAATGCAGATTAAAATAAATAAGATTATCTTAAATTATAATACTAGTGAGAGAAGAGCCTAGCAATATGGCCAAAGTATTTGTAAATATATTTTGAGTCTGAGTCTTATGTCTGGGAGCATGGGCTAGGAAGAACCAGACTTAAAAGTTCAACTAGCTCCCTTGTAATTTCTAATCTGGAAAATTACAATTTCTAACTGGTCTACCCAATTCCATTTCTACTCTGACAGTCCCTACTTAATGTTATCTAGAAGATTATTTTAAGCTTTACATGAAATAATGTTATTCTACTTTAGTCTTTTCCACAATGTTTAGACCATATAAAGATTTCTCAAACACAGTACCTTGGTCTTCCCTCTCCCCGTGACCTCACTTCCTCCATTCTCACCACAGCACTTCCTTTGGCATTAGTTTGGTTCAGGACTTACATGTACACCAGGCAAGTGCTCTATTCCCACTGTGTCGCAGCTCAGATCACCGAGATCTCTCCTTAGTGTGCTTGTGCCTTTATGCTCAGCCCTGCCTGAGAATCACTGCACTGAGTTTTCCTCATGAGGAACTCTTGTCTTTGGGGTCAGCTCCTAGTTCAGGATCTGGGAAGACCTTCCTGAGATTGCCTACTCAAGGAGACTGAAAGACCCTTGCAGTAACTTACTATGGGGTTCTGCCCCTTTATCTTCCTTAAGAACTTGGCAATGTTTGAAATCAATCTATATCTAGAATAAAAACAGAAGCAATGTGGCAAAGAAGACCTAACTCTATTTTAGATTCTTAGAAGGGTTTCTCTCTCGCTTTTTCTGTCTGGGTCTTGGCCTGCTTACCCTTCTCATGGGCAGATGTAAGGAAAAGGTGCCTACTATGAGAAAGCCTCCTAATAAGCCTTACATTACAGAAGAACTAACTGGTCTAGCTTTGCATGCAGTCACTATTAACAAGGCAGAAAAACAAGAGAACTAGAACAGGGGAACTTTTAAACTAACCCAAAAGCTGTTAGCTGTAAATGGGCTGCCTTGTCGGGCCTCGATGGGAAAGGATGCACCTAGCCCCAAAGAGACTTGATGTACCAAGGTTGGGGAGTACTTAGGGAGGACTCCACCCTTAGAGGAGAAAGGGAGAAGGGTGACAAAGAATAGGGGCAGTGAGCATGATGTAAAGTGAATAAATTAAAACAAAAACAAAACTAAACTAAACTAAAAATCTAGCCAATGAACACATGTATTTGTTGACTGGAAGTGACTTCCTTATGACACATATTCTTGGAAACTTTATGGTATTGGTCAACAGCTCTGGTAGGAAAGCTGGCCAGGAACAAGATTCCAATTCTCCCCTCTTTAGAGCACTTAATAAGCAATACTAAAATGAACTGGGCATCTCACAATTCACAGTAAGCACCAATTCCTGTCTTTTATCTTGCCTTGTGAATCCTAAGTTTGGTATGTAGACCACATACAGATATACAATTTGACTAACTGGTTTTACTAAAAATTACTGTTCTTATTAAGGATAAACAAATGTTTATTTATGAATACTGACCAAGACCTGTATTTATAAGCTAACTATAGCTATTCTTAAAGGCAAAGCAAAACTTACCTCTTTTGCATAAGACTGCCTCACTCCAGCTGCTTCAATTTTCCTGTTGCACCTCTGTTTAACAGCAATGCTATTATTATCCAAGTCTTGCATGAGCTTAAAGAAAGCCAATTCATTAAACAACACTTCAGAGATCTCCACAAGAAGATCTTCTCCACAGTCTTTCAGTTTTCTGCCTGCAAATTTTGCTAGTGAATCCTGTTTAAAGAGATAATTGTAAGATCACAGTAAACTTCAATCGTGTATAAAACAATTCAAGTAACTTTAAAGGTTAAAATAATTGCCTAGAGAAAACCAGTATTTCTAATATTTTCTATGTATATAGATATATTTATTTTTGAGATTTTAATATAATTATGTTTCTCCCTTCCTTTTCCTCCCTCCAAACATACCTTTCCTTGCTCTCTCTCACTTTTTTCATTAATTATTCATTAATTATTAATTATTGTTAAATACTATACTGGGGGGGTAGTGTGTGTGTGTCATCAGTTGAGGAAATGCCTCCATGAGATCCAGCTGTAAGGCATTTTCTCAATAAGTGATAAACAGGGGAGGGCCCAGCCCATTGTGGGTGGTGCCATCCTTGGGCTGGTGGTCCTGGGTTCTTCTATAAGAAAGCAGGCTAAGCAAGCCATGTAAACAAAACAAAACAAACAAACAAAGCCAGTAAGCGGAGGCTGGAGAGATGGCTCAGCAGTTAAAAGCATTCACTGCTCTTCCAGAGGTCCTGAGTTCAATTCCCAGCAACTACATGGTGGCTCACAAGCATCTGTAATGGGATCTGATGCCCTCTTCTGGTGTGTCTGAAGACAGTGACAGTATACTCACATACAAATAAATAAATCTTAAAATAAAAAGTCAGTAAGCAGTACCCCTCCATGGCTTCTGTACCAGCTCCCTCCTCAGGATCCTGACCTGTTTGAGTTCCTGTACTGACTTCCTTCAATTCCTTCCTGCTGTAGCTGCTGACAAATGCCACGAAAGTATAAGCCAAATAAACCCTTTACACCCTTTTCCTCCACAACTTGGTTTCTGGTCATGGTGTTTCGCTGCAGCAATAGAAACTCTAAATAAGACACACATATAAATGTGTATGTATGTGCAGATTAATGTGTGTTTATGCATACACACATATGTATATATTCCTAAATACAAAGGGTAGCTCCTGTTCAGGCTGTATAATAATATTACTTGTACACTTGCTGTTCTCTGCGTATGGGTTAAGATCTCCTGGGGCTCCTCATATCCACAGTAATATATCTAGCATTGTTGTCCTTGTTCCTAATATTTTTTTAAGTACTGGAAGACTTGAAATTAATACAGGTTCTATACAGAGATTTAGTACTACTATAAAATATTCTTATTACAAATCAGAAATATTCCTAGCCCCACTTAAGAGTATACAACTGGGGAAGAAAAGAGCATAACAGTCACTATAAATACAGTACTTCCTTAATATAAGCAGACTGCTCATCTCCCACACGCCCCGAGAGGACATGTAGGGACTATGTATGCACTACATTAGTCAGTCATTAAATCCTCAGTGAGGACAGATCTCCTCATCTACATGATGCTAGTTTCTTCTTTATACCAGTCATTCTCGTTTACATTTTCTTCAAAGTTTACAAGTAATCATTCGTTCTATCAAGTGGACAGGCAGCAGCATCTAATGAACAAATGTGTTATTTTACACAAAGGACTGCCCTTTCTCTTTCTTGCAAACCTGGGAGCTATGTCACTTAGACAAAAGGTAACTATGATGTAACCCTGCCCCAAGCCCCAAAAGAAAACAACACAAAACCACTACCTATACAACCACAGAAAGAACACAGATTCAGGAGGCAAAAGCAGGTGTATCTGAGTTTAAGGCCATTCTGGTCTTCACAGTGAGTTCCAGTGCTACAAACAAAGAGGAACATGCATGCTAAGAGACTCAAAGCACAGAGTGTCAGAACAGATCTCAGAAGACAAAATGAGAAGTCAATACTTTAAAATTAGAAGCTCACAAAAAAAAAAGATAAAATAAAATAAAAATAGAGGGAGAGGCCTTTAATCCCAGCACTCAGGAGGCAGAGGCAGACGGATTTCTGTGTTCCAGGACAGCCTGGTCTACAGAGAGTTCCAGGACAGCCAGGGCTACACAGAGAAACCCTGTCTCGAAAAAGAAAAAAAAAAAAAAAGAATAGAGGGAGAGAAGGAAAGAAGAGGGGAGAAAGAAATGATTCTAGGTAAAGTTTAAATTAGCTTTTGCTCTCAACAGACTTGACCCTGTGATAAAAATCAGGAAAAAAACCAAAGTCAAAAAGGGTTGAACAAATAGACTAAAAATGAGTTATGAATAATTTCTTTTAACCACATTCTAAAAAATAGTTATTTCTTTCTCTCTCTTTTTTTAAAAGATTTATTTATTTATTATATGTAAGTACACTGTAGCTGTCTTCAGACACTCCAGAAGAGGGCGCCAGATCTCGTTGCGGATGGTTGTGAGCCACCATGTGGTTGCTGGGATTTGAACTCTGGACCTTCGGAAGAGCAGTCGGGTGCTCTTACCCACTGAGCCATCTCACCAGCCCTATTTCTTTCTCTTAGAATAAGCTAAATTTATAAAAAAAATCATTACCTATCAGTTATCTTAAGTATTTTTAATACTTCAGATATTTCCTTAAGAATACCTTATTTATCTATTTCATGTTAATAAATCATATTCTATAAAGTACAAGATCATTGATAAATTATATACCTTATAAATTATGTGTCAAAATTATAAACAAAAGTCAGAACAACTTTGAGATTATTATTGAATTTGTTCTTTAGTCTTAATACTTACAAAATGGAAGATTAAAATGAAGAAAATTAGTACCTCCCTCAGATTTTAAATTAGCTAAAAGGCAAAGTGATAGTACTACACTTAAACAGTTTAAGAGGCAGCTTGTGGGGTCAACTTGGCCCAAGTAACGGGTCCTAGTGCTGAGATGGTTGCAGAAGGCGCTGACTGGCTTACAGAGGGTCCTCCAGCTCAGTGTTCTGTAGGACCTGTGGGTGATGACTAATGACTGTCCGTAACAGAGTTGGCGTTTCCCTGACCATCCACTTCCCTAAAGATTCCTTTTAAACCCCCAAAGGTGTAAGGCAGAGTTCTTGGATTGACTGAAGATGGCAACTGAGAGACCTCAGAGCAGTCTAAGAGACCCATGGAGGCTCTAAAAGGATATAGGCATGATATGACAGTACAACTGCACCAAACAACATGGCATTCCTGAGTAGGGCAGTCAGCCCCAGCATGGAGCCTCAGAGCTCCTGCTGCTCCGGCTGGGAAGAAGGGAGCACAAGGTACATTACTGCCCACAGGCTGTGAGTACAACTGTCATGCCTGGTGAGTCTCATGCACTGAGGGCAGGGAGCTATGTGGCAGTTTGTAGCTCAGGAAGATCCTGTTCCCAGAAGCCCTTCCTAGCCACAAGAGCACCCTGACTCTGGATATGTGAGATGAGTATCAGTGATGGTCTAGTATTTATGGTGTGTCAAAAATCAGAAACCTTCAACCAGATCAACAACTAGTTGCAATGACTATTTGCATGTAAAGCTGTAAGCATGTTGCTGCTAAGTAGGGCTACACCCTAGAGCTTGAGCAGGCTCAGCCTTTTTGCTGCCAGGGCAGAAGGTCCATGGTCCGTGCTCCTGCCCAGGCTGTCTTGATGCCTGTAGTCCAAGTGGATGTCTATGGTCTATGATGCCACCTGAGACCATGCTGATGTCTGTGGTGGTGGTGGGGCATGGGAATGTCTGTAGTCCATGCTATCACTGGAGGTTATATTGGTTTCTGTGCTACTGTCTGAGACGATGTTGATGTTCTTGGTCCATTTTATTGCCAGAGGATAAATGGATGTCCATGGCCTGGGCTGCCACCTGAAGCCATGTTGATGTCTGGGGCCCTGATGTGGTCAAGGGCCATGTTGACGGCCCTGGGCCATGATACCCCTGAAGGCCCTGTGGATGTCTGTGGTCTGTGCTGCTGCAAGAAGTCATGTTGATGTCTGTGGCCTGTGTTGCCCCTGAAGACCATGATACTGTCCATGGTCTGTACTGCCTTTGAAGACCAAGCTGAGGCTGCCATGGCGCCGCCAGAGGCCATGTGGATGTCTGTGGTCCATGAAGTCCCCAGAAACCATGTGGAAATCTAGGATCCAAGCTGCTGCTGACTGTAAGGAGACTTCTTTTGCAGTGCGATCAATGACTGTAGACTCATAGTTGAAAATGAGAGCCATAGAAGGCTCCTATAACAACTCTTTCCCCATCCCTAAGTGCTGCGCACATTTTCTCTCTCTCTCTCTCTCTCTCTCTCTCTCTCTCTCTCTCTCTCTCTCTCACACACACACACACACACACACACACACACACACACACACACACAAAGAAACAGTCTAAACAAGAAGCCATTGAAGAGAACTCTTAAAAATTGTGACAAAGTGTAGCTCTACACTTCGATGGCTTCTGGTGGGGATGGGGAAGGACTCAATTTTCTGTAAGGAACTGGCCACTGGCAGTTTAATCATGGCCCAGTGAATATATGGGCAACATAAACTGGACTTGGTGGGTTTCTTTTTCTGTCTTTTTTTTTATTCATCTCTGTTTAGGGGAGGAAGGCTGAAAAGTGAGTGTGATTGTGGTACATTATGTGAAATTCCCAAATAATCAATAAAAATATTATGTTGGTTAAAAACCACTTTAACCTCTGAACAGGAAGCAAAACAAAATTTCTTAGAGAACTTCACATTAAGGGAAAAATGTAATCTATAGTAACAATATCCATCACTTAACTATCTCAATGTGAAAATATTTAGGTCATCATAATGGAAAAGATAAACATCACATAGGCTTAGCAGCATGCCAGGCCACTAACTAGTATATCACTTCCTTCTTTTCTTAGCTCTCACCCATCTTATCTGATAAACAAAGCAAAACAGCTACAGACACTGTCAAATCTCTTCCAGGAAACAAAAATCTTCTCTAGTTGAGAACCATGGCCTCAATATAATTGAAAGCTGCAGTTTATCTAAACACAGGATAGGACAGTTGTTAATGTAGAGACAATGCCACTGGCCTGCTTGCTCTCAAGGACCTTGTAGCTTCTGATGCCATGCATGCTACTAGGTGTGGCAGGTGTGTGCAGTGGGCAGATAAAAGGACCCTACCTGTCTCTCTGTTTCTGGTGTTCCCTCTGTTCTTCCTGTGTTCTCTCTCTCCCCTCACTCCCTCCCTCCCTCCCCCCCCCCCCCCGCCAACTCCTCCTCCTCTCCCTTCCCTCAATAAACTTCCTTTTATATCAGATCTGTTGCATGCCCATTTTTTTCTCAAGTGTACACCTTGGCTCAAGCCCACCAAAGATCATCTGTCGCCGCATTATGTTATAAACAAGATTATTAGAGGCTGGGCAGTGTAAAAGGGGAAGAAATAAGGAAGTCAGAGAATAAGTATAAAACAGAAGGCTCACTGTGAGTCATAGTGGCATGACCATAGTCCCGCCTTCTTTATGATTATCTAAGAGAGACGCGCTTAAAGATCCCTAAAAAAGTGTTGAGAGTGAAATGCCAGTTATCCAAATTTTATTAAGACATAGTTTAAAAGTACTACTGTTATGCTCTTAAGTAGTTTCTCTAATTAAAGAGGCTGGTTTCTAGTGTCTAAAATTCCTCATATTAGTTAAAATTAAATCATAGCATGCTGTCTAAGCATTTCAGTCTTGAACTATTCTTATTGGTAGAATATCAAACCACTAAATTTAAACATTTTTAGTCATGTGTATGTGCACCTATCTATGTGAGTATGCCAAGTGTGTACAGATCCTTTAAAACAAAATCAGAACAGAGTGCGTAATACCCAAGCCCTGGAGCTGGAGTCACAGGCAGTTATGAGCCACCTGACATGGGTGCTGAGAACCAAACCCAGGTCCTTCGAAAGAGCAACAAGTGCTCTTAACAGCTGAGCCATCCCTCCAGTTCCTTTAAACCAATAATATTTTACTGAAGTTGGGACAGTCACTAGAGGTGGCCATATTAAACAAAAATACAGAAAGTCCCCTTATACTTGTTAACTAAAAGAGATAATATTAAAATGCCATCTAAACTGAGTATCAGGATGGATTACTGAATCAGTTCTATAATATCAGAAAATGGGAAGATCCCTAACCAAATGGAGTATAGGTAACTCATACAAAAATAAACTCTTACCTGTAATATACTTCCTAGTTGTTTATGAAAGAACTTCACAAACTCTTTGCTCTCATCATTCTGCTGGGTAAGGGTCAAGACCATACGTCTTACTGAAGTGAGAAGCTGAGACGAACACACCTCATCCATGTGCTCCTAAGAAAAATCCTAGTAGGTTAGGATATAAACTTATCTATTATTTAAAAAATATTAATCTACACAACTTGAAATTCGTTTCTCTTGCATTTGTGTGATAAAGATTAGGAAGATTCACTTGTAAGCGTAGCCAATCTCTATAGTATACACACTAAAAGGTTTGGTGATTTTAACCCACACACCAGAAAATGACCAATAGAGCAAATGTCCTGTTCCCATACTCATCACTTCCCTTCTGTAGTAAGAAGAGTTACGCATGCTGACTATCTTCTTGCTTGTAGTTCAGATAATCTCAATTACTCTTAAACTCTTACCCACCTTCTACCGATTTCCTTCTATATCTGTGGTGGTCTGAATAAGAATGGCCCCAGCAAGTCATACAGTTGAATGCTTAGACCCCAGGGTGTGAAACTCTTTGGTGAGATTAGACAGTTTAGGAAGCATGGCCTTGTTGGAGGAAGTTTAGGGATGGGGCTTTGAGGTTTCAAAAGCCCATGCCATGCCCAGTATCTCTCTGCCTATGGGTCAGAACTCTCATGCCTGCCATGTCTTCCATGCCTATCATCAAATTCCACTATATAATGATGATGGTGGACTATCCATCTAAAACTGTAAGCATGCCCTCAATTAAATGTTTTCTCTTGTAAGAGTTGCTGTGGTATGGTGTCCTAGGAATTCCACTAGCAACACCTGCACCTAAACCAACAACTAAAAATGTCTCTAGATATTATGAAATATCTTTCTCTTTTCAAATGCCACTTAAAGCAAGCCTCTTCTTAACTGTACCATAAAAACCTTTTGAAAACCAAGTGTGTACATGTCTGTAATTACATGTCTGTAATTCTAGTACTTAGAGGGTAAGACGGGAGAATTATTGTAAGATCTAAGCCAAGCTGTGATATCCACCACCATCTGTCTCGTGGGGGAGGGGGCGTGGGGGAGGGGGGCTGGTTAGCTTCTCGAGATCAGTCTAGAATAGCCCTGAAACAATCTCGAGGTTCTCATTCCTTTTCAGCTATTTAATTCATTTACGCAAGCCCTGTCACCCTTCCTCCAGGTCCAATTTCCCTTTCCCACTAGCAATGAGGTAGCCAAACTAGATGATACCAAGGGGTGGGGGGTGGGGGGCCTGCATGTACGTGTACCACATTTGTTGCCAGTGTCTGAGGCCAGAAAATGGCATCACATCTCCTGGCATTGACCTCGTAGACACTTGTGAAACAACACATGGGTTCTCTTAGCCACTGAGCTATCTTCAAACACATGTGACTCCTATTAATAAAACATGTTCCTAAATGTACAGAAGTAGATTAAGCCCCAAAACAACAGTATTTGATGTCAATATCCTTCTCTTACCAAGACAGATCATTGAGTTAAATGACATTATAGATCAAGTTTGTCTAACAGCTATCTCATGATGCTTTGGCTGAGCCTTTTTTTTTTTAACTTTACCCGTCTTTTGCTTAGATACTATGGTTCCCCTTTTTAAGGGTTTCTCCCCCACCCCCCTTTCTCTCTCTCAAGAGAGGACATGAAGTTAGATGGGTGGGGAGGTAAGGAGGACCTAGGAGGAGATGAGGGAGGTGAAACAATGAATATATTTTATAAAAAAACTATTTTTAAAAAAAGTGACATGAAAAAAATTAAAACAAGCCTGACTGAAACATATTTTTATAGTTTACCTCTTCATCTGACCTCGAACTCATTCTGTATACCAAGTTGGCCTCAAACTCAGAGATCTGCCTGTCTATGCCTCTTGAAACTAGAATTAACAACCGCACTCATATTCCACTTTTCCATTTTATTCTTTGCCCTGTTAATTTCAATGGCACCATTTATAAGTAAGTCTTATACGGTCATTATTAGAAATTATATATGCTGCTTTATTTTGTATTGTTTACCTTCAAGAAAGGAATGACTTCTTTCATAATTGCTTTAATTTGGCGGTCCAGTTGCTGAGTATCAATTCTAGGACAGGGGACGGCAGAAACATCACTTATAGGTTGTGGTGAACTGTGATTCTCAATAATGGGTGTTTCTATTTTTTTTAAGAAAAATGATATGTCAACAAAAGCCAATGACATTATGTACATAAATATATACACATTTAAATATTACTTTATAGAATATCATAATAATTTTATATTAAAATAATAGAAAGGAAAAACCAAGTAGTTTTAGCAATCCTTATAAATTAAAAGAAATAAATAACAAAACCACTAGAATTAAAAGGGGCTTAACTTTTTTTAAACACAGGGTGGCCGGTATATATTTCAAACTGGTTCTGAATTTGCAATGTAGTCAAAACTAGGTTTAAACTTCTAATACTCCTGCTTCATCCTCCTAAATTGTGGAATTAAGAGTTAACTCCAGAGTTTTATTTGCAACTCTGATTACTACTTTTGATCATACTAAAAATATACCTTCTGAATTATTGACTGTGGTAGCGGCGGCAGCACCATCTTCATCCTCAATAACCCTGCAAGTGCATCTCATATTTGAGTTACTTTCTGTCTCGGTCTTCATGCGTTCATATTCTCTCATTCTGGCTAATGCTTGATCCAGGTGAATCACAGTGTTACCTGAATTTGGAACAGAAATATTTCTAGAATATACAAAAGCAAATCCTTTTGCATACTCTCAAAAACTAAATAAAACTAAGCATAAGGGAAGAAAATTAGCTTTTTCAAGGATCTATTTTTATTTATGTGCATGTATCTGTGTGAGTGAATGACACATATGTGCAGTAGCCCACTGAGGCCAGGAGAGGCCAGTTCCCTGGGAACTGGAGTTACAGGTAGTAATGAGCCACCTGATGTAGGTGCTGGAAACCAAACCCAGGCTCATCTGGAAGAGCAGCAAGCAAGCTTAAGTGCTGAGCCATCCCTCCAGCCCAGAATTAGATTTTAAAGTATTCTATTTACTGTATTAATGAGACGCTTCATGTACATCATCATAGTTATTTGTCTAATCCTTAAATGACCCTAAAAATGACAGCACTTAAGTAGCTTGCCTCACACTGCACCACCACCTAAGTAAAGGGATTATTACAGACTCTGAGCTTTTACCTCTACCTATTCTTATTTTATTGAAAATATGTTTGGAGGATCTGGAGAGATGGCTCAGTGGTTAAGAACACTGACTGCTCTTCCAAAGGTCCTGAGTTCAATTCCCAGCAACCACAAGGTGGCTCACAACCATCTGTAATGGGATTTGATACCTATCTGAGGTGTGTCTGAAGGCAGTGTACTCATATAGATAAAATTTTTAAAAAAGAAAAAGAAAAAAAATATTTGGAAAAACTGTGAATTTTGAAGAACTAAATAGATGACCTTTCTCCTTAAGGTAAAATAAAATTTAATGAAAATAAAACTACTGTCATTTATATATGAAGGTCTATGTTTTACCCACGAATAGAGCAAATGAGATAAAGTCCTACTTGGTCAGCATCTGCATAGTGATAGAGAGTGGATGATTTGCCCCAAATCAAGGAATTAACAAAAGAGTCATGGATTTGGACTGATGGGTATTTTTGGGTTCATCTTAGTTATTCCTTATTCCTTCAACTTTGCCAAGAAAGCATCTAAAGCACGTGCTAGGTGAGGAAGAGCACTACTTACCTAGGTCGTCTGTTGCAAATGGTTCGAAGTTGGAGGACACAGACATGACACTCACATTGTCAGCATCATTCTGTTCACTTACTTTATGTGCTTCTCTTTCAAAGTTCTTCTCAAATGTTTCCTAAGTTAAAGAAACAATTCCTAAATATTCCTTCTAAACATTTCATAAACATTAAAGATTTAACACAGAAACTATTATTTGTATAAAAGCATACAATTAAAAGGTATACTAAAAAGTTGCAATGAGAACTCTACTCAGACAAGAATGCCATATAATCCATAATAAACATTAAAACATTAAGTAATCTTGGAGAACATTTTTGCTAAATGAAAATAAGAAAGCCAACTTTCACTAAAGATTATAAATTGATAGTTAACATTTTAAATTATCTTTACATCTCATGGACACTTTATATCCTTACTTTATGTATCTCACTGCCTTATATCTGAAGAAAAACATGACATTCATAATTTTATGAAATTACATTTTATTGGTACAATTAACATACATTAATGTACCTATTTTAAGTGTATTGTTTAATGAGTTTGGACAAATGAATACACTTACATAATTAGCTTCTCTCATGCTAAAAACCATTATCTGGATATAGTGGTTTTAGACACAGTACTATGGAGACAGAGACACACATATCTCTATGAGTTCAAGGCCAGCCTGGTTTACATAAGGACATGACATTCATATTGTTTCTTTAACTTAGGAAACATTTGAGAAGAACTTTGAAAGAGAAGCACATAAAGTAAGTGAACAGAATGATGCTGAAAACATGAGTGTCATGTCTGTGTCCTCCAACTTCAAACTTCATTTTATAGTCAGGGCTATAAAATGAGACCTTCTCCCAACACACACACACACACACAAAATCAAGTTTAAACACATATACAAAGACAATTTGCACCAGTCAAGAAGGTCCTTTTGCATTCTCTATAGTTAATATACATCATCTCTCATCAATACAATTTCTATGACTTGATTTCAGTCTTTCCCAAGTTATTGCAATATCTAATAACGTTTACAATATAATCCAGCAATTCATTCCCCTGCTCCAAATAAATTAGGTGGATGGATAAATAAATAGACGCATAGCTACCTGCCTTTTTATTTTCTGCAAAAAGGAACATATCATCTTCAGCTAACTGTAATAAGTAATCACTTCCTAATTTATATTTAACATTATAAAAATAAAAACTATGAAACTGAGTCTTTCCCAAGTGATCACAATATCCAGTAATCAGCAAGCACCAGGTTCAATGAGAGATGCTGTCTCAAAAGATAATGTATAAAGCAATCAAGGAAGACACTCCATGCCAACTCCTGGCCTCCATACACAGGCACACAAACACATACTACTACTACACCACCACCACCACACACATGTACAAGCACTACATATGCACAAACACAACAAAATGTAAACTATGGAATTTTTAGACAGTTTCTTTTATAGTAGCATATGATTTATAGCATAGTATAGAACAAGAATAAGGGACAGTGTAGGAGGTATTATCTTCAGCACATGTTTAGGAGTAAAAAAAGAAAAGAAAATCCTCAATATTTTCTAAACAGATTATCCTTACCTAAAAAAGAGATAAAATATCCTTTTGGAGAAATATCATCTTCAGAATACTTTTGTTAACATTACAATAGTGGTAAAAATCACAACAATGTTATTTCAACTCTATCTATAAGCTAATCCATTATTTTATTCTTTCTTAGAGATCTTCAGATGCTTGAATTATATAAGTATTTGCTATACAAAAACTATAAATGTACCTGTAAATGGGTCATTTTCAAATATCTAATACATAAAAGTATCTTATCATTTTTCCCCAATCTTTCTAGTTGATTCATAAACTTGTCTAAATAGAATACATTAAATTTTACTTTTTTCCTGGATGATTTTCTTTTGTCCAGGTTTTTCTTTTACAGACTTGATTTATTTTGTACTTATATATTTAAAAGTTTTCTGACTTGACCACTCTTTGGTCTACCTAATCTTCTGAAGAATTCAACAAAGATGTATTAAATACCTATTAAAGATATGTATATGTGTCTATTGCAGGCTTCAAAGTATATCATTTTTTAAAACATCAACAATATTATCTATATCTATAATCTATCAATAATGTCAATCTTTCTTTATTATACATTGAACGTGTGCCCACATTTAACACATAATATTAGCTTACATCGTCGGTAGTAACAAGGCTCTCACTCGGAGTAAGCTCTGAGTTGGATGCTACCCAAGTGCCAGAGTTCACAGGCTTTACATTTTCTCCTTCTCTTTCATCACTTTCAGAAATGTGCCTGGATACTATATCCTAAATAATGAAATAAAGACATTTATATACAATAGATATATGCTTTATTCCAAATTTATGTGTACAAACTTCAAAGCAGTGGCAAATGGAAGAAAAATAAAGTATTTTTCATAGCTTAAATATTAAGCACAGAAAAATGCATGTAAAGATAAACTAAAACATACTAAAGCTATACAAGAAGTTTTAAATTAAATGTTGCAAACAAACAAAGAAACAAACAAAAAAGACAGAAAATAAATAAAAATATACAGAGAAAGGACGTGCTTCATGTAAGGAGCTACCCGTATAGAAGCACTGAGTAAGCTGAGAGAAGAATATGAGGTAGCAGATACCTGCAATGCATATAAAGCTCTCTGTCTCAAGTAGTCTGTATTAAGTAGCTGCAGCTCATGGAAAAGTTCAATAAGAAAGTGTGGACGAGACTCATTTTGAGAAATTAATGTAGCCACTTCGGAATAAATAGTGTCCCGCAAAGCTTCAAACATAGAAAAATCACTTCCAGTCTCTGGAAGATAAAAAAAGATCAAGAAAATAATAATAAAATACCTTCATAGTAACTCCTATTAATCTACATCATTTTCTAAGCTTTAACACAACAAATCCTATTTCAGGGCTTTTAAAGAATTAATCTTACATTATTAAGATAAATGCTATGTATTAAAATATTTGAATTCAAGAATAGCAATATCTGATACCACTTAGAATTATACTAACTTCTCAGTTAAAAAGAATGACCTATAATTCTAGAACTGGGGAACATAAGGAAGGCTGTAAGTTAAAGGCCAGCAGCTTGGACTATATAGCCAAAAACTGGTCTGAAAATTAAACAAAACCACAATTAAAAACAAAACCTGGAAAACTGTATGTACTTCATGGGACTAGTCACTTAAAATCAATAAGCTCTTGAATGTAATAAGCAGGGGAGATCTACTATTAATGTTCAGAGGAAAAAAATGCTGTGGCTTAACAATGCATAATTATGTCATAACTTGTCACTACAATGTAATATGTACTTAACTGGTACAAATCAGAGTAGAAGGTGCCCATCTATAGTTGTCAAGACTCTCCACATCACTGAATTATTTAAATAAAATACTGCCCCATGGACTGGCAACACACTTTCAAAGTCATAGTCTTTGGGGTGAGTGTTTACTGATGGAAAACAATCCCTGCACCTCACATATGCTACTCTGTACCATATTGTTAGCCCTAGACTTTTATTCAGGGTATAAATTAGGTAATTTTGTGTTCTTTCTAGAAATGGAAATGGAACCAAAAGCAACCCATATCCAAGTAGTTCTTCTAGCTCTCAAATTCTGTTATTTTACTAGAACAGTAGAACTGCAAGTATCTAGTTTTTTTCTTCAAAAAAATCAATGATTCTAAGAGATAAAAAAGGTTGATTGTTTCAATATATGTTGTTTTTTTAAGCATGCAAAGAGTATAAAGATACAATCACTTTTGCAGAATAGAAATAAGATAATACAAAAATAATGAAAATTAACCTTTGTACTAATTAGCTAAGTTGCACTACATGTCCAGATATTAATTACCACAAACATAAAATAAGAGTAAACACATGCAACCAATTTGTCCTTAAGGCAGTCAGACATTTTAAAAGATGCTATCTCTTAACAGTTTCAAAATGTCCACATGCGATGTATTAAAATGAATGTGACATTAAGTAGAATTGAAAACCAAGACATCCCCACTTAAAGGAAAACATCCAAATCAGGATATATTATTTGTTATGAAAACTTTCAATTCATGTTTGGCAAGTTAAACCATAGTTTAATTTTTAAAATGATGTTTCAAAGCTCTAAGAAAATAGTATATTAATGGCTTAGTAGTTTGCTATTATTATTGCTATTATTCTACAATAAAATTACTCCTAATTAATTCTAACTTCCATCTCTCCTTTTGCGTAGTTAAGAGATTTAAACTCCATGTCAGTCTTTCCTCCTAAACTAAAATGAATGCTAGAAAGCTCCCTCTTCTCTGCCAACCTAATCTTGATTCTACTACTGTAGAATCTAGTTTTGTCAGGTCTGGGTTCTTGTTTTATCTAGAGTTGAATATTTAATAGCTCAGCCATCTCTCTTGCCTTTGTTTTACCTTCTCTAGAGTCCTCTAAGGATTCAAATAGGACTTTACTTTCTATTCACATATCACTGCAGAAAGGAGCTAAGATGTTTATATAACTGTATATCATATGCAAATCGTATTAAATAAAAAATCCCTCTTATGTTCTGCTGGAGGTAGAATACTTTTGTAATTCTAAATAATATAAACATGTACTAATACAAATCTGTACTTCTGAATCAAAATAGCATTTTGGAATATTTCTAAATTTCTATGATCTTTATTTATTATAGCCTATGCCCATCATATTTGGGTTTTTTTTTTTGATGGTATATTATTTTTTCAGATACTGACTGGTAGCAGAAACTGGTTGCAGTATAAAAACACTGGTATCTATTTACAAAAACCTTAATGTGTTTCAATATCTCAAATATATGAAGCAAATAATTTTTAAACACTATGTCACAAAAAAATTGTTTCTACTACCTTTATAGATGTGTTGGCTAGGTTTCATGTTTATAAAGCAAGAAAAGTGGCCAGTTTTGCCAACTGTGAATTATAAATCAAAGACTTCAAAATATGAGGATTTATTTTTTGTGAGATTAGTAACATATATACACCAAGCTAAATCTAAAAATGAAAAGAAATTCAAGGGTTGGAAAGATGGCTGGAAAGTTAAGAGTGCTAGCTGCTCTTTTAGAGGACTCAGTCAGGTTCAATCCCCAGCACCCACATGATGTCTGACTACTGTCTGCAGCTCCAGCATCAGGCACCCAACGCACAGACATACACAGGCAAAACACCACACTCATAAAGTAAAAACCAAAACAAGTCAGGCCTGGTAACACACGACTTTAATCCCAGCACTCAGGAAGCAGAGGCAGGTGGATCTGTGTTCAAGGTCAGACTAGTAGGACAGCCAAGGCTCTACAGAGACTGACTCATAAAACTAAAACAAACAAATCAGGATAAGGACTTTAAGTTCAATAAAGAAAAGTAACAAATGTGGACACTAGAACTAAGTAGAGTGTTAGCTCCTGGCACTTCACATGTATTTCTTTTCAACTGTTAAGACTGCTGTAAAATTCTGACATGTGCTGTAGTAAAGGGTAGACATAGGATAAGCATAAAATGTTGTAAAGACAGGGCTTATTATAATATGAATAAGTGAATGAGAAAAAAAGAAAATCTAAAAAGATGTTTACCCACAGTGACATGTTACTGCAGATAATAGTTTATGCTGTATTTGGAAATATTCTCCTTGGGTGGGCAGGAGAGATGGCTCCCTGGTTAGGAGTAAGCACTGGCTGATGCTCCAGTGCTTAGTCTGATTCTCAACACTCACATGGGTGTTCACAAGCACCTTAACTATAGTCCCAGGGGATCAGATACCTTCTCCTTGCTTCCTGGGCACTAGTCATTCACTTGGTGCAAAAACATATATGCACAAAAACATCCATAGAAATATTGTTTCATTTAAAAATGGGAAGTGTTCTCATTTAAAAACCCTGCTATAAACTAAGTTGCTGTGATTAGTGATGACAACCATAGTGATACACTATCTTTTTTTTTTTTTGAGGGTAGGTAGAGAGTATAAAAACAGACACTCCTATAATTACTGTGGGAAAAGAGGAAAGCATAATCCAATAATACCAATAAATGTTACACTCTAATTACCATGTTAATAGGCCAAGTCACAACAAGCATCAATAATGTAGAGTATCTTAGTGTCACAGAAAATGAAAAACACACCCTTTAGAATATTGATGAGCAGCATATTTACACCCTCAAACTATTTAATTCACAAAAAATTCAACAAATTTTTTGAAACAGGTTTTTACTATGTACCTCTGACAGACAACTCAATATGTAGACCAGACTGGCTACCATTCAGACAGATATACCCGACTCTGCCCAAGTACTGAGATTAATGGCATGTGCCACTGTACCAGACTTTTTTTTTTTAATGGCAATAATAAGGTATGGAATACTGACTTTCAATTAAAATAATTCTACTCAATTTTTATTATGCCTGTACCTTTTCTCAACTCTTACCTGATTCTTTGACAATAACAGTGTTGGGTAAAAATAGTGAAAAGAGATGAAAATTTAAAAATTTTGCTGAGTCCAAGGCAATAGATTTGTTATTTTTGCCAAAACAATCTTGACCTTTACAGTTGAAAGTGCTACTAACTCCTAGCAATTTGAGAAAGCCATTTCAAAATACAAGCAAATGTGAAGTTTCTTTTCTGATTAAAGAACTAACAACTATCTACTACATGCAATTCAGAAACCATAGTTCATAAGGTCACTGCAAATGTTCTGATACATTTTCTTCTATGCTTGTTTGCCTTTATATTTCTATTCATACATAGATGGAATTATACTCTTCAGCCAATACTAAACCCTCCTTTTTTTTTTCACTTTTCCACAAGTGAATCCCAAAGAATAGTTACAAGCATCGTTACAAGGGCATCATTTTCAAAGATTTTACAAAAAAGTACAATTTGTATTGCCAACCGTTTTAAAAATTGTTGGAAGAAAGCAGGTACCTTCCCTATAATTCCCCAACTGAAAAATAAAAATAAAATAATAGAGCATTATAGGCTTAAATGATATGCATAAAAATTCTATAATCAACAATTTTGTATATAAAGTATGATACAAATAGATGATACCATATTCACCAAAGGAGACAAATGAGACTGAATCTATGGTTACCAACTCTATGTACTTCAAATGTACCTACTCTTTTTATAAATCATTAAATACTGGTGAATACTTAAAATGGTGATAGTCATTGACTCCATTCAATAAACACTTACTGACAGAATACCACCAATCACATATTATACTGATATTTAGTGTAAAAATATAAAAAGTAGTTACGTACCCTCAAAGGACTCAAAAGGACAACATGACATCTAAAATCACTTAATACTACATACTGAGTCAGATAATGGAAAAGCTTTACACTAACACAAATGGAAATGAAAGGGAAACCTACTCCACCTTAGATTCAGATGCAATTTCAAGATTATGGAATTAAAATTCTATTTATGAGTGAAAGAAGAAAACAAAACAAAACCAAAAAAAAAAAACCTGGTGAGCTGAGAAATAACATGGCAGCCATGGGAATGCTCTAACTCAGTATCACTGAAAGCAAAGGGTTCAACAAGGCAAAGGACTGTGAGACGTGAATATACAAGGCAAGAAGGAACTAATTCCTTGCTAGCTGTATTTGTTAAAATAAGGCACACACATTTTATCACAGGCAGGATGCATTAAATGTCTTAAGAAGAGAAGTAATGAGATTTCATATCAAATCCTATTTAGGTAAGATTACTAGAATTTCAATTAGGAATTCCGTATTAATAACAATTATTTGTTTACAAAGAATTTTTTAACGTGTCAGAAACACTAAAGAGATCACAGCAACACAGGCTGTTTATAGTTTACATTTCTCTATGATTAAAACCTTTCACATGATAGGAATCTGTGATAGTCTATTATTAAAACTTGCTTTAGTGTAGCTTTTCAATTTAAGATTAATTCCCTCGATTAAAACAAACAAAAAAAAGAGGAACATACCTGAAGATATTTCTGCAGACCTACTATATTTTATTATTTTTTCCAGCTGTTCATGATTCTTTCTGCTGAATAATTTTGCTTGAACAGGCTCTTCAGTCTGGGCTGAATGTCTGTTCCTATTTTTGCAAGGTTCACATGTGCTAGACACACTGGCACTTTCATACCCTCGGGTAAAAAAAGTGACAGCTGTTATCAGTTGCAACTAACTTCATCTGAAAGGGAAACTCATTTCCACAGTAAAACATTACAAGTAACTCGGCTTTTAGTGGTACTTATGGCCTGGCATAAACGGAATACAAAATAACGGCTTTGAATACCTTCAGAATAACCTTTAGAAGGACTGGGTGACAATAATTCGTTCTAACAGTTCATTTATCTCCTGATACTCATCACAACACCGCAACTAAACGTAAGGCAAATCTCCTAAGATCTGAGTTCTCTACTAGACTCCAAGGTTAGGGTTAGAGACAAAAACAAACAAAAACTCACACTGCTACATTTTCTAAGCTTTTTACACTTCACACTCATTTTATTGTATGACACAATAATTTCTTTTATTCTATATGAACTGATGGTTAAGTCTATCCTCTTCCCACTGAAATAGTAACCCTCATATTTCGTGTTTTATTTCTTACATTGTTTGTTTGAGAAAGAGTTTGTAGACCAGGCTGGCCTCTAACCCACAAATATCCGTCTCTGCCTTCAAGTGCTGAGATTAAAGGCATGTGTCACCACACCACTACCTTACCTGCAAGGTCATTTTTTATTCTTTTGGTCACAGAAGTTATACAGTATGCTTTTTCATTTGGTAAGCAAGCCCTACTTAGCTTCTTTTCTTGGCCAAAATTAGATGTTTATCTTTCCATATATGCCGAGAGTCTTCTTCTCCTTTGTCAGTTTCAAAAACAACCCAAGGCAATGCAAAACAGACTAAAACTAAATGCACTTAATCTGAAGAGTTATATATTATACATTTTTACCTATTTTTATACTTAATCTTTTTTATATTGTTCAAAAAATATAGGTTCTATAGAACAACTGTTTTTCTTGTTAGAGCAAAGAAAAGCGTTTGGCCTCTTATTCAGTTACCAACCACTTCAATAGTTTACCTTATTAACATTAATAAAAATACTGACAGAAACAAATATTTCAGTTACTCCAATAATTCTGGTCCTTAGTTTCCGAATAAGCAAACAGGGTGGTAATAGGAAAAGTACCTCTTTATTTTTCCATTTTGACAGAAATGCCTGTGAAGTGTTTCCATTCTAAAGTGTGACAGGCACTGACTAATGGCTTTATCATCCTTAACTGATTTTTGTTTTGTTTTGCTTAGTCCATTTTAAATTTAATTAGGAATGACTTGAAATCTAACCTACCATGGTGAATATGACTCTTTTCTTTAAAAACAGATTTTCTGGTAATATATCATGATAATGTTTCTGAAGTTAACTGTACAGTCAATTGTCTAATATTCTATTGGTTTTTTTTTTTTTTCTTTTGCTACATGGTCTTACTCTAAAAATTCCATCTGCTCTTGAGCATAGTGCTGGGTCTACAGGTGTACACAACTGTGACTAGCTAGTGTAGATCTTATCTTTCTTAGACAAAGATAACTCAATCCTCCTGCTTCAGCCTCTTTACCTTTGAATATACACTGAGATTGGTTTGTGTGTGTGAATTTGTTAGTGTATATACCTCATAGCTGAGCAGTGCATGCCTTTAATCCCAGCACTTAGAAGACTGTGTCAGGCAGATCTCTGAGTCCAGCCTGGTCTACAGAATTCCAGAAATACAGAGAAATCCTGTCTCAAAAAGCAACAACAACAAGTGTGTTAGTGTATGTATGTGTCTGTCTCTTTTTGGTTCCTTGGGACAGGATGTAGTCTGCAACTTTGTAGCCCAGATGCTCATCAGATTCAAAGCAATCTTCTTGACTCAGCCTCCATAGGTTTGAGGCTGCAGGTGTGTAAGACCATGACTAGTTAAGTGTTCTATCTTATCTTTCTTAGACAAAGGTCACTTTATTATGAGTCACATCTGATTTCCATAGTTTGCTTCAAACAGGCTAAGCCAGGTATCTTAGCTGATTATAGGATTCTTAAATTGCAGTCCCAGCCCACTATAACCTATACCCCTTTTTGTTTGCTTGTTTTGTTTTCAATAAATTGGACATAGATCTGAATGCCTTTAAATGAATTAAGTCCTACCAAATGCTAGTAATAGGTATCTGCGTCCATATTTGGATTATGTATTCATTTTTCTTCTACAGAATGCAAGATTGCTTGATGCCAGTTAGGGGTTTTTTGCTCTGTAAACAGAGTCATTTGTTTAACTCATCTTTGACTGTCAGGAATTTGGTTACCCTGTACATGCAGTTTCCCCCTTCCCTCCATGGATGGACAAAAGTTGGCTGTATCTAACTGTACTACGACTCTCAAAGTCTTTATCATTTTATTATGTATTTAAATATTGCTTGCTTTTTATTTTACAACTCATAGCACTTTACAGGTCCAAGATTTTCTCTTAAGCTTCTAAAATAAGCCGTTCCAATAGCTTTTATCACCTACTACTTTTTGGTCTATACTTTTTGGACAGAATTCTTTGATTTTCAAAATTGTTAATTTGGGAGTTAATAATATCTACCCTCTTTAACAACAATACTAAGATTAACAAAATCATTTCTCTGTTTTTAAAGAATTCACACATTATAACTCAAGCTGCTTACATACCCTTATTTTGTTCAAGTCAAGTATGTATTTCCTTTTTTTTTTTTTTAAAGATTTATTTATTTATTATATGTAAGTACACTGTACCTGTCTTCAGACACTCCAGAAGAGGGAGTCAGATCTTGTTACAGATGGTTGTGAGCCACCATGTGGTTGCTGGGATTTGAACTCTGGACCTTCGGAAGAGCAGTCAGGTGCTCTTACCCACTGAGCCATCTCACCAGCCCTGTATTTCCTTCAAAATGCTTGCTCTAGTAGTGTGCATCTGTGAAGTCTCTCTGGTTGCTAGTTTTCTTTTTATATGCACTGTTATATCTATTAGCCCAGTTATGAATTTTAACTACCCTAAGGATAAACACAAATGCTGGGTCACATTCCACTTTTCTCTGGTGAAGCCTTTCTCTCAGCTGCAAAAGCTAGCCACATAACTGTTCACTAGGATCTCTGACAATTAGTATCTCCAAGAGACACAAGATTGATAATCGGGATAAGAAGGGCAAAGATAGAAAGGTCGCATCTCTTTTACTATTTCCATAAGAATACCACTGTCATTCTATATAAGTGAGAGAAGTATCTTTGCTACGTATGCTTCCCAGATTGAAGCAGCTGCTTTGATAATATCATATAAACTCCCATATTATTTTGCTGTTTCTGTGATATGAGGATTCAAATCTCCTCTTTTATTTCTAAGAACATAATTTAATATTTCATTACCTCAAATTTAAATTTCTGAGTTCTTTATTGGTTTTTCAGACTGAAGCCTAGTCATAATTACCTATTCTGCATGAAAGTTACTGGGAATAATTCTCTTAACTGCTAGTTTACTACTGTATGTACATAAAACAGGTCCATAAGCAAAAGGGGAATTCTACCAAAAATATTGTGGAAAAAGATATGAGCACCATACATATGGAGAGGAGAACCATCCATCAATAGTTCCACCTAGTGGTGGCCCCTGCATGCTACAGTAGCTGTCAGGTCACTGGTAAAACAGTGGCATGACCATCAAGTGATAACTGACTTATTGGACTTGAGGACTGCACTGCAGGAGGAAATTATTGCCTGGTACTATAAAACTTACTTCAAAAAGTCCACGACTAGGGAAATCAAAAGCCCTACATGAGAACCTACTACCGCTGTTTTGCTTAAAGGACATGTTCTCAAGCCATCTTCTAAATATTATGCTCATTGCCATAGATGTATGCTGCTCTCAACTTTAGCCAATTAAAGTTTTTGCGGTGAGCATAGGTTAATACAGAGACTCACGGTTGGTTAAAGCTCTATGAAAGTGACTGTGAAGTGTTCAACTCCAAATGGGTCATCTTTGTCATTCTCTCAAACGAGGCCTAGGAAATATTGTAGAAGAGGAGGCAGAAGACCATAGGAGCCAGTGACTAGGAAGGACTGCTGTGGAATGCTGTCTTTTGAACATGACAACTACACTTATCAACTCAAAGAGCCATTGTTACCTGCATTATTGCACAAGCCAGTCAACCATATAGCATGGATAAGACAGGGACCATGTAAACACAGTCAGTACTAATTGTATTTACTAGTTTGAATGAGATGCCTCCATTATCCCAGATATTCGATACTTGGTCCCCAGTTGATGGCAGTGTTTGGGTGTGAGCTTAGGACCTGTGGCATTGATGGAGGAGGTATGTCACTGAAGGCAGGCTCTTGAGATCTAAAAGATTCACACCATTTTGATTTCATGCTGTTTCCTGCTTACAGGTCAAGACATAAAATAAACCTTTAGCTTCTTGCTCAAGCTGACATGCCTGCTGCTTTCCCATCACAATGGATTCTCATCCTCTGGAACCTAAGCCAAATAAAATAAACCCTTCCTTTTATAAGTTGCCTTAGTCATGGTACTTTACCACAGCAACAGAAAAGTGACGTAGACAGTCAGTTTTGTTTTGTTTTGTTTTTTAAAAAAAGGACATTAAGGAAAAAGAAGGATGGGTTTAGGGAAAGAGTAGAAGAGGGGAGTCCAAGAATGAGTAATGTTCTTTAACAGAGTGGGGACTGGGGCTCAAAGCTATCTTTAACTCTCAATTCCAGATGATCTAATGCCCTTCAAGGGCACCAGCCATGTGCTACACACACAAACATAAAGGAAAAACACTCAAATGTAAAATAAAACAACCTAAAAATGTTTTCAAAGATGGACTGACCAGAGAAGTGAATAAGCCATAAGGCACTTACCAGAAATTAGAATTTGATCCTAGAACACATAAATGTGAAAGAAAACAACAAACTACATGGAGTTTTCCCCTAACCTACACACATATGCATCTAGTTGGGGACTTTTACCCAGTACACACACATACACACACACACACCAGAAAGAGAATAATGATAATTATATATGTAATATAGCAATAATAAAAATAATTTTTAGATATTTACAAAGACGGAGAAAAAACATGAATCAAGGAAAATATCAAGGTCAAGGGCTAGATTTCTTTTGAATTTTTATATCATACTTTAAATTTTATTTATTACTATGTATGTGTTTAGATATATAAGCATGTGGAGGTCAAAAGACAACTTTGGGAACTCTGTTCTCTCCTCCACAGAGGGGAACTCAGGGATGGAGCTATGGTCACTAGGCTTAGTGGCAAACATTTTTATCTAATGAGCTATCTTTCCAATCCAAAGCCTGGTTTTCTAAGTTACAGTAGTAATGTGTGACTGAAAAGTTATCTCTAGGGCATTTTTGGGTTGGTTTTGGTTTTGTTATTGAGTCAGTGTCTCACAATGTGCCCAAGTTGGCCTCAAACTTGCAACCATCCAGACAGAGCCTCTAAAATAACTTTAATTATAGATGTGAGCTACCAGGCCAAGTTTTATCCAAGGAGAACAACAAAATTAATAAGGATCAATGCTTCATATTATCACTCAATAAGTGAGATAGTACTGTGAAAGCATGAGGCTCTAATCTCTGATTTCTGTCCACAACTCTCCCTTATGTCTGGTTCTGTTTTATTCAGCATGACTGAAATAGCTACAAGAAATATCACTACTACTTATGCCTTCACTGATGAAAACTGCATTAGCCATAGCATTCTAAAGGCCCATCATGATTCCAAACAGCCACCGAGGGAAGAGCTGGCCCACTGTTTATCAGCTTCCTAGAACACAAGAGTTGCTATGTGGCCATTTCTCACTCACTTTCGTCTCTCTCTGAGAGACTGTCCAAAAAACCAGAACCCTCCGTGTGAGCTCCTGCCTAGCTATGAGAACTCTGTTTCTCTGTCTCGCTTCTGCAGGACACCAGTGGATTATAAAATGGCTAGAGATGCAACTGTCTCCTGGTTCCTTTGGTTTCAGTGTTGCTCTTGGTACAATGGACACTGATTCAGTAGGACAGGTGGGGCTATACAACTTTGTATGTTTCTAATAAGCTTACAGATAGATATCAATGCTTTTAATCAATGCCTTATATTCTACATAGCAACAATTTAGAAGACCAATTTTATTCTGCCGTGAAACAGGACCTTAACAATGGCAGTGAATGTCAGCTGAACATATGTGAATTATTTGGACTGACATTTTTTAAATTAACATGAGGGAAGGCAGTACAAAGATCAGAATAACAATCTTTGCCCCCAAAATAGGAAAAAAGCTAGACCATCTATATGACATTAACAGGCCATAATCAACAATACAAATGATAACAAACACTGGTTGCAGATGCTCTTGAAGGGGAACTCTTCTATACTGTCAGCAGACACATCAACTAGTACAGTTACACTGGGAATAATTTAGGAAGTTTCTCAAAAAAGCTAAAAATAGCCTTTTGACTCAGATATATAACTCAACAGACTAGATGCTATTAGAGAGACACCTGCATTTCAATGTCCACTGCCACCCTTGCCACAACAGCTAGAAAACAGAGTCAACCTGTGTATTCGTCAGTAACAAATGGATGAGAAAAATGTAGCATGCAAACACATTGTAATATTACTCAGCAGTAAAGAAAAATGAAATCACGATTGTAGGTTGAATATAAGAAATTAGAAAAACAACTAGCAGTAACCCTGGTAGAGAAAATAAATACCACATGTTCTCTCTTAAATGAGAATTCTAGCTTCAAGTCATTTGTTTCATGTGCTTAACTTGGAGCAGAAGGAACAAGAAGGGAGCATTTTTCAGTTGGGGCTGGGAAGGGCTGGTGCTGGGAGTAGAAAGGCTTAAGATATGAGGGGCAAATGTGTAGGTAAAACCAAGGGGTTGTCGGAAAGGCTAATCCAAAGGAAAGGGATATAGAAAGCCCTAGAGAAGTCAACTATCTCAAGATCCATTTACAAAATGTAATTGGATAGTTTCTACATGTGTTATGAAAGAAGAGAGGAGTATACGGGAAGGGACTGGGTATAAAGGACTAAGTAAGAATGGAGTGAGGGAAAGTGGAAGAGGGATAGATATAGAGCGTGAATTAGCCAAAATGAAAGAAACCACGTTAGTAAGCTACTTTCAAAATCAAAAAGAGATGTTTGCATGGTGGACAATGTAGCTCCCAGAGGACATGAATTACTATATGAAAATTGCAATGCAAGTCATGAGACACCTCCCTACAAGTCACTGGCCAAGGAGATTCCAAAGATATACAAAATATCACAAGCTACTATTACTACTACCCTTGGTTACCCACAGTGTTGGCTGGTTTTATATCACTTTGATACAAGATAATATCATCTGGGAAAAAGGACTCTCAATTGGCCTATAGGCAAGTCTCCTGAGCATTTTCTTGATTAGTATTGATATAGAAGGGACCAGCCCACTGTGGGTGGGACCATTCCTAGCCCTGTAGTTATGGGTGCTAGAAGGAAGCAGGCTGAGCAAGCCATGGGGAGCAAGCCAGTAAGCAGCTTCTCCTCAATGACCGCTGATTCAGTTTCTGACTCCAGGTCCATGCCCTAACTTTCCTTCAGAATGGATTGCAACTAAAAGATGAAATAAACCCTTCTCTCCCCATGCTGCTTTTGGTCATGACATTTTTTCCCAGAAAAAGAAACCTAAGACATCCACCATAACTCCATGAGACTCTATTGATGAAGACACCACACACTATGGCTGTAGTATATAAAAATATCAATCTCAAACCAACAGGGGAAACTTCTTTTCTATTGGCTAGCTTTCATACTGCCAGACGGAGCTACAAAGGCTGCTGAGAGAAAAAAAGACATCAATAATCTTACCCAGTGAAAGATTCTGCATTCCACAATACAGACCTAGCAAAGAGAGACCTAGCCCTCTCGTGCAATACTGATGAGATTTGAGCCCTGCTCCAGAGGAGGAAGTTTCATCCCAAGGCTGGGGAGATCTTAGGCCTAGGACTGAACCTCTGCTCCAATTATTTTTTGGTCAGAAAGGCTTCTTTGTTCAGTGGACAGCAATTAATGCTGAGAAGAAACTGAATGCTCAGTCCTAAGTAGGACATCTTTATTAACAGTACCCTACCAAGCCCCAAGGTTCAGGTGTATCTCAGAACAGACAGCATCAGAGGATGGAGCAAAGTACAGTGAACCATCACCGAACTCATAAACCTACAGCAGCCATGGTTACTGCACAACATCAGCCCAGCCAAACTTCTCGCGTAAATGGGGAGGTGCCCTTAAGGTCTTGCTTCTTAGTTAATAGTGAGTGGCATTTGATAGCTTCTAAGGGGAGAGAGAGTCAGTCTCTTCTGAGGATGTTTCCACTGGCAACACTTCTTCCTGGGCTCCAGTGGATGACGCCACACCCATGCACATAAGTGAGTTATCAAAAAGACCGTCTTTTCTCTCACTGGCCATCTGGAGGCAAGCTAAGTCATCAGCAGCTCACACAAGTTCAGGTTGCCCATGTAAGTTTGGGCAGGTTTCTTGTTTTTCTAAACCTACTCATACTATTACAGTTTGATTCAGAAATATGAACTGAACAAGTCTGAGTCGTGTTTTTCCACCACTGTACAAAGGACTTCATAAAGTTGGACTAAATGACCTAACCTGAGTGGGTGACTCAAGATCACTTACCAATGAAAGAGATCATTCAACAATTTGTACATTTAAAAAAAAAATTAGACCTTGAAAAAAAAGAAGACATGAAGTTGGAAAGGTGACATGATGGAGAATAAATGGGCAGCTGGAGGGAAATGGGGTTGGGCATGCTATTTCATTGAATAGAACATCAAATTCTCAGAAATAAAAATTGTAATTAAAAAATAAGGTATTTCATAATAATAAGGTTTTTTTCCAAACCAACTAAACCAGGATCTGTTTTTTTTTTTAATTTGCTTAATAAAAAGGGTCTTGGTAGGTAGTAGCCCAATCTGACCTTGAACTCTCAATCCTCCTGCCTCCGTTGAATCAGAATCTTTACTTAGAACAGTATTCCCAGGGAACCCCATATGAAACATTAAAAAAGCTTAAGGAGTGCTGCCCCCAGCACATCAGATTATTCAGCTAAACAAAAGACTGTTGAGAGTGTTACAATAAAAATTGCTCACGTTTCTTCAGTTATGTATTTGTGGGGACAAAGCACCAGGAAATCAAATAATCATTATGTGATTATTCACAGGGTCTGCCTCAGAAATGAACCATTTTCTACTTGAATGGTTCTCTGGTTTTACCAAATTTAAACATACGATCTTTATTCAGAGTTTAATATAACTGTTTTAAATCTAGTTCTTCAGCAAAGTCTTACGGAAATTATAGAAGAACCTGTTTCTTAAAACCAGGAACACATAGCAATGCTATAAAGACAACTTAATATAATACTCAATAAAAGTCAATGAAACACTAATTTATCTATATATAAGCAAGTCTGTTTTTAAAGTAGTTTCCTTTAAGATAATAAAAAACAATGCATTATGAATTAGAAACCCATTAAATGAATCATCAAGAAATGTAAAGAGAAGTCATAATTAAAATTCAATGCAATGCCCTGGTATAACACTGAAAGACAAAAATTAGTAACATTTGAGCATCTGAGCAACTTTTCAGTAATATAAAATTTGGAGAACAGTTGAGCTGAGTTTGGCAGTTGATAGCTGCTGGGAGAGAATCACTCTCTTTTGAAAGTGTTCCTACTAGTAGCATTTCTTAGGATATAGTGGATTGCCCTACACTCATACACACAGGTACTTCACTAACTGGATTTAGAGGATTATGAAAAAAAAAACTAAGAAGGAAGAAAAGAAAGCAAAAGAAAAGAAGGAATGAAGAAAGGAAGAATGGAAGAAAAAGAAAAAAGGATATGCCATTGGGAGGGGAACATGCTGGTGAATATGTGTGAGTATATATATATATATATATATATATATATATATATATATGTATATATATATACACACACACATACATATATATGTATGTATATACATATACATATATATATATGCACATATATATATGCATGCCACGGACCAGGTCAGATGGGCATAGAGTAGGCGGGAATGGGGGTGACAAACAGACACAACAGGAGAGAGTGTGCTAGATCTGAATGTAGTGTCACAAACACCAGTCTTATATAATACAGAAAACAAAGGGGTAGGATGTCACAGCAGCCAAAGTACAGTGAAGTTATCTGACACAAAATAGAGGAATGACTTCAAAAGGAACCAGGTAATATTTACAGTAAAAATAAAAACAGCCCTGCCTAAGGTCAGCTAATTACAGGTAAGGATTTCACACCCTGGTCACAATTTGTGCTACTCCTTTCAGCCTTGTGAAAGCTAGCACCAGGGGGGTTCTGCTCTAGCAGACCTTCTCATGAATAATGCAATACCACAAACCCCCTATTTCCTAGGCCTTGGTAAATTCTTGCATATGGCTGTTCTTTTAAGTATCTGTAGGAAATTTTCATTTGACAGAAGAATTCACCAATATGCAATGTAGTCTGCTATACCTGGCTGTAATGAAGATTCTAAGTATACTTTGCTAAGCTTGCCCTGAGACTTCTATCTCTTATCCAGTAAAATATTGTAAGAAAGCATACAAGACCCTCCACAATATTGCAGGGACAAATCTGGGGCAGTCTAGCTATGGGAATGTCAAGGTTCCAGGAGGCTAAGTTTCCTTGAAACTCTGCCTCTGGACTGCTTCCAGGTTTCTAAACCTGTAATGCGAGTCACTACGGTAGTGGATGTAGCATATATATATATATATATATATACACACACACATATACATATATGTATGTATATATGTGTGTGTGTGTGTGTGAGTATGTATATACATGTATGTATGTGTGTGTGTATATATATACACACACATGTGTATATATATATGCACAGACACACACATACATATACATGAAACAAAAGTTTAAAAAGCACAAAAAATAAGAGCAATGTTTTAAGATATCTCCATTAAATGCTACTAAGAATTTAAAAACTAACTAAAATAACTAAATATAATATAATATAAATATAATATATTATATATTATATATAAATATAATATAATATAAATATAATATAAATAACTAAATATAATATAAATAACTAAAAATAATTGAAGCAGCTTTCTACAATGCCTATAGATCTAACTATACAAAAATAAGTTATGGCAAAGTAAGAAGACCAAGGTTTATATTTATACTATAAATGTTCAACACATTTCAAAACTTACCAATATTTTTAACTCTACTTTTTAGCTGAGTAGAATTCCTCTTCTTACTCTTTGATTTGGGAGTTTTGTCCTTAGAAGCCAGGCTGGCCTGGGCAGATGCTTTTCTTGTTTTAAATGTTTTAGTTACTGTTGTTGGGTCTATAGGATCAGGCATACTGCTAAAGCTTTCCAAGGATTCTTCATCAAACTGACGTCTTCTCCTGCTTGTATCTGGTTGATTTTTGCGATTACTATTTGTAGCTTTCTCTACAGACTCTGCAAATCCAGTCTTGAAAAATGGTTTTTCTACTCCACCTTCTTGATCATATAACCATGGTGTCTTAGCGTTTTCAGCTTCCTCTTCGGGCTGTTTCTGATTCCTTACCAATAAGAAAAAGTTTTATATGTCACAAGTTTGATTTATTTATATTTACTGCAATCTCCATAGATTAGATAGAATAGATTTTGGTTAATAAAATCAACAGGCTAGGAAAACACTTTCACAAAAACATAAAACTTTTTAATCAGAGAGCCCAGCAAGTGTGTTACAAAGAATATTTTTGGGAGATACTGACTTATAAATTTTTTTTAAAGATCCATTTATTATTATTTCTAAGTACACTGTAGCTATCTTCAGACACCCCAGAAGAGAGTGTCAGATCTCATTATGAATGGTTGTGAGCCACCATGTGGTTGCTGGGATTTGAACTCAGGACTTTCAGAAGAGCAATCAGTGTTCTTAACTGCTGAGCCATCTCTCCAGCCTGACTTATAAATTTTAACTCAAAACAAGAGTCAGAAATTTCTAACTTAAAAGGACAAATTCAGCTGCAATTTGTTCTATATAACCGGTAAACTAGAAGTTGTGTTTGTTTACAGTCTTAAAAGTTATTTTTTAATCAGAAAATTATTACACATGGGGAAGTTATACATGAAATTCATGCTTTTTTGTTATTTTGGTTTTGGTTTCTCAGGACAACCGGGCTGTCCTGGCTTTAAATCAGGCTGATCTCGAACTCAGAGATCCACCTGCCTTTTCCTGAGTGCTGAGGTTAAAGGCATTGTGCCAACATGCCCAGTGAAATTCACACTTAAATTCCTATAAATAAAATATTATGAATACAAAGCCACTCTCATCTTTATAGACTGTTCTTGCTTGGCTGTTTTTTGTTTGTTTTAATAAAACCTGTATAGATGAATGATTATAAAAAAGTGTGGTCTACATAACTTAAAATACTTCCTTGCTAGCACTTGACAGTTTTATGACCTTTAATAAAGACTGCTAGGTTTTAACTCTCTTACTATGTTTAGCCACTTAACCCAGGTTATAACCCAGGTTCTGATTTAGTAAGATAAAGATATCTAATTTGAAATATTTCAAGTAGTTAAAACAAGATATGTAGTTCCATTCTAACCAAGACATTCATAATGAGAAATCACAGTTGTTTCTTCTGCCAAGGGTATATAAAACATTGATAATAAAGCAGAAAAACCACAACAGGAAGCCCTGTTGACTGAAGCGTTGAATAAATATTCATTGCTTGTGATCAGTGTCCTTTCTAAATGGCAACTGTGTACTAAGCTCTGATGAAAGACCACTTTCATAATGAAACGGGAACTTAGTAGAAAAAAGAAAGGTTAAGCTAACTAATAAGCAGTTAACAATGTCGAGGGGATGAAGTGTAACAGGAATTCTAAGACTTATCTGTTAACCAAGGGCCCCTGCAGAGTTCCTGACTTAACAACAGCGGTAAATGCTAATTTAGGAAGCTGAGACATGTCCAATCGTATTACTAGGTGGAGGCACGGTGTGCACTGTGTCTGAGGTCTAAAGCTCTGAGATACTTCTAACAGAATACTGGGTCCAACTGATATCTATGCTTTTCATTCTTTTGGGTTGTTTGTTTGCTTTTAAGTAAATAACAATGAGGCTATAGAGAGTATCTTGTAGCTAACTTGCCTACTGCCCCTTACAGTATCTCAATTTGCTTATTTGTCCCAGAACAAACAAACTAAAAAAGGTTATAGGGATTTTCTTTGAGTTAGCTACCAAAAACATTTTTCTGAATTATTTATTTATATAGTTATTTCCATAGCTGTAAATATGCCTAAAAAATAATAGCTGAGTCAGGCCCCTTCTTTTATACTGTGTTGCCAGAGATTATCACATTAAAAATAAATATGAGAAAGAGAGAATATAAAATCCTAACTATGACTAATACAATGTATCATCAAAACTTCAAATAATCTGTTTGAGAGAATTTTAGTATGTAGCCCTGGCTGGCCTGGAACTCAGTATATAGACCAAGCCGGCCTTGAACTCCAAAGATCTGCCTGCCTCTGCCTCCTGAGAACTTTTATTTAAGGCATGTGTCACCAGGCCTGGCTAAAAGTTGTTTTTACAATCAAATAATACTCGATATAATAGTATCTGAATGGTATTCAGAGATTGTGAATCAAACAGTCCCTCACAGTTACTGTAGATTCCAATACTAAGTTGGTAAACACTGAACTTCTTAACTCTAAAGACAAATATCAAATCAAGATTAAATCATAATTTCTACTGATGTTATATGAATTTTGTAAAATACCCTGGATTAAAACTCTGGTGGCTGTTAAGTTCTTAAGATCGAGGAATATCTACATGATGTATACGTTTTATATAACCAATAGTGTATCAAGCTGCACAATCACAAAAATTCTGTGCTGTGTCACAAAGTGAATCGTGGCCACCAATATAAGTCAACATGCAAGCGGTTCCCAGCCTGATTCCTAGGACCCATAGGGTGCAGAGAGATAACCTACCCCCTCAAATGATCCTGTCACCTCCATATGCACGCGCAAACACACACATACACCCAAAATGTAATTTTCTAAAAAAGTAAGTGAATGGTAGACTTATCCGACTTTGATACAATCAAGTACCTTTGCTTTTCTGCTCCAAGAGAAGAACTGCTTTCAAAGGGTTTTGGAAAAGCCATATACTCTGTTTTCCCTGAAGGATTTTGAGCTAATGGCTGCTGCTGTTCAGTAGGTGTAGAAACATTCTGAGAAAAATCTCCAAAATTAGAAGGAAATAAAGGGCTGAAATTCATTCCTAATAAAAACACAGGGAAGAAAACAATGAAGAAGTACCTTAGCCTTAAATGAAATTAAAATTTATTTTTAAGAGATTTAACTGATTGAATATCCTGTCCAAACCTATCAAAACTGTCAATTCAATAAACTAATAATGCTCATTTCCTATTTTAGCTCAGTCTACTTATATCTGAGATATTTGTTATACTAAAGAAATTAATGGTTCTCCCTTAAGAACTAGAAGTTGGGGCTGGAGAGAGAGAGAGCTCAGCCCTAAGAGCAGTAGATGCTTTTCCAGAAGACTTGGCTTTGATTCCCAGCACCTACTTTGCAGCTCACAGCTGTCTGTCATTCCAGTCCCAGGGATTGATGGCTCCTCTAGTCTCTACGGGCACTGCATTCATGTGATGCAGATACACATGCAATTAAAATACACACATTAAAAATAAAATGAAAAAAATTAAAAAAGAAAAAAGAGCTAGAAGTTTTACAAGCAGAGAGATGGCTCAACAGTTAAGACATGAACTGCTTTTGCAGAGAGAGTTCGGTTCCCAGTGCCCACATAGACCCACAATTCCCTGTACTTCAGCTTCAGGGGATCTGACACCCTCTTCTAGCCTCAGCGGGCACTATACTTACATGTACAAACCTACATTCACACACACACATATAATTAAAAATGAAAATGTTTCTAAAAAACTCAAATTATGACAGGGTGCCAGACTGAATTGTAAGTACTTCATATACAATTTCACAATAATGAAATACTTTACAAACAATATTCAAAATAATGCTATGAATTTGATACTAAGCACATTTATTCATCTGGTACGGGTATGACTATTATTAATGTGAAAATAACGCATGCACCTTTTCATTATTACTTAAAAACCTACTCAAATAATGTTTGCTATCAATATTACTCAAGAAGTAAAAAGAGGGTTGTTCAAGTTATAAATGCCCATGCTTTGAAAATACACTCTGGAATATTCATTCATGAAGACTTCCCAACCTTTGTTTTCTTCTTCCATCTTGATTAATGGGTCACTTAGCTTATAACAACACTTTCAACTCTTTACCTTACCATTAGTGGCTCTGGTCAGGCCAACACCCTTTCCCTAACATCCCTAGAAAAGCCTTCTAGTCAGTTATCCTCTTCACCTCTTTACTCCAATTCCTCAATGCACAAACCTACATTCACACACACACACACACACACACACACACACACACACATAATTAAAAATTATATCACCGTATAATCTTCCTGAAATAAAACGTCCCTGTTATTCCCCCTTATAATCCCTCTTGAACACAATATAAAACTTAAGCTTCTTTTGCACACCACAGAAGGCCCTTGCTATTCTCCAGCCACATCAATCACTTCCCTGACTTAACAATCTCTAAATTCTCCAAGTGATGTTTTATTGCTTTAAAACTCTTAAGTGGCTCTATTTGGTTACAGTGGTTCCATTGGTTAAAAAGCCTTTCCCATTTTAATCATTAAGGAAATGAACTTTTCCTTAAATATCATCTTTTCTAAAACCAATTTGCTTATATTCTCCAAGTTTCTGTATCCTTGCTATACGACAGCTACTGCACTGCTGTGAGCATTTGCTAACATTACCTTCCTAACTAGATTCTGAATTGCTTTAAAGATTTATCTTAACTCATCTTTGGATCCAAGTAATATATAATACCAGGCACATAATGAACCAATGGGGAAAAGCAAAGCTAATAAACAGTAAAACCACTAAATACCTCACCGAGACGTGGCTGCTCTTAAGCAGTGTCTTACTCATCCTTCACCTGCATGGTGACAAGAGCCCCTAAACAAGGCCAGTATCTTTCACCTTTATAAACAGCTTGAATTTTGTTAGCAATCCTGTTTATATAGATGCACAAGGGGTTCGCAAAGTCCTGTCCCTACTTGAAAAGCTGCTGTCCACTGATGGCTAATAAAGGAGAAAGAAAATGCTGTCCATACTCCAGTAGACTGTTCCACCCATGCTCATACTAAGTAAACTAAGTGGGTTTAAAAAAAAGAGGACATGAAGTTAGAAATATAGGAAGAGTCCACAGGGAGGGGTAATTTGCTTAAAATACACTATAAGAAATCCTCAAACAGTGAAAACAGAAATCCATACAACAGATAAATCATAATCTCAAACTGTTTCTTTTCTTTTTGGAGACGCATCTCATTTAGCCCAGCTTGGCCTCAAACTCAGTATGTATCTGGAACTGGCCTTGGACTCCTAATTCTACTGCCTTTAATTCCTGAGCGCTGGAGTAAGAAGCATGTAATATCATACCCAGTTCAAAATCTTCATATTTACTTCGTTTTCCTTCAGGTTCTCAGTTACCTACCTGGTGCAAATGATGGAAAGTTAGTAAATCCAGGCAGGTTAAACAGATTTACAGGCTGTGTTGGAAAGCTGAAAGGGCAAAATAAATTGGGAGAAGAAGGGTGTGACGCACTACTGCCTCTTTCTTTGCTTCTAGGCTTTTCTGGGTGCTGATTTTGTTGGCGCATAAGTTCAGTTAGCATTTGTTTTAACCTGTAAAAAAGCCAGTAATTTAAGTCAGTTATAGTGCCATCAAAAACTAAGTTCAAAAACAATACATGTAAGAAATGACTTAATAGCATCAGAATAGACAGATTGTTCTGACCCTACAACAAGTATCTGCTCACTCTGTTGACCAAACTCAATAACTTAGCTTGGCTTAATTTAATAACTTAGCTGTTGGAACAAGTACTGACCTTAGTTCTAATAGACAGAGGTTCTAATATAAGAACCTAAATTTTTGCATGCTGATGTTTTGTTGTATAATTTAAATACTATATACTTTATCTAACATTAAGTATACAATTCAATACAAACATTATAAACAAAAGCCAGTCCCACAGTGACAGAACATGGTTGTAATTTTCAGTCAATAGACTGACTGCAGTTGGCTCCTGCCTCTTTTTCCTTGAATGTAACTGTAAAACTCTCCTTTCATTTTAGCACTCACTATACAGTATTTTATCCTTAATCAGACAGGTTACCTCTGGACATTATTCTGCTGCCATGTTAGTTGTGTGTAGCACTGGTTCAGCTGATGCATAATAAGGTGTACTTGAGGGGACGCCACATTACTAGGCAGAACACTGTACGGACCTGTTAGAAGAGTCTGCAGCAAACAAGATAAAGTCTGTTGGAAGAGAATGTTGACAATAGTTACAATGTGTTAAATAAACTGTGTAAAGCTTCAAAACAACGTAAATTTAAAAAACAATACATTTCAAAGATAAACTTTACCTGTTGGTCTTGCATCAGAGTCTGACAAATATTGACACTGAAATCGAGTTGTTTCTTTAGCTGATTAATCTGTTCTTGCCACTGCTCCTTCTCTTCTATGTAAGAGAGCTCTGACACCCATCGAAGGTTTTCTTGTCGTTGCATGCTGATATTCTGCTGCCTTGTCTTGGCTAAAGGACGATAATTTCCATCTGCTGAAACAGGGCGATTGTTCTTCCACCTAATGTAGAATTTACAGCATTAAGTTATCATATGAGATAACTTGAGTTTTAAAATATGGCAACAAACCTCGTATTTTGAAAAACAGAGAAGAGGGGGAAATAACATATTTTCAGCCCATCCAATTATTCTTTAATTGCTTTCTAGTCTTTATTTGTATTCTTACACCATAGTCTAACTATATTCTACAAAATAAAACTACTTTTTACACTAAAGCACTTTTCCACCCTTCATTCTTTACTTCATCAAGTGGCACAGTTTTATCTGGTTAACAGCTATGCATCAATGTTTATCATTACTAGAAGTAACGATGCAGATCAGAGATGGCTGAGCAGGATCTGCACTTGCCACCAAGCCTCATAACCTAGGGTAAAAGGAGAGAACCTACTCCTGAAAAGTTTTTCTAACCTCCACTGTGCAACACACACACACACATTTTTAAAATATGTAATTTTAAAAACAACCCACAAACAACAATGCAATTAACATTGCTTCCGGTTGTTTCTGCACTACACTGTTCTGGTCTCAAGTGACCTCTAGCAGCAGCTGGACTATAAGAATACACTGCTGATGCCAGCAATACAATCAGTTTATTAACAAAAATTTTCACTACCTGAAAATTTTCATTTTTTGCTTAATTCCCCCAAACAACAGCAAAGATGAAAGCTTAGGTATGACTCTTGGTCTAATCTAGGTGGGAACTATTATAGCAACGTCTTTATGTAGAAAAGGAAAGTATCTGTCATTTATATATGCAAGCATCTACAAATAAACATAATTTGACTTTTTTTTTTTTTAAGTATCTAATTTAAGAACCCCAGGTGTTCTCTCCACCCCTAAAACGTTTGGAATCTCCGAATGGCAGATTCTGTTGTGTTATGCAGAACAAGCCCCTTTTAACAAAGCCAGAGTTTATAACTCTTAGCCCTTTATGATAAGGGGCACAGTCACCACAAAAATCAATCTGGCTGTTAACTTCCAGACCTACACGCACTTACCTTTAGGGAAGGAAATGAAACCAGAGATTGAACCTGATAATCAATGGCATATTACTTAGTCAAAGGTAGACCTCAAAAGCAATGCAGATCTACACATTTCCATTCATTACAGACATCACCTCATATAGCTGCTTCACATTAAGCAACCACGTTGAATACTTTATAATAATTTGGTAAAAGTTTTTTCCAGAGTTGTAGCAAATCTAAAGACAAATTGTGGAAATTCTCATTTTTGTCAAGACAAGAGAATATAGGTAATATGGGGGCTTGTACTAAAAGACTAATAGTCTTGTGGGATAAGTTCTTTAAACTGTAAGATCAGCACTACCTTTTGAGTAGTTGGAGCCATTGTGAACTAAATGCTGGGCATTTGGTTAATTAGTGTGAACTACAGAACTACTTGGTGTCATAAAGACTGGAGGTACTTAAAATCAGACAAAACTTAAACACTGTAACTCACCTGGCTTTGGTTTCCTTTACACTGTAAGAATTTTGATTCATGCTAGGAGGGTACATAGGGAAGTTATCATTGGAACTGGCATCCTGCTCCTCCTCCTCTTCTTCATCTGTGCGAACAATTCCTTCTGAAAGATAGCCATCCTCATCTCCTTCTTCATCTAATGCACACTGAGTAGAACCTCCCCAAGTTGCCATTGTTCTAGGGATCATGAGAGATGAGACAGACATCATTATGGAGATTAGCTAGATATGTTCAGAGCTATAATGCCTAAGATTTTGATATATATGAACACATACATGTATACAAAAGTTCATTTCACCACAATAATTCTGAGATGTTGTCTTACATTGCTGTCAGACAAAATGTGTAGTTTGCCTTCTAGAGAGTAATACTTCAAAGAAATTAAAATAATCATTAGAACTTCTGGAGAGTTTTTCTTTAACTAAACGTCCCCCAGCCATTCCTTAAGTGATAGCCCTCTATTTCAATGCTCCCTAACAACATTTTCTGCAATAGTTGGAATGATCTCTATCCGTGCTGCCCACCCTACAAAGTGGATACAGGACACATGAATACTGAGCACTTAAAATGCTGCTGATATGACGGGGAAAAATGAAATTTTAACTTTAACTTGGTTTAAATAGCCACTGTATTTACCAGCTGTGATATTAAAACAACTCTAGACGCTAAACTAGGGAATCTGAGTTTACTTTTCAGTATCCACATAAGACAACCTCACAAGTACCCATAACTACAGAACCATAGGGATCAATGGCTGTAGCCTCCACAGGCAGATGTGCTAGCAGACACATACTCCCACATACACACACAGAGTTGAAAACTAGAAATAAATTAAAATTAAAGGAATATTTAAGACACAAAATATCTTCATTATTTTCCACAGTTCAGCAATAGTTTGATCTCATAATTTTAAATGCTTAGAATTCTACTTTATACAAGTAAGTAATACAAAATTACAGAAGGATGTTTAAAATCATTTTGGGAATCATTGGAACTTCTGCTGTAATCAACCCAAAATTCTTTTCACATATCTATGTATGTATATACGTATATATGTATGTCAAAAGTGGGCATCTTGGCTACACAGAAAAGTTCTGTGTAGCCAAGAAAACAAAATGGAAAAAACAAAATGGAAAAAAGTCAGCAAATCAACTATTTTTTTAAATTAAACACTGTAACAAAAATAAATCCTAAGATATACTAAGTTTGGTACTAACAGGATGAAGTATGATAAAGGAAAACACTACACGTTTTCCACAACTACACTGTTCAGAGCAGACGACTTTGTATGTGAGGTAAAACAAGTCAGGAAGCCTTTGGTAATGTGTTGGGTTGGCTTTGTAGGCTGTCAGTACAAAGTGCACATGATGCAACACAGGTTTAGCAATGCTGGAAACACCTTGTATTCACTTAGCATTTAATTCTGGCTTCATTTTTCGCTGTAGTATGTTGGAAATAAGCAATTTTGTAAGCGCCCCCCCCCCTTCAGTTAACATTCAGTCACGTGAACCCTCAGGTTAAGAAGCCAGCTCTACACAAACGATTCTGAAACCAGAAGCTCATCAAAAACATCTGAAGAGTTCTGTGAAAGAGCAGATACACAGTGGCAAGAACAGAACAAGATATAATATACTTTATTCATCAAAATGCACATCGAGGCTCCAATATTATGAAATCTCCTAAGAGGAAGAGAGTATGTATAATATTTTAGAAATGCCATCTGAGTATCTGAAAAAATAAGACTACAACATATCTGGACTTCAAATTTTTAAATTGAATATTACTAATAGCTAGTTAACTTATCTTAACAAATAACTAATTCTTTTACAAATATTCCAAATACGGGACTTGCAAACTCATTTCAAAAACTTAATGTTTTATATAAAAAGACTTTATGATTATCCTCAAGAACCTTACAAATGGTAGATACACAATTTAAGATAAAAAGTAATTCAATTGGGCATGGTGGAGAATGCCTATACTGTGAGCACGGAGGAGCTGAAGGTAAGAGGACCAGCGGTTAACAGGTCATCCCGAGCTCCACATGGAATTCAAGGCCAGGCTTTGTTACATGAGACTCTGTCATAATACAATATAGCATTCTGTTCTGAAGGAAAAAAGCACTACAAAAATTATGTATTTTTCATTTAGTAAGTATACAACTTTGCAATGAAAATAAGTTTTACAAACAATCTTTATCACCATTTGATCAAGTACCAGAGTAACTGAAATAGAAAAGAAAGCTGTAGAATAGAAAGCGGCTAACTGAGTTATTCTTAGTCACACACTGAAAAATACTTGCTTCAGTGAGACAGCTGATTAGTGCTAGGTTGTGCGAATGAGTCTGCCTGGCTTAATGCTCTGGGTAAGTGATGTTTAAAAGATGTTTTAAATGACTTTCTTACTTTTCTGTTCTACTTTGCTGAGGAGTGCACAGGTTCTCAGATCCATCGCTTCTCAATGATATAGCCACTGGAGATGAGGTCTCAGCTAGACCTTGCCTCCTCTGGTGTTCAGCCATTAGAGCTTCAAGTTGCTTCCTTCTCTGTCGTAGCTCTTCCCTTAACATTTCATGTCTTCTCATGTCTGACCACAACTATTATTTAAAAACCAGAGTCAAGTAAATATTTGGATTTGCTGAATGAAGCCTTAAAGAATAAAAGTCTTAATACTTAATAATACTTAATTCTATCAGTACAACAATATTCTATTTCCAAAGTTTCTATTTTTATTCTAAGATATCCATAAAGGGAACTCAATGGTTAAGAGTATGCACTGCTCTTGCAAAGGATCAGAGTTCAGCTCCCAGCACCCACATCAGGTGACCCACAACTGCCTGCTAAGTCTGACTCCCAGGGATACCTGACACTTCTGGCCTCCGTGGGCACCTACACTCGTGTGTACATGCCTCTACCACACACAACACACATAATTAAAAATACTAAAGTTAAAATCTTTTAAGATGTTCATATGGGTCAAATGGTATTTTAGGGATACAAAAAAAAGCAGTTTTTAACTGTTCATGAAAACAAGAAGCACTAAATATACTTCATAAACTATTTAATAAATGCTATGGTATTATGCAAATCAAGTAAAAATGAAATGTCAAAGAATAGACCATTCTAAATTAAATAATTAATGTTTCCTATAGCTGCTCCTATATTTGCTAATAAGGAATATGACTATTTTAAAACAATATAACTTCAAGAGGGGAAGGTTTATTCCCCAACTTAAAAAAAAACAAAAACAAAATAACAACAACAACAACAAAAAGACATAAAATAATTCACATATATTATCTGTCCAGTAGGTAAAAGGGCCCACAGCAATCCCTCCCCATAAAAACAAACAAACAAAAAAACAAACAAGCAAGCAAAACAACAACAACAACTTTACAGCCTCGGGAATTAGGAGCCAATTCAGGAACAACACAGTAGACTATCTCATACCTCATTATCCACCACTGAAGAATCTTCAGGATCAATAACACACTTGCTTGTACTGCTGTCATTTTCATTAACAGTTGGAGTTGAAGTAATAGCTGGTAGATATTTTTTTGTGGGACCACTACTTATACTAGTGGCTGAGAGCTAAAAACCAAAATATTGTATATGTATATGTGTATATGTATGTATGTATGTATGTATATACATATACACATATACATACACACTTATACAAGTACACACATATATAAACAAATACTATTTATATATATTATGACAAATACTACTATAAGGCACTAATACAATTGAACTTATTTCATAAAGTAGTTATCTTACTTCTTTAGAGCTCTAGTGCCATAATCTGCTATTATGCAACTAAAAAAGGCACCATGATCCAAAGACAACAGAAGAAAACAAACATGATAACAGGCTAAAGGTGATGAGAATTAACAATTGGAACAGTAAAAACATGTAAATCAAATATTAGGGGAAGGGGGAGGTTACATTCAACCCAACCTTGGCACATACTTCTTTGGACATTATTTATATTGAGGATAAAGGACAAAAGAATTAGAAAAAAATGGGAAAAGTACAAACTTAGAAACAGTTGTGTCTGAAACATAATTTGCTATTTTTCTCTTTCTTCCTTAAACAAGTTTAACTACACAGTAAAGTTAACCAGACTGGGGAGATGGTTCAGTGGGTAAAGTTCTTGGTTTGCAAGCTTTGAAGGCCTGCATTCAGATCCCCAGGACTCACATAGGAATCCAGGCATAGCCACAAGGGCCTATAATCTGCTCTGAGACAGAAACAAGAGGATACCAGGGACTCATTGGTCATGCACTTGAATCACTAAGCTCCCAGTTCAGTATGAGAGACTCTGTCTATAAAATATGATTGAAGTGTGGCAGAAGATGGCACCTGACATCAACCTCTGGTCTCCACATAGGCTTGTGTGTACCCAGACAAATGTGCACACACACATACATACAAATGAATATAGCTGCACATAATAAATATACTTTAGGAAGATCTCAAAAAAGAGTATACTATATATCATCCTGACATCTAATATAATTAAAATTATCTTATTCTCTACTCTATCAGAAAAATTTAACAGTACTACATACTAAACAAAGTCATATAAGTTAAAATTAAAGCTATATATAATTATTTCCTTTAAATAACTCATAGAGGAAAAGATCTGGGTGAGAGAGGGGATGTGGAGGGGAATGGGGATGAAGATCAAGTGTGGAGAGAAAATAGGCTGGAGTGGGCTTTGAGTGAGAACCAAAATCAGTGGGGGTGTCTCTACTCAATAGCTGGAGACCTGGGACTGGGAATCGGGGGGTTGGGGGAGCTACAGGGATGACCCTAGCTGAGACTCCCACCAGAGGATATGGAGACTGAAGTGGCCACCTCCTGTAGCCAGGCTAGACTTCCAATGGAGGGAGGCGGGTACTCACAAAACCTTCAACCTCAAATTTGTCCTGCCTAGAAGATGTGTAGGGATAAAGATGGAACAGAGATTAAGGGAATGGTCAACCAATGACTGGCTCAACATGAGACCCGTCCCATATAAGAGAGCAAACCCCTGACACTATTAATGATACTCAGCTATTATTGAAGACAGGAACCTAGTATAACTGACTCCAGAGAGGCTTCATCCAGCAGTGGATAGAAACAGATGCAGAGACCCACAGCCAAACCTCAGGTGGAGCTTGGGGAGTCTTGTGGAAGAATGTGGGACAGAATGAGTGAGCCAGAGGGGTCAAGGACACCACAAGAAGACCTACAGAGTCAACTAATCTGGGCCCATGGGGGCTCACAGTGACTGAACCACCAACCAAGAACATGCAGGGGTTCAACCTAAGTCCCCTACATGTTGGTAGCAGATGTGCAGCTTGGTCTCCTACTGAAATAGAGGCTTGCTCTAGCTCTGTTACCTGCAACTGGATTCCCCTAGGCTGGACTGCCTGGTTGGGCCTCAGTGGGAAAGATTGTGCTTAGTCCTGCTGCAACTGAATGTCACAGGGTAGGGTGGTACCCAAGGGGAGCTCTTCTCTGGGGAGAAGGTAATGGGGGAAGGGACTTGTAAGGGTGGAACTGGGGAGAGGAGGGGGAGGGGCTGTGATCAGAATGTAAAGTGAATAAGTAACTAATGGAATAAAATAACTCATGATGGTTTAAAAGTTTTACTGTATAATCTTAGGTCAATAAAAATGGACTATTGATCTATATCTGATGAATGTAAGCAAGAATATCTTAATGTGATAATAGCTTTGAATTTCCATGTCATGAATAAATGAGTAACTAGCCCAATATAAAAAACAGAAGTAACCATTTAATTCCCATGAACTATTTTTTCAAAGTAAAAAAACCAAAACAAAACAACAAAAATAATCCAAATCTATTTCATTATTTATTATTTCACTCAGTTCAGTAATCAGAAAATTGGCAAATATAATCTGCCACCTATTGACCAGTAAAACCAGACTAGTTCAAAATGACATTAGTTTTTAAACATTTTCAAACACACTGAAAGAAATAAATTTTATAATTACCTGAAGGTCAGGACATGCCTTTTGCACTGCTTGAATTTTCTCTTGAATTTCAATCAATTTCTTTCTTTCCTCCTGTAATTGTTTAAGCTCTCTCTGTTGCTGCTGTAGCTTAGCCTCATAAAATTTCTCTCTATAATTAAATTGACATATTTGTGAACTCTAATAAAATAAGGATACTAAGCAAAATATAACACAGTAAGCACCTAGCTAAATAACTTGCTCTTTAGTTTTTATTATGAAAGTTAAAGTTTATCATACCTTGTTTTTTCATTTACTCCAGCATCTATTTTATTAGAATTTTCTCTTGCATTATTGGAATTTTGTTTGATATCTTCTTCTGCTGCATAGAAATCATCCAGATTTGATGCGGCAGGGACAACCACTTGAGTTGCATCGTCATCCTGAAACAGCAAAATAATATAAAACTATCTGGAAATCCAAAGACATTATCCAATTTACACTTTATATAATTCAGTAGACTAAAATTTGACATATATGTCAATTGATATAAATATTTGATATAGTTTCTACAGAAAACCAAAGTATATCCTCTATCAATGATAAGAAATTTAACTGTTAAAACTAAAATGAGTTAGTTACAATTTTTGTCGTGCTAGAGAATGAATGTAGGTCTAGGGTGTTCTGTGATATACTGACATCCTTAGCCCCGCCATATAAAGTCTTGAGCTGTCAATGCTTAGTGCTATGGTTAGGATAAGGCTTGCATGCATTCCCCAAAGGTTCACATGTTATTTTTAGCCCCCACTGTGAAATATTAGGAGGGTGAAAATTTAATCCTGGTATGATGTTTTGACATGAGGCCTTTTAGAGTTACCCGATTAACTAAATTCATAAAGGTGGAGTGCCCATAGCTGAACACTCATGGCTTTACAAGAAGAGGAAGGGTACAGAAAAGACTACAGGGGCAAGGAAGGTGGAGAGCGCCCTGGAAAACAGGACAGACTCATGCATATACTGTTCGTGCCCCATCCTTTGCCACATACTGTCTTGCACAGCCTTCTAACATTTAACCAGAATGTAGACCCTTAAAACCTCCAAAACTGTGAACTAAATTAGCGTAATTTTTTATGAAGGGACACAACCTCAGGTATTTCATTAGTGTTATGAATTAAAATACATTTAATAAAATTTGACCTGCTTTTTGGGGGATAGAGGGGGGAAATTCAGGATAGCAGGATTTGTATAGCTTGGCTGTCCTGGACCTATCTCTGTAGACCAGGCTGGACTACAAACTCACAGAGCTCTGCCAGCCTTTGCCTCCCGAATGCTGGAATTAAAGGAGTCTGCCAATATTGCCCAGCAACTTGCCATTTCTTTTTTTGTTGAAATAATGAACTATCAAAGAATAGCATTGTGTCAAATATGCAGAAACTAAAAAATTATCACGGAGCAAGAAACTTGATATTAAATCTTAAGATACATCTATTATAGTATTTCAAATAATCCATACCTACTATCCGTTTAAAAATGTCCCTCATTTCCTCATTTTTGTCTTTAATTTTCCAAACAAGTATGAATATTTATGATATAAAAGATAGTAAGATGAACAAGGTAGCTTATTTCCATAATCCTGAGTACTTAAGAGGCTAACAAAGCAAGAGGATCTCTATTAGTTAAAGACCTGCTTGGATTTCAGACAGGGAATTCCTAGTCAGTAGGAGATACAGGATCAGACTTTCTGAAGGGTTGGGAGTTGGCTTATATTTAAAAACAGAAAGGGAGGGAGGGAGGGAAATCCCATCTTAAATCTGTCATGATTAAGTAGAAAAACAATGTTTATCTTGCTATCAGTACATTTGCTTCTGTTGTTAAACTAACGTAATAATTAGAAGGGGATAAAAATGAGCTCCTGCATTTTCTTGAAAATATTTATTTATAGTCCATACTTTTTCTGAAGATTACATCTGAAATTTTCAATGTTCATATGAACAGGAGACTGGCAAGAACTGTGTTATAACTTAAGAAATGAAGAAGCTGTATATGAAGTATTTTCACAAAATAGGACTAAAAAACCTAAAGTATGAGAAATAATGTAAAGCAAAGCTGCCTGAAAGTTACTTCTCATCCTTTAGTTTTTCAATGTCCTATTTTGTTATCTTAGGGCACAGTGGATCTCAGCCTGCCTAATGCTACGACCCTTCGACCCTTTAACACACTTTCTCATGTTGTGGGGACCCCAACAGTTATTCCATTACTACTTCCCAACTGTAATTTTGCTAGTTATGAATAGAAATGTAAATATCTGATATGCAGCCCTGTGAAAGGGTCATTCAACCCCCCAAAAGGGTTTCCACTCACAGGTCTTAAAGGAATGGAAAACTAAGAGATAATAACAATTAGCAAGATGAGTTCTTACAAATATAAGAATATTCAGGACAGCCCAACTTGTTACTACTACTTGTTTCTGAAGCTATTTCATGCTTTTCAAACATTAATAGTCATGTGACCTAAGTTCAAAAAGTAAGGCGGAAATTCAGAGATAGCCCTTCTATCAATTTCTTTAGTGTGCATGCTTTTTCCGACACACTTCACATATATGAGCAAAAATAATAGGCACATATACCTCAAAAGATGTTTATGCACATTTTACATGTGTAGATTTCTACATGTTTATGTACTTTCTTTTCTTCATAGCTCTTCTTCTCATAGAGAAAATTTAGAAAAGGCCAAAATCCAATATATAAACAAGTTATAGTATACCAATATAATAAAAAATGTAATGAAAGGTATGGAGATATGAACTCACTTTGCTTAGATTATCAAATAATAGTGATTCTGGTGAGCAATTAGAAATTTTCCATTCAAGTTAAAAGGTTTGGTAATGCATGCCAATGATCTAACAAAACAGTTGAAAGAAACAACAGAGAAAAAGAAAACAAAGGAATAATTTCGCAAGTTAAAATATTTCTGTTGCTCTAGAAAAATGATACCTATCTTGTCAACTACAAAAGGCTCAGCAGACTTTGGACTACATCAGAGAATAAGGAAGTGTTAATGTTTACAGAATTATCTGTAATATATATACATTATTTTTAAACACATGTATTAATAGTTGAGCTTTACTAATATTCTAAAGTTTGAATTGTCTTTTTTTTTTTTTTTAATTAACATCAAGTAGTTTAAGGTCTTGGGCTTGGGGCTGGAGAGATGGCTCAGCAGTGAAGAACACTGACTGTTCTTCAAGAGGTCCTGAGTTCAATTCCCAACAACCACATGGTGGCTCACAACCATCTGTAATGGGATCCAATGCCCTTTTCTGGTGTGTCTGAAGACAGTAACAGTGTGCTCACATACATAAAATAAATAAATAAATCTTAAAAACTAAAGATCTCAGGCTTTGCTCTAAGCTATAAATTCTGGCCATAATTATGTAATATTGGGCATTTAACTTTTTCCGTTTGTTTAATATCTACCTCATGATGCTTTTATGAGACCTATATGAGGCCAGTGTCATCAGCAAAACACAACCATGCTCCTGTGATCCTATTTACATACGGTTGCATTCTCACCAGTAAGCTGTAAAAGGTATTATATGCTTTAATAAAGACAAAGATATCTACTCTAACCCGGCTCCCCATTTCTTTCTTAGAAAGTCTCTTGTGCCTAAAGCAGGCCTCCAGTTTGCATACAGTCAAGAATAACCTATAACTTCTCCTAATCTGACTGCCTCTACCTCCCAAGTGATAGGACTACCGGTGTGCACCACCATGTCAGGTTCAATTTCTCAAGTTTGCCAGTCTCTGATGTATGCAGCATGTAAACGACTGACCCTTTAATGGGAACTGCTAGGATTCACAGATAGGGCTGGGGAATGGAACTCTGCAGTAACATGCTTAGCCTATCTGCAGGGCCCTCAATATTGCAAGGTTTGATGTAATAAAATGAAAAGAAGTTATAACAACATAATTATCAACCACACACAAAACTTTCACCTTACATGACTGTACTATTTCAACAAACTGACCTGTACCATAGCAACAAGATCTTGGAGCTGTTTAAGTTTCTCTTTTGCAGCCATGAGTCTACTAATCTTCTGTTCAAATTCTTCATCTTCTGGTGCTTCGTCAACCAGACTGCTCCTACGACTAGATAATGAAGCCCCACTGACTCCTTCCTCTTCTACTTCCTCTTCCTCATCTTCACCATGTGCTACATGTAACCTCTGTTCTCCTTCTCTATTGTATCGACAGTCTGTTGAAAACAAGTATCATTCAAGTACATGATTTTAAAACATTAAGAGTACAAATAAAAGATAATCTACTTCATAACAGTAATATGGAAATTTTTCTGTGAATCATACCTAATGGAGGCATGTTTAGAGCTCTGATGTTGGCAGCAGATCTGTTATTAATTTCACAGTTAGAATTAACTGGTCTCCCGTCTCTATTGTTAGAACCACACTGTGTATTACTGTTAGTATTCACTTCATTCCAGGTAGAAGCTACCTGTGGATTTCTGAAAGAAATTAAAGCCAAGTTATTTAGACCAACAAAAATAAATAAAAATTAAAAAAACTACCATAGGCCTATAATAATGTAGCTGCAATCTAAGAATAGCATTAACTAAATCATTTAAGCTGAAATAATAACAGACTCCTGCTTTATTATTTGCTTTTCCATAAACTTAGACATTTATAAGTAAAAGCATCTGCAAACTCAAAACTTAAAATACAGAGGTGGGGAAAATGCTAAGTCTGACACTTCATAAACTTACTTCCATTAAGTAACAAAACCAGCAAGTTTCCTAAATTATTGCCTTCAGTATTTCCTTCTTTTTCTTCATGGGCCAAGAATGATTATGACACTAACAGATAACCTCCATGGTCAAAGCTAGGATATGAAGCTAATTCTGAACTCTTCACTGAGCGCCTCCCTGCCCCAACTCCACGCACATGTACACATCAGATGAATACATTGGGAAGAAGAAACTTGTTGTCACCTAATGTTAGTAACAGGTTCAGAATTTTCATGTTCAGAATCATATTCTGACTCTTCAGTTTCTTCATCTTTTGTATTTTCATTTACAGCATCTGTCATCATATCTGATGTTTGTTCATAATAATGAACTAATTCTCTCAGTTCATTCAATCTCTTTTGAACTTCATTTAACTTCCTGATTAAAAAAAAAATGTAACATTAACACCAACACCATTTTAGAAAACGAAAAAAAAACCCTTATTTTCACTTAATAGCAGTTGGCACACACACCCACATGCACAGATTTAGACCAAGTTCTCAGGGCATCTGTCAATTTTAAAGATAGTTTCAACTGAACATGTTGTCACATGTCTTTAATCCTAAAACTTAGGAGGCAGAGGCAGACATATCTCTGTGAGTTCAAGGCCAGCCTAGTCTATACAGTGAGTTCCAAACCAGCCAAGACTGGCTATATAGTGAGATACTGTCTCAAAACACACGGAAACAAAAAGCAAAAGAAAACTCCAACAGCATGAATTGAATGTCATATATATCACCCCTGTTTTTCAGGCGCAGAAGCAAATGCTTTCTAAGTGTTTTGCCACACTGACACAGTCTTGTATAATATAGTTCAGGGGTATGACTCTGGAGCATAGGGCTTGTTTGAATATTAAACTATTTTACCTATAGCTCTTGCTATTTGTAACCCTTTCCCTGAGAAATGATTAGCAGCAGGTTGCAGGAACTATCTCAGCAACGCCGTGTTTCTTTTAGCCAACTGATAAGATTCACAGATATTACATCTCCTCCTTCTACCATATATCTTAAGAATGTGTATCTTACTAAACTTCAGTTTCTTATAAATTTTCAAGTTTAAAATATTGTCCTCATTATTTAGCTATTTAATAGATGTGAAGAATGATTGCAAAAAGTATTTTACTGTAGTTTTTCAGCTGGATTTAGATGACCTTCATTTTCACTCTCATTCTGAGAAACTAGAGAGGTGGCAGGACAAGGAACGGATGAGATAAGACTATTGGCCTCTCCATTGACAGCTGATGCAAAGCCCACAGGAGCAGAGAGAGCTACAGTTGAACTCTTCTTATCCCCACTTCTTTGGAGAGAGGTTGAAGGCACAACTATAAAAGAGAGAGAAAAAATAAGCAATTAGCAGACTAAGCATGGTATGAACCAGCATATATTTACAGTCTGGATTCTCACAAAGAAAATAAAATTAGTTAGCATCTTAAAACCTGCAGATTTAAACCTTGAAAGCTTATGTACATACATAGGCCACTTGCTAACATAGCTCAACAACTAAACACATCAAAATACACGAGGAAAAGTATTTTTACTTCCTCCTTACAGACTGTCTAGAACTTTTGCATTACAGCTACTAGATTAAAATACAAGGTTAAAACAAGACAGAAACTGACAAGAATTACAATTTTATATGCTAGAAAAACAATTAAAAAAAAAACACAGGATAAATTTATCTGAGATTAAAGAGAGTGAGTCACTATGTCTGATGTATAGAACACAAAAGGCCAATCCTAGCAGGTAATTAATTGTTAAGACTATAATTTTCTACCTCCAACTACTTCAAAACTACAGCCATTTATTTCTTCCTCAATGGACCTATCATTGTTTACTTCTCACTTTAATGCCACAATTATTACAGTTGGTTTCCAATGGTCTCATTATACTAGTCTTTAATCATTCTTCCTTTTACTACAGCTCTTACATGCTTTTCTAGAAGGAGTAGTTTCTTAAGAGTTGTCAGGCAGCAAAGCATGACTTTCTTTGTATATAAAACTGAGACAAAGCCATAAACAGACCTTTCAAAGCTTAAGTTTTCCTTAGTTGTCTTCCTCTGTTCTTTTTTTTGTTTGTTTGTTTGTTTTGTTTTTCAAGACAGGGTTTCTCTGTGTAGCCCTGGCTGTCCTGGCACTCACTTTGCAGACCAGGCTGGCCTCGAATCCTCTGTTCTTAAACGTTAACAACTAATATTATCCTCTACAAGAAGAGAAAGGTAGCTGAGATTAAGACGGGTGAAATGACTGTGTTTCAGGGCAGAAATAGCAGAGAAACAGGAGATATGTGAAGAATAAAGAACTAATATTCCAAGATGGATGTGGCAATGCAAACATATAATCCCAGACCTGCAGAGACCGAAGCAGGAATAATGAAAATTTGAAGTGGGCCTGATTGCCATTGTAAAATCTTATCTCAAAACACAAAAGAGAACATCCGATTCTTTTGTTATTTTGAATGATTTATTTATATTTTATGTATATGTACCTGTGTGAATTTATGTTCATCACATGCATGCAGGTGCCCATAAAACCCAGAGACCATCAGATCCCCTGGAACTGGAATGATAGGCAGTTCGGAGCTGCCTGTCAGATCTGGGAAACAAACCTGGATTCTCTGCAAGAGCAGTAAGTGTTTTTGGCTGCTGAGCCATCTTTCCAGGTCAAGAATGGGGATTCTAAAAATGGTGTTCCTATCCATTTTAATTTTTTCATTCAGACAAAAATGGGAATGTTACAGTAATAATAATGGCCAGCTGGGGTTACCCAAGCTGATTCCAAGTTCCAGCACTTAAAAGCTCCTATTACTGTGGGGAAGAACTAGGGTTGAGAATGTAACTAGAGACTAGTTCTAAATTATCCCTCACAACCTCATTTTTTTTTCTTTTATGAATAGATTTAACATCTATTTGGCTCTTATCACATAAAAAAAAAAGCTTATTAAAAGGCTTTTCAGATTCAAGATTCTTTTTCAAATATTATTTTTTTCAAACTAGTTATTAACGTATCAAATACATACTGACCACCATGTGTACTTACATGCCCTTTACATAATATTGCTGTATCTGATTTACTCACATGATGAGTTGTTCAGATGCTGATCTCGAAGGTTATGAAGTTCTCCAAGTAATTTGTCCATTTTCTGTTTCTTTTCCTGTAGTACTCTCATTTTGCTAAAAAGCTGTACTTTCTCATCGGGTAAATGTTCAGAAACGGAGGGATTTCTGCTCTGAGAAATCTCTCTAGTTAATGAAAGACTTTCTGCCTGTCTTCTGTTGTCTGGAACAGCTGGAGGCTTAAGTTTAAAAAAAAAAAAAAAGAAGAAGAAGGAAAATATTTAAAACAAATAAATTAAGTTGCATTTTACTGTACGTTGACATTTATTTTGTTTCCTATTTTGTTATTAATACCATCCTTCCATTAACAATCTTATACCTATGTTCTTCGATTACCCAAGAGCGTCTTTACATAAGGTCTGACGGGGCTCATTAGAAAACTTTACTAATCTTTGCTAGATAGCTGTCCAAAATGAATGGCTCGCCTTATTTTCTTGGTGGGAAAAACAAGAATTGCTACCTTTCCCAGTGAGAGGCAATGTTCACCCATTCTTCTCCAGATCCCACACTCAAAATTCACATGCATATAATTATTTTACAAAGTTCACAAAACTAAAACATTATTAATTCTAAAATTGTCCTGCTAGATATGACAGCACAAGCCTGTAACCATAGTGCTTTAAGAGGCTAGCACAGAAAATGAAAAATGTGACGTCAGCCTGTCTTACAAAGTAAGACTTTGCTTCAATACTAAACCAAGCAAAAATACTCAAAAGCCTTTCTTAAAATTGTCAGGAAGATAAAATAACGCAAGGGCATAAACTTAAAACTAACTTTAAAGGATCCAAGAACCAAAATGGCTCCCCCATCATTGGGAAGAGAAGCCCCTTGGTCTTGCAAACTTTAGATGCCTCAGTACAGGGGAACGCGCCAGGGCCAAGAAGTGGGAGTGGGTGGGTAAGGGAGTAGGGTGGGGGGTGTGTGGGGGACTTTTGGGATAGCATTGAAAATGTAAATGAAGAAAATACCTAATTAAAAATAAATAAATTAAAAAAAAAAAGAATGCATCTTTTGAAAACCTAAAGACAAATGTTCATCATCCTTAGCAATCATGGAAAGGCATTAAAAAAACGTTGAGAAATTTATTTTACCACACTTAAAATGGATATAAACAACAACAAAATGCAAAAAAAAAAAAAAAAAAAAAATCAACCAAATAAACAACAACAAAACCTAAAAAAAAAAAAACTAATTTTAAGTCTCTGTTTGTTTATTTTTTTAAGCCAGGGTCTCATTATGTAGCCCTGGCTGTTCTAGATCACACTACATAGTTCCATCTGCTTCTGCCTCCCAGTGCTAGGATTAAAGCATGCACCACCATACACAGCCTAACTTCAAGTCTCAAAGGTTATAACCACCCAGTGTTTAAAAGAGGTCAAAAGAATGCTTATCTAACAGCCTACACAGAGAAAAAAAACCTGTACTACTCAGCACAGTTAAATTAGCTTTTCTGGGTGTGGATCCATGGCTCACTGGTTAAGAGCACTTTGCTGCTCTTACAGAGGACCCAGGTCCTAGCATGTACATGTACATCAGGCAGTCACAATTACTGTAACACTAGTCCCAGATCTGTTGTCCTCTTCTGACTTCTGTATGCATATGATACACACACACACATTCAGGTACACATATACAAATAAAATAAATCTTAACAAAGTACATACATTTTCCTCTAACCTAAAATTTCTAAAAAGATAGTGTTAAGAATTATATGGGGCCCACTCAAATCTTACAAATCATATTTTGGAGGTTGATGGATTCTGTATCCACTTTTCCCCCTTTTTTGTTTTTCAAGACAGGGTTTCTCTGTGTAGCCCTGGCTGTCCTGGAACTCACTCTGTAGACCAGGCTGGCTTTGAACTCAAAGAGACCCAGCTGTCTCTGCCTCCCAAGTGCTTGGATTAAAACTGTGCTCCACTACCACCCAGCTCCATTTTTTTTAAACAGTCAAGTCAGGTGATATTTATGTTTACTGAGGCTTGAGATCCACTGGGTTAATTACTGTGATTTCTAAACTTAACTATAGAATCTAATCACCTGAGAATCACGAAGCTGATTATGGAAACGCTGAATTAAATCATTCAGTTCTTCATTTAGTTCAGATGTGATGCTGACTCCAGATAAGCTTCCTGTAGTTTCTGTAACAACTGAAAACAAAATGCAATACTATACTCAGTATAAATGAGCACCAAGTGACGCATACATTGTGAGGGGGAGAACTTCAACCGAACATGAGTATGAAACTTTTAGTTACCTTACTTATCTCTCAGCCAACCACTTTATTAGTTTATATCTAAAAAACAGAAAAATAATGAGACAACTGCTAAACTCTAGTGACTCATGTTTTTCAATCTCAACTTACAAGAAAAGCTAGGATTGTAGTCCCAATTAATAAATGTGATTTGGTTGGTCAGAGATAGAAAGGCTTTATCAGATAGAAGGAACAGTGCTGACTCTGCCTCCTACAAGAAAACCAATACTGCAATTCAGGAATGGGCATGTTTTTCTACAAAGTATAGACTGAAAAGTAGCATGGCTTTCTGGAATACAGTTCTTGCCTCAACCACCCATTTCTCCTATTAAATAATGGCAAAAAAATTAGCAATATGTAAATAAGATTGACAGTGTTCCATAAAACCATGCCATAAAGTAGACCAAATCCAGCTAGCCAAGCTTTGTACTCCCACAGTTGAGTAGATAATTTTACTGAAGTAGCTGCTTGTGATAGAGCAGTTTCAGTAAAGACCACAGGTTTTGGGCTGGAGAGATGGCTCAGCGGTTAAGAGCACTGACTGCTCTTCCAGAGGTCATGAGTTCAATTCCCAGCAACCACATGGTGGCTCACAACCATCTGTAATGGGATCTGATGCACTCTTCTGGTGCATCTGAAGACAGCAATAGTGTACTCATATACATAGAATAAATAAACAACAACAAAAACCCACACAACAAAAATCCTCTCATCCTCCTAAAGCACGTTTCTGAAGACAATACTGACAATACCTACTGCTCTCTACCCAGTTCCCCATCTTTATCCTTTAGCCTTTTAATTTTTAAAAGCCAGAAGCCATCTTTTTAGCCTTTCAATGTTAAAAGCCAGAAGCTACAAAATGCTTTTTCTTAAAAAGAAAATAGCATTTTCTGCTACAGCAAACAAACAAACCAAAACAATAACAACCAAAAAGTAAAAACTAGTATTTGAGACTGACAGAAATCTTTTTCTAGTCTAAACTCTCTGTGTAAAACACCAACATTACAATTCAGATAATTAACAAACAACTTTCTGGACAGTAAAAATAAAGCACTCCTTCTCTAAGGAAGATGTGTTGTGTCTCCAAACAAATTAGAAACACTAACCCTTGCTTTCATCAGTTTTCTACTGTAAAATTTCATAAAACACAAGGAAAAACTTTTAAAAGTAAGCTAAAGTTCTTGTTGAAGAAGTATATAAAGCTCAAATATAAATCTAATTACAGCCTTTAATTGAAATTCCTAATAGTATATTTTGTAAAAGAAATTATTTGTATATTTTAACCTAAAATTCAATAGCTTTCGACTAATATTCTACTAATATTTCTACTAATTTTCTACTAATTTCTACTAATATTTCTACTAATATTCTCTAATAAAACCTAGCCAAGTAAGAGACTGTGTTTGACATCCTTTTCTATGAAACAGTCCCAAGGGTAAAAAGCCTTAGCCAGTAGCCTACAATTCTGATGATCCAACAACTACTCAAGATTGTGGAGAAGAAATTAGGAACTTTGTGAGCCCCACTGCTCCACAGGATGCACAGGCAGTAACGGCTGTGAGCATGATACAGACACTACTTCAGTAATGCAGCCACTGGTTAGTTGCCCATAAACCTGTGAGCAACCCACAATCCTGTAGGCAACCTTCATGAAACTTACAAAAAGCAAATAATTAATAATAATAAATAAATACTGGCCTAATTATAATGCTCAAAGATAAATAAACTGAGAATTGATATGAAGACATAATTATAATTAAGCCAATGGAAGTCTATTATATTACTTTGCAAATATATACAATTGCTATCTGTCAATTAAAAAATAAAACTTAAAAAAAAAACCTTAGCTTTTATTGAGTTTTAATAAGCAAAATCTTACTTTTAACCTAATAACTTAAAACAGGTGACTCAATACTAATCAATTCTATTGTCACTTATAGTTATATACAGTTCTGAAGGAAAAAGGGAAAAAAAAAAAAAGGTTTCGAGTCTCACCAAATACTAAAGTATAATAGCAGCTTTAAAAGTTCATATAATACTTCTATGAAGTATTATAGAGAAGGGTAGCTATGTACACATATGTGTACATCAGAGGTTGATTTGGGGTATCTTCCTTAGTCACTCTCCATATTATTTTTGAGACAGGATTACTCACTGAGCCCAAAGCTCATCAACTGGCTAGACCACAGAACCCCAGGGAATCCTCTTGTCTCTGTCCCTTCTGGAGCTGGGACTACAGATGACTTGGCTTTAATGTGCTTGTTGAGGATCCAAACTAAGGTCCTTATGCTTGTGGAACAAGCACTTTACCAACTGTACCCTAAGAATTCTTTGAGCCTCCTTGCCTCGGACTTCAGTGTGCTGGGATTACAGGTGTTATGATACCAGGCCTGGCTTATTATTTTTTAAACCTTCTTTGCAAGACAAATAACAACAACAATCTTAGCTGAGTGAGATTAAAAACAAAAACAAAACAAAACAAAAAGGCAGTAATTCCTGCAAAGTGGAAACAAAAGAAACAAGAGCCCTATCACTCTGAGGTTACTAAACAGTACTACATACAGGCCCATCTGTTTTACCTCTCAAAGGTCTGTACGGTATGATAGCCAGGAGTTGTTCCTGCAACCTCTTCTGTATAACCAGAGAAAAGCATAGAACAGAGTAAACCTGGCTTGCAGGTTGCTAAACTAGTCAACCACCGAGATCTGATAATACAGTAATAGCAATTCATTTTGTAATAATGAGCCTTTCTTCTAAAGCGATTATTCTGTGACTATCACATACCAGAGTCATCCATCACAGCTATAGCTTGCTCTGCTTTATGCTGCAAAGCTAGAAGAGCAGCCTGTCGGCCCTGCAGAGCTCGCAGCTGCTCCTGCTGTTGTAACATTCTTTTTAATAAATCATGTTGTTTCTTCAAATTTTCTGTCTCTTCCATAGGCTCCTGCTGAGGATCTCTGGCCTGAAAAATAAGACCAACAATACTAATACCTGACAGTTGAAATCCATGGGACTGTTTCATTTGCTAATGGCAAAGTACAGCAGATACTAGTTTCAATTAAATACACAACCCTAGATACAGTTTTAATAGATTAGAAAATTGGTATGTCCCACACTAAAAACTGAGTACTTTTACAGTAAAAAACTATGAGCAGTTAAAAGGAAGGGAATAAAACTCTTAGAAAGCAGAAGGTTCAAATTATAGGAAGGCAAATGGAGCTATACATACTGCAGACAAAATAATAGGGAACCAATTACAAATTATACTGAGTTAATGTTCTCAAAGATTTTCTCTATATACTATCAGGTAGCAACATTTTCTATCATTCCAGAAGAGAACTTTTAACATACACAACAAAAGCAAAATAAGTGAGGGCAGGGGAGGAGAAGACAGAGACACAGAGAATATACCAACTTCTAACCAAGGTCAAGAATTTTTAAATATATTTGATTATCTTATGTAAAAAGGCTAACTGAAGCACATTAAATATATAACAAAGCAGAAAACTCTATTTTGTATCAAGTGGTTTTATTAGTTTTTAACTCTTAAATTACGTCCATTTAGCTGAGTTTGGGGCATAAACTGAATCTGGAAGACTTCCCCAATACAATAAAAATTTATCATCCTCTCTATATGCAACATAAAAGATTTAAATAGGGACTACTTAGAAGAAACTACCAATGGGGGTGGAGATGACTCAGCAGTTATACATGCTTGTTACTCTTGCATAGGACCCAGCCAGGTTCACTTCCCAGCACTCACATAGAGGTTCACCACCACCTGTAACTCTAGTTCCTAGACTCTAATACCCTCTTCTGATCTCTATGGGCATCAGACATGCATAGGATACCCACACATACATACAGGTAAAACACTTATACATGCAAAATAAAACAATATTTTAAAAGAAAAAATTTAAAGAAGTAATGACCAAATGGGCTGATGATATGGCTTAGTGGTAAAGTTCTTGCTTTAAGGCCACGTGTGTTCAAAAAACAAACAAACAAACAAAACCAAACACATACACAAAATTAAAATTTAAAACACAGCTGAACAAAACTACTCAAACTAATCAGAACTAATCAAAAAACAGAAATGTAAATACAGCCCCAAACAATAAATTTTAAGCCCAGTTATATATAAAATATATTGTAAAGATATTCTTCATAAATGATTTACCATCAAAATATTTTAAAGTTCTATTATTTTAATCCATTGACAAAAAAATATCCCCTTTAATGTATTGATTTGGCTTCAAATTTGCCACACTAACAAATTTTTGTTGGGAATATAAAATTTTAAATGATTTCTCCCCTAAAATTACAAAACAAAGTAAAAAGTTAAATGATTTCTTTTGAAAGTAAAAATAAATACACTGATCTACTTTCCCTGGGCAAATGTGATTTCTAGAGAAACCACAGGGAATACAGACAGCTCAAGAAGTTTCCTTCTGGATGACATCCTTCACCAGCGTTACACAAAGCCTCTTCCATCTACCTCCTCCAAGTAGAACCATCAATACTGTAAATAAGACTGGGTAGCCATGACAACATCTTACATTGTGACTTAGAAATGGGGGGAAAAGGTGAAGAAAGTACAGTTAACTATTCAGAGAAAGTTAAGATGAAACTAGAAGTTTAGTGCAGGTTGATGACACCTAACAACTTTTATATACATATAATTTACATTTCAGATTAGTAGTTATAATCAACTATGAAGAAAGCTGGGAAGCTAGCTGGGTGTAGTGGTGCATGCCTTAAATCTCAGTACTTGAGAGGCAGAGGCAGCTATAACTCTGAATTCAAGGCCAGTGTGGTCTATAAGAGTTCCACCCTAGCCATGAGTTGTACCCTAGCTACACAGTAAGACCCTGTCTTTAAAAACGGGGGGGCGGGGGGGGCGGGGGGGGATTGGGAGGAGGCAAATTGAACTGCTTGCCTTATAAGCATAAGAACTTGAGTTGGATCCTCAGAACCTGTATTTTTTTTTAGAAAAAGGCTAGAACTAGTGGTCCACACTTGTAAACTTACTCCTTCAAAGGTTGGGAGAAGCAGATACGTGAAACCCATAGCCAATCTCACTGGTTTATTTGATCCAGTTACAAGCCAATGAAAGGCACTGTCTCAAAACAAAGGTGGGACAGTACTCCTCTCACAAAGGATAGGTATACATGAAGCTGTTACAGAATACAAAATATTACATCTATAAAATACACCAAAAATATCAGTCTTCATAGATAGTTATTTTATATCAACCTGCAAACTCATAAGGCTGTTTTCAGCTCCGAATCTAACGTAGAATCGATTTCAAACCTTTCTCTCTATTCTTCAAACACAATATATTTTGTATCTCTTAGAGGGACAAAGTGGAAGGAGTTAGAGTTAACGGATTCTATAAACAGAAAACAAACTTAAAAGTCAAGTGATACAAAGTGAGGTTTTATTTAATTAAAATCATTTGTGAATTATGTGCAAGTATGCTGCATTAGGATGACCTAATAATCAAGACTAGGGTTGGCAGAATGGCTCAGCAGACTAGAGAGCTTGTCTTACAGCTAAGCATTGAGTCTGATGACCTGAGTCAATCCTGAGGACCCACATTGTCTAGGGAGAGCAATAAAGGTTGTCCTCCACAAGCATGTTGTGGCCCACCACAGGCATACACTCACACACAATAAAAATAAAAATTTTGTTTTAAAAGATCAAGATTAAGTATAGTTAAATTGTGACAAATCCCTGAACAAGTTTAAGTTATAATTATTCTTATTTGTAAGAATACTTTCCAAGAGACAGAAACAGAAGGGCTTTGGAGGGTTGTTTGTTTGTTTGTTTGTTTGTTTAATGAACTACCACAGGGTGAAAGAAGACCTGGTAAACGTGCTACAGTGTACTGTATAAGGAAGAAAGACAAATTTTAAGGCATACCTGGAGTAGTTCACATCCCTTTTGCCCCTTCAATGCTATTAAGTGTAAAGATAACCAGGCACTTCTCTGCTTAAAGGGGTACCTTAAGCTTAGTGCTCTGGATAACTAAAGACAACGCCTCGACACACCAAAAAAGTAATAAAAAAACTGCCAAAATATGAGGTTGTTTCATCATCTTAAACATCAAAAAAAAAAAAAAGAAAAGAAAAAAGAATGAAAGGAAAGAAAGAAGGAAGGAAGAAAATATAACTATAAAGTAAAAAATGATCATTGGTAACAAGCTAACAATAAAACTTACGAAATTACTATGGTGTATCCTAAACTATTAAATCGATATTTAGCTCTTGCTAAAAGGATACACATGCTTTTACAAGTGTTATTTCTTTCAAATGTATTAGAAGAACTACAGAAACTGCCTTCTTCACTTAAGTGCTTTTATACAAATCACAGGAAACTAAAACAAAAAACATTAAAATCAAACACTGAAGAAGAAAATCTAGCAAAACATTAAAACATCAATGAGCAAATCAACTAACTAATTTTTTTTTTCCAAGAGGGAGAGAGAGGAAGAAGAAAAGATTTTAAACAGTAACACAAATAAATACAAGCCAAAAGCAGAAAAAAGCATCTCTTCCACGAAGGACGGAAAACCTAAAATCTTGTACTGTTTTCTTTTACTCTAATGAACTTTTATAATAATAATAAAAAAAGTTAAAGTATCTTTCGAATTCATAAACACTAGTATTATAAACAAGAGCAACTTAACAAAAAGAACAAGTTATTATTCTATAATTTATAATAAATCAAAATCAGCTACCATATTTTATCCATGCAGAGGTGTATTCTAAAGCAAAAAGATTTAAAAACACTTAGCAACAGCATTTTACTAAAACAGATTACAGTATATCAATGGAGTTGATAATTTATAGAGTTAAGAGTAATAGCAGTTAACAGAAAAGCAAATAAAGAAGAAATAGAACTACAGAGCTGCTCGTTTAAAGACTTCCCAAGTTAACATTGTGAAGTATACCTTTGAGGGAAATCCACGTTTTCAGTTACATTTCCTATTAGGTCTCAGTTCCCTGTCATTCTGAGGAGCTTTGTCACCTTTCCCTTTAGGACTTGTAGTAACATCAATGTCTGAAACCTGTTCTTGGGAAGCTGAATTCCCTAGTTTGTCCTCAATGCAGGGCCGAATTCTCATGACTAAAAGATGCCTCCTTCACTAAATAGTGTAACATATTAAGTTAACTCCTGTTATATGTTAACATAACTCCATATATGTTAAACTCCTGTTTAACATATAAGCCAGCCTTGTAAATAAATACAATAATGTCTCGTTTCACCTTAAAGATAAATTTAACCCAAAGCCATCCCCAAGAGGAAGTAAACTTAATTAGACTTTCAAGTTTCTACAGAATAAAGTTACTTATTAAATATAAGCAAGCACTATATCTGCGACAAGTTTGAAGTATAGAAAACTGCTAAAGCATATTTTAACATTTATTTGGTACATAACAATTTACAAAAGGCCATGATTTTTTATCATTATGAAGGAAATTCTCATCACAGTAAATACTGTGGATTTTAGTATGTAAATTACAATCAACTGTAACATTCCCCATCCCTCTCCTATAAAATCCTTTCCTCAGCCAACCCTAACCCTGCTGCTGCTGCTGCTGCTGCTCCTGGTATGAAGAGAGACACTATTCCCAGGACCACTATGACAGAAAACAATTCCCCACAGCTGAATCCACTCTTCAACAACTGTTTGGATCAAACCCCCTGAGTATTTCCTAAATAAAAAGAAAAAAAAAATCAAATTTCTTACTTTAAAAAGGGCTAAATAGGAAGGATAGGGAGGAGAAAAGAAACAGGTAAAATTTGTAGAGCAGTAATTAAAGGAAACAAACCCTCAAATTCCTAGTGCTGAATGCTATCTTGAAATATATTACAAAAATCAATACATGGGTGCTAATCATTACAAAAAAAAGGCTTACTTTAGTAGCACTACGTGTTTAACAGCTACACACGCGTATGATTAGAATGTTGCTTCCATAGTGTAGTGGTTATCACATGCACTTCAGGGAAGTGCACATCTGTTCAAATAAAAGTGTTTAAAAGCCAAGCAGTTTTGAAATATACTACATTCTTTGAACTAAATAATCTTATAACCTTTTCTTTCTCCAGAGTCCTATAAATTACTCTTTCCCAAGAGGAAAATGTTTTATTAATTTTATTTTATAGTCAGAAACCACATTACTTTTTCTTCATTGAGAGTAAATAATGTTAATATCCTGATTCATTTATTAGCTGTTATTTCAACGTTTTATTAGACATCTAGCTTTGTTAAAGTACTACAGCATGAGAAGTTTTCAAAAATCTTAGCACATTTAAAATGAGTCCTCACCAGAAAATGAACGTGAAAACTTCTCCAGCAATTACATGCTTAATATTCATGAGTATCACACCCTAGTGATACTAACAGTTTTATACCTACAATGAATCTAAGTTTGCCAATGCTTCTTAAAACCAGGAAAGCTGTGCTGAGCAAAACCAACTTCACTGACATTTCTGTACAACGAAATCTAAAAATGACTAGATTTCCAACAATGTTAGTAATAAAGCTTTCAAACTTCTGTGTTTAGAAACTATATATACCATTAACATTTTGAGGGTTTCTTTCCTAGAATACACTTTTTTACTAAAGAATGCCAAAAAACTATCATCTTGAAAACTGGAGGAAAACCTTACATCTTCATTTCCAGCACTTTAATTACCAAAAAGCGGCTTACCGTGGTATCTGAAGCCTCAGACTGCACATCTGCGTTTAGCGATGTGCTCTCAGCTACAGAACCAGATCCCACAGCTGAGTCTACAGTCCGAACATCCTCCTCCTCATTTTCTCTAGCCTGAAATATTTTAGTGGTATAAATCATACAACTATTAAAAACGGCAATAAAAATGTTATAATGGATGGCACGATTTTGAAAATATGTTAACTCCTCTGGAGTGACATCAGAATGTCATCAGTATTTGTACATGGTACATCATAAAAATAACATACATCACTTAAAGTCTAAAACTTACAAGGATTTTCTGTAGAAATTTCATGTATGACTTTTCTTGCTCTTTAAGATGCTCTATCAGATGAGTAAGGCGCTCAACATTGGCAGATCTTTCATTTTTCTCTACAAGATCTTCTCGCATAGAACTAGCTTTAGTGATATAGTCACGAATTTGAACAAGCCTGCTTACAATCTGTAGGAAAATGTTAAAAAGAAAAATAAGAATGGCAGTATACACCATATAACACCAAGCATAATTTATAGCAATAGTGTTATCAAGCAAACATATCTAGGTTTACCATATACATTTATACAGGCAAGAAATCTTTAAACTTAGATTTTTAAAAATGAAAACATAATCGTCAATAAACTTCAATCACCATCAATCTAAAAGTAATAATAAAACTAGTTTAGTTTATATTATCTGAAAAATTGCATGGAGTTGGTGTTGTCCTTCTATTTTTCTATTTTACGTGATTTCCAGGTACTGAATGCTCAGGTGCGGCGTGTAGACAGCAGAGGAGGCCCAGTGAGTGAAGTCCTACAGTTCACAGCAGCACAGCCATGTGGCTGTTCTTTCCTCATTCCCTCATTGTCCCTACAGAGTGCCAGGACCCAAGCACTGTAGGTTCTCCCACTAAGTAATCTCACCAGGCCCCAAAATTGTGTTTACAAAACAAAGTGCTAAGAAATTATTTTATCTATTCCGTAGGTGGCAGGGGTGGGGGTCTCCCGTGTGCACGATGATATATGAATACGTATGCACAGATGTGCCAGAGGCCTAAGTGCACTATGTTCTCTCCTTCCACCTTTACGTGGGCTCCAGGGATCATAGTCAGGTGGCCAGGTTTGCACAGCAAGCACCTTTACCCTCCGCGCCATCTCACTGCCCCTAAATAGTCCTTCTAATAGTTCTATCTCTTTATAAATAATTGGTAGTATTATAAAAGTAAAATTAAAAGTAGTATACTTTTGGGGCTGGTGAGATGGCTCAGCAGGTAAGGGCACTGACTGCTCTTCCAAAGGTCCTGAGTTCAAATCCCAGCAACCACATGGTGGCTCACAACCACCCATAATGAGATCTGACACCCTCTTCTGGTGTGTCTGAAGTCAGCTACAGTGAATTTATGTATAATAATAAATAAAAATAAAAAAGTAGTATACTTTTGAAAATATTTTCCAAAAATATCAACACTGTCTTATTCTTTTTTTCGTGATTTACTTTACTTTAGTTGTATACATGTCAGTAGGCAGTGCATGTGAGCACAGGTGCCTGTGAAGAGCAGACCTATCAGATCTTCCTAGAGCCAGAGTTTCAGGAGATGTGAACTATCTAGTCTGTATGTTGGCAACCAAACTTGAGTCTTCCACAAGAGCCATATGAGCCCTTAACCACTGAGCCATCTCTTCAGCCCCAATAGCTACACTGAAAAAAATTCTTTTTTAAAAAGCCTAATCATACTGACTCCAATACCCCTTTATTAAAAATTAGCAGTTCAGGGCTGGAGAGATGGCTCAGTGGTTAAAAGCACTGACTGCTTTTCCGAAGGTCCTGAGTTCAAATCCCAGAAACCACATGGTGGCTCACAACCATCTATAATGAGATCTGATGCCCTCTTCTGGTGTGTCTGAAAACAGCTACAGTGTACTTACATATAGTAAATAAATAAATCATAAAAAAAAATTAGCAGTTCAGTATTTCACAAATTAGAGATTTAATGAACACAAATATGTAATTTCCCAACCATTTAGAAATAAAGTATTATTCTACTTAAAATAAATATGGTAGATTATTGAAGAGGGCTAGAGAAAAGCTAATTCCACCTAAGTGAAATTCCTACATGCATAGCCTAATACGCCTTAAGATCTTCATGTCTATACTTTTAGATAAACCCATTTTATTACCTGGCTGCTCTCCATTGCAGGCTCCCCTCTCCCATCTTCTTCAGAGACTTGACAGTTTTGCAAAAGGTCATTACTTAGAGCAGAAGCAAACAACTCTTTGCACTGTGCTGACGTTGTCGTCTCTCTTTTTGGAAGACTTGCAGTAGCATCCTTGCTCTTGTTAGTATTAATCTGCATAGGCAAAAAGTTGAAGGGCTTTCGGTTTTCACTAAGCTGACGTTTGTTGTTAGCCGCTGTTGCTCTACCTTGAGAATCACTTCCAATACTTCTCTATACACAAAAAGGAAACCAAATCACATAAACATTAATCTTTCAACAAATTTTTAGGATTCCACTGTTCTTAGTTTCAACATTAGATGAAGTGTCTATAGTTCTGTAAAAGAGCTTTGAGATTCAGATCTACAAAATTATGCTACATTATCAAAATGTTATTACTCTCATTTTTTGAGATAATGCAGTTGATAAATATGAATGATTAGTCTAACACAGTACTGTGGGCTACATTATAATCCATATCGCTTTTTATTTAACAAAATTCATATAGATGTTGGATCCAATGAATTGGTATTAACTAATAGAAAATAAGCACAATGATTTATCTACATGAAACACTATCTGAAAAAGGAGTTTAGAATTGGCAATACAGCTAGACAGACTGCTTACAAAGTATCTTTAAGACCCTAAATTTAATCTCCAACACCACATACACATACACATGCACACACAAATCAGTTTAGTGCCTGGCATATGTGTATATAGCACATTTACATAATCATTTACACGATCACTGTCATATTAGACTTGAACCTATTATTCTATATGTTTGAAAACCTCTATCTCTGCAAGACAGAGATATGACAATAAAATACTGGTAAAAATACCAGTGAAGAGATTTATTATCATTTCTATTTGCCATTAGATCTAAATTTCATTTTAGTGAACTTTATTATAAGTTAGTTATATTCTAAACTTTAGATAACCAAGCACATTCACACTTATCCAATAAATGTGCTAAACTTATCTACTTAGCAAAATCTACTTTCATAATTTAAGCTAGCTATTAGAAAATAACCCAGAGAGAAGTAGCTTTGGCAAATGTAAAAATATAACTTTGCTTCTTATCATCAGAATTTAAAATTTTTCCCAATCTTTTATTCTTAAGATATACTACTTAATCCATTTCAAGTATTTCCCACAGTTATATCTTATTTTGAAAGCAATTCACAAACCTGATCTAAATCACTGAAGTTTATCCGCTGTTTAAGTTTCTCTAGTTCTGCCTGCTCTGGAACAGACATCTGAGTCATATATCTACTGTGTGGAAACGTATGTGGAATCTTTGTTCTTCGCCTTCCAACTCCTGGTGATGACTCCGGAGAAATATCGTTAGTTACCCTCTTATCACTTGCTACACCAAACTTTTTCTTATTCTTTTCTGATGATCTATTGGCCTTCTTCTGTTGGCCACCCCACTCCTTTAAAAAAGTAAAAGCAAAAGTTAATCTGACCAATTCAAACCAGAAAAATAATTTAGTATGTTCAAAAAACAAAAAAACAAAAACAGAACTTTGATGTGGATATTAAAATTTCAAGACATTTTCACACACAAATACTCTACCTTAGAGATTTATTTCTGTGAAATCTGTTTGTTTGTTTGTTTGTTTTTCATTATTACATCCATCCTAATATTTCAGTTGATCTTTAAAAAGCCTATTACTGATAATAAATATTAAGCTCCAAATCACAAATCTCAATATGCAAATCAATTTAAATATTTTCAATAGTTTCTTTTTTGAAATAAGGTCTTGTTAGTTCTGACTGCCTTGAATTCACCATACAATCCAGGTTATTCTTGTACTCATGATTCTCCTATTTCAGTCTATCAACTGTCTACGTGTATAAGACTACAGGGATGCACTACTAGGCCCACTGCAAAAGCATTTCTAAAAACTCTTCTTTCCATCTATCTGTTCTGATATCTATAAATCTCAACACTGAGGGACTGAGAAAAAAAGCTGGAATGTTTAAAAGAATTCAAGGGCAGCTAGCTTGGGCTGTATAGTAAAACCTTTACCTTAAAAAGGTTAAAAAAAAAAAAACTGTTCTAAATTAAGTAGTGAAATAAATACGTCTTTAACAGGTCTCCTTTAGATGAAAATCTGTATGTATAACAAAAAAGACAGAAATACAATTGACCTAGGTTCTAAAGCAATTACCACTAAAGAAACACTAGGCAAGTCCCATAATTTCACATGGGATCGGTTTTTTAACCTTTAAAATAGGGTACCTTAAAAATAATATGTATGAACATTTAGAATAATACCTAGCACTTGGCAAGCACCAGTATAACTACTATTGTCCCCATTAGTATTTTATAGGCAAAAGTCTACTACATACTATATAAATACAGAATAAAATGCTATTTTAACTAGAAAATACTTACATTTACTTATACCATACCTTCATAACTGAATTCATTCAAAAAAAAAAAAAAACAACTACGCATTCCTACATTATCCATACTGGCAGATGCTTAACTACTACTATAATAAAACTGCTTAGTACTGTCATCACTTCTAGGAAATTCTGCCTCTCTAGGAACTGTTCCATGTATGGGTAGTCCTGTGAACCTTTTATATTATTTAATTCATCCCTTTCAGGATACTGATAAGTGAAAAAAGAAGAGCTAACCAAATTTAGCTAGATAATCATAATGTTAAATTAGTCATTATATAAGTTCCTTCATGGCTGCAAATCTTTAAAAAAGCCATCTCAGTATATGACACAAACCAGAGAGAGAAAAAAGGCAGATCTGGAAGGGAAAGCTAGGTTAGGGAAAAGGTCTTAGAAGCACAAGCACAGAGGTGAAAAGCAATTTTGAACACCTCTGCTGTTTCTCTTTTTCCTTTCCTAAAACTGAGCTATACTCCTTTAACATGGCTTCCATAAAGCACTTTCACCTCCTTTTAATAAATCATTATTTTAGTTTAAGCTAATTCATGCTTTCTATAAACTACAGCTAAAGTGTCTTCAACCAAGAGTCCCTTAGTCTATCTGCCTGCAGTTTTTACAGAGTTTCAGTAAATACAGTTGATGGGAAAGCCTCACTGAACATTAGTGGTCAACAATATACCACCCACAGTAAAACATCATACCATATTGTTGAGTCGGTCATCCACACTGTCATTGCTCCAGTTTGGTAAGTCCTGATCATGCATTACTTCTTCAAAAGGACCTCCTCCTGTGGCCATGTTGCCTTTAATTAATTCTCTGCAAAATAAATAAAGACTAATTTTTAACACATAAAGACAAACTTTATTTTATAAAATGTACTTATAATTATACTGTGCATATGCATGTTTTTGTATGTAAGTGCAGACATGTATGTATGCACCATAGCATGTGTGCAGGTCAGAGCAACTCTCTGGGGTCAGCTCTCTCCTGCCACTGTGTGATCTGAGGTCATCAGGTTTGTATGGCAAGCACTTTCATATGCTGAGCCATCTTCAGATTTTAAAGCATTCTATCAAGCTTATTAATATAAAGGAATCCTTCAAACACTTATCTTAAAGAATACACTATCAAACACATATCACAGATAAATTGATCTACATGATATACACATTCTATAATGGAGATGTAGCACATGCTTGTAATCGCAGTACTAGGAGGTAAGTATGAGAATCACATGTTCTAGACCAGCCTGAGCTTATAGTAAGCTATTTAAGACCTTGTTTCAAATAAAACAGAACAAATGCACTAAACACATTTCAATGAGTGCTTACTGTCTCTCATAGTGTTGTGTCAATCTCCCTGAAGTCTGCCAAACTCATAAATCCTCCTTGCAGAGGTTTTTGGCTTCAGAATTATTTTTTTAATCTTTGATAGTGTTGTTGTTTGAGGATTTAATTACATTCATTCATTCATTCATTCATTCATTCATTCATCCATACTCCACAATGCAAGTATGGAGGCCAAAAGATAACCTGCAGGAGGCAGTTCTCTACTTCCACTGTGGAAGTTGGGATTGAACTTAGGTTGTCAGGTTTTGGGACAAGCATCTCTCTATCTGATGACCTTCTCCATAGGCCCTGTTTTATTTTCTCAGATTGGGCTTCCTATATAGCCCAGGCTGGCTTTGAGTTGGGCTGTCTTAGAGCCCCAAGCACTAGAATTAGAAGTGTGGCCAACCCTAGTAATACACCCCATGGAGTACATATACATATAAAAACTAAGGGTACTAAATATTATGCCTGGATCAGAGAGGAGAAATAGAAGCAAAGATCTGACACAGAAGCAGAGGTTCAGAGGTAGAAATGACCATGAGAAAAGGTTTCCAATGGTCTTAAGGAAGATTCTGGATTTCTACTATGGATTACCATGTTGAAAGGAGGGCAGTTAGTACAGAAAGTCACTAACTACAAACAAAAGGAATAAACTTTAACAGTCAGATAATTTTACTAGAATCATATTAAAATTTTATCTTAAAATAAAGTGACATAAAATTCAACACAATATTAACTTGAAAATCTTTTTTTTTCTTTTTTCATTTTTCTTTTTTTGAGTTTTCTGAGACAGGGTTTCTCTGTGTAGCCCTGGCTGTCCTGGAACTCACTCTGTAGACCAGGCTGGCCTTGAACTCAGAAATCTGCCTGCCTCTGCCTCCTGAGTGCTGGGATTAAAAGCGTGCGCCACCACTACCCATCTAACTTGAAAATCTTAAAATATAATACTTACTTACTGTTACATATTTTGTGTTTGTTTTGGAAGCCATCTCTCTTTTTGATGCTGAGTAGAGAGCCTGAGGCCTTACATGTGGCAGGCAAGTGCTCTAGCACTGCTACTATTTTAATAGTTCTCTGAGATATTGGAAAGAAGCATATCTTCTTTTTATGGACATGTAAGTAAGTATATGGGGGGGGGGGACGTTCATGTGTGGGAGGATACATATGTAGACTGTAAGACAATTTCAGATGTTATCTTAAATACCACCAGCCCCCTCCCTTGAGACATGATTCCTCGTTAGCCAGGAATTCATCAATTAGGTTAAACTAGCTGGCTGGGCATCAGGCCCAGCATTTTCACTTGGATTTTGGGGACCACACTTAAGTCGTTCAATTCCTTGCATTTGTAATACAAGCATTTTACCAAGTGAGCCACCTCCCAAAATTAAAAAGCATACTATATGCTATCAACATTATTCTTTAAGACATAGAGGAAAATCTTACTAAAATAAAAATGCTGTATATCTGTTACCTGACCCTATTAAAAAAATTCTATCAAGCAGAAAAATATGAAACACAAGTAATAATAGGAAAAAGAAAATATTGCTAAAGAACATACATTTTAAAAAGTATAGAACATCAAGATATTACCAAGAATAATTTTAAAGAGGAAAAATGATGCACTTAATGACAAAATGTGTAATTATCCAAAAGATACATTCAACTAGACAAAATTAGTAATAATTGTTAACAGAGGTAAAGCACAGCATTAAGAATTTTATCCCTCAAACTTTGTAATATATGATTGTTCAACAGACTGGACAATTTCCTAACAAAGACTTAGAGCTTTAACACATATCCTTAGCTAGAACACAGACCACCACAGAAAGAGTATTTAGCCATAGTTTTCCCACATCTCCCAAAGATATAGCCCAGTATCTTTCTACATCATTACTTCCTAAAAGTTAACAGAAAAATGTCAAAAAAAAAAAGGTCTTTGTCATTAAAGCTCTAGTCATTTCACATAGAGAAAGTTCATTTTACCCAACACCAAGATAATAAACATATTAAAAACAGAAGTGTCAATGAAATGGGATTTTCATAAAGCCAAATGAAAGAAAAAAAAACACTTTTTTTTTAAACAAGAAGAAATCTCACTAAATTTAGAACACAAAGAAATAAGAAATATCTCAGATTGTATTTACATTAAAAGTGAGTCTCAAAATTTCTGACAAGAGAAAATGATAGATTGGGGGAAGGAATCTGAGAAGTATGAAATATATAGTTAACACGCTGAGAACCAAGGTAGGATCCTCTGCAAGAACAGTAAATGCTCTCAGTAGCTGAGCCACATCTACAGCCCCCAACATCTTTACAAAAAAGAAAAACAAGATAAAAAGTATATAAAATAAAAATAAAATCCAAGTGCAAGGGAAAATAAAGTATTAAACTTGCTAAAATTCACATAAATTATTTTCTAATACTGACTGACACTAAAAGCAAAATGAATCCTCAGACACTGTAGGAATATAAACTGGTATCTTTCTAGAAGGCATTTTGGCAATAATGTACCAAGAATCAAAACTCACACACCTTAAATCCCAGCAGCACTCTGGAGCCAGAGGCAGGCTGATCTCTGTGGTTCAAGGCCAACTTAGTCTACAGAGCAAATTCCAGGACAGCCAGAGTTACACAATCACACACACACACACACACACACACACACACACAAGAACAAAACTGTTACATCCCAGTGAATATACGTCTCCATATCTAGCCTGTCTTAAATAAGGGGCAAGGAGGTAACATTGGGCTTTAAGCATGCTAAACTTAAAATAACTAGATGTTATCCTATGAAATGACAGGATAAACCTATCAGGCCAACAGTTTTACAACCACTGATTTTTAGAATGCTAAGCATCCTTCCAAATGTATCAATTATAAAGGTTAGACAATGCAGCATCTTTATTTATGGAGAAGTTATATGAGAGGAAAAAACAACATTGAAAATTATATATATGCTTAATTACTAATTATGAATGAGAAATACAGTAACTTTTACCTTTTTCTCTTATTTATATAATTTAACACAATCATTTACACTATTGCATGTTAGAAATATATTGAAAAACTTTTAAAATAATTAATATCAATAGACACATGCACACTGAACTAAGACTTACTTGAACAATGAACAGTCATTGAACATATTCTACATGCAATATCTTGGATGAATAAGAAATGGCTCAAAATTAGACAGGCAATAAAAGTGAGCCTGTATTTAAAAGCACTAAAAGCAAATTGTTTTAAAAGGAAAAAGTGGGACTGAGAAAGTTGCTCATCAGGTAAAGTACTCAACACACAAGCCCAGCAGCCTGAGTTCAAATCCCCATAGCCTAGGCAAAAGCTTAATGCAAGAGTACAAGCAATGCTCCTATGGAGGAGATGGAAAGCAAGACAGGAGACTCCTGCCTAGGGAGGAGGCAGGATGGGCAACAGCAATGTCCAATAAGAAAGGCTCAGTCTCAAACAAGATGGAAGATGAGAATCAACACCCAACCTCCCTATGTATTCCATGTGTTCCTGGCACAAATGCAGCCACTTTCATGCATGAACACACACACACAGAGACACAGACACACACACACTTAAAAATAAGTAAATAAGACAATTATTTATTAAGCAAAAAAATCTTAAATATTAAAATTTTCCTTGAATGGGATATGCTATACTTTCTGTAAGTAAAGTTATAAAGTAAGCCCACTTTAACATAAATTAGGAATGTATTTGGCAAGAAGCTGGCCATGGTGTAGCTCAAACCTGAAATCCTAGTACTAAAAAGGATAAGGAAAGAGACTGGCAAATTCAATGGCACACTTGGCTTCAGAGTGAAAATCTATCTCAAAACAAAAACAGAACACCAAAAACAAGGCTGGAGACATAACTCAGCAGTTCAGAGTTTGCCCAGCAAGTGTGAGACCCGGAATTTGAGCCCAGCACTGCCAAACTAAAAATATATTTGAGAAGAAAATGTTTTACATCCTAAACTTACGCTAAATTTATAACTAAAACTCACAGCTTGTTCTAAAGATGTATGCATAGATCATGGATTTTAAACACTATATAAATCTCTAAAATAAAAACTATATAAATTGGAGAAAATATCAAATATTTTTTTAAAAAATCTTTTCTCAACAACTAGTATATTGGAACAAACTAAAAAATGTGTTTGAGGAGAAAATGTTTTACATTCTAAACGTTTGCTAAATTTAGAGCCCTAAGTAAAGAAGCAGAGCAGGAATGAACAGGGATGCTTCTGTGCACTGTATACTTCAGATGCTCGCTTCTGTACCCAGAGTTCTGGCTGCAGGCTGGACACTGGCGCTCGCATGATTATTGGATCGTCTCCTATGTCAACGATGTGTAAAGACAGTTTTCCATTTCTCTGGTTGATGAAGTCTGAATAGCCAATAGCTGGGCAGGAGAAGAAGGAAGGCAGAATTTCCTATCCCAGCCAGGGATCCCAAGGACAGAGAAAGGGAAAAGGAAAGAGAGGAAGAGAAGAACCAGGAGGATTTTCCTTGAGCAGGTCTCCAAGGGACTAAGGACACACATGGAGCAGAGCAAGCCAGGGCAAAACTCACATGGGCACATAGCTGGGAAGTAGTCCAGGTAAGCATGACCGAGTTAGACTAGATGAATATCTACCCAGCCATAGTGCTTGCAGCTTGTTAATAAACCTAAGGTCTCTGTGTCATTTATAGGGAATAAGAGGGGCATAGAAAAGCCCCCAAAATTACAATTACACTCAGATGTCACATGGTATAGAGAACTGACTACTCTTCTCTGACCTCAAGAAATGTTCTAAAAACATAAAATCTTTCTGGATTAGTAAGATAAACTGCTAGCTATGATGTTACACAGATAAATGCTGTGAACTTTGGGCTCCAGGCATGACATAACTGTTACAATCCTGAAATGAGAGCAGCTACCTGCATAAGATCTGTTCAAGATTAAACCCACTAATAATATTCCCTCATTGAGATCATGGATTAGACCTTCACTTCAGATTCTAGCAATTAACTCCTTCTGATGTGCCTACCATTCTTGTGTTCCACAACCCAGCTAATGTGGTCTTGGGAGTTCTCTAGTATGTAGGAGAGGGAAAGCTATCTAAAGGCAGAACTCCAACTACAAAGCATTCAGGACTTCACTACTAGAATATGACCTTAAAAGATGTGTGTGTGTGTGTGTGTGTGTGTGTGCGCGCGCGCGTGCATGTATGTAATGCCACACATGTATAAGTGACCACAGGGACTAGAAGGATATTGGATTCCCTGGAGTTTGACTCACCCAGCTAGTTTAGTCGGTATTTCAAGAGACTCTTAATCTCAGGGTCGTTGTAGGCTCATGCTCCATGTTGGGCATCATTTCTAACTGTGGGCTTTCCCACCCATGCACAAGTTCCCCAAAATAATGCCTCTGAGACTTACATTTATAAATAAATGCTTAGGCCTTAAGCTTGGGTCTATTCTCCAAGGAGCTCATATCTTAATTATCCCATTTATTCTAATCTAAGTCCCACTATATGGCTGATTACTTGGTCTTCAGTTTCATGCAACCATCTTCTATATCCAGACTCATGTCCCTGTGCCTGACTGAAACCCAGAATTCCTCCCTCTGTCAGATGTCCCACCTTTTAATCTGGCCTCAGACCATTGGCCAATAAGCATTCTATTGATAGGTGAGTGCTTTTACACAGTGCGTAAGATATTATCTTTATATACAGGCAGCTCACAACCCAATATGGGTGCTGAAAACCAAACTCAGTCCCTCTGAAAGAGCAACACGGCATAACCACTCCCTCTAGCCCTGTGACTTAGCTGTGTGGGGTCACCTATATTCCTGTAAGTAAACCCAGTAAAACTGACTCATCGCCTTGGATGTTTCTTTGGTTTGTTGTTGGTGAGCAACAGAGTGATCAAACTTTAGGGGGAGGGAGGGTTGAGACAGGGTTTGTGTAAACCTGGCTGTCCTAGAACTAGATCTGTAAACCAGACTGACCTCCAACCCATAGAGATCTGCCTGCCTCTGCCTCCTGAGCACTGGGATTAAAGGTGTGCACCTCCACCATCCAGCCATGATCAGACTTTTTGTTCACCTCTACCTGGAAAGAACAACAAAACTTAATACCCAAATAAGGGCTTAATTATTAGTCTAAGAGGAACAGCTGGATTATCCTTGCTAAGGTATACAACTAAAACTATCTGAGGAGAAATGTTCAAGGAGGTAAACCCTCTAAGGCAGTTCTCCATGTGGCACCAAACAGTGTGCTTGCTTGCTGTCCTAACAGTTAGACTGTTCCTACCATGGGCTATAAGTCTTGTAACTGAAACTAAGCCATCTGCCCAGAGGGAAGTCGGGGCAGAACTCCTAGCTGGGGACTATAGTCCTCTGTCTTATGCCTTCTTAATGAATTATGATCCTCTAAATGAGTTCAAGCATACCCTCAAATGGCTGATGCGCCAGAGAACACGCTGCACTGCCTGAAAGAAACATCTGGAATAGGACTGTAAGGAAGCTGCAGCAGCAGGTAAGACATGCAAGTGATGATGAACTCTCTGCTCAAGGAAATTTGCCCAAGTAAAGGAGGAACCACCTAACAAAGACATACAGCTAATGTCCTCCATTTTAGTCTTTGCTTTGACAGCTAAAGGGGATCAAGAGGATCAAGATGATGATGAGATGGGTCATTGGCTTGGTACTTCTCATAGCTGGAGAGGCAGCCTAAGGAAGAAAGAATAGAAATAAGTGCTAAATACCCTTCTCAGAATTTAAAAACAACCAAACCAAATGAAACAAACAAACTTGGACACATGAGAAAAACCTAGAGGAGGCTGAAAATGAGGTACCAACAAAGGCAGTGTATGATACTCATTTCACTTTGCTAGACTGGATTATGTTCACTACAGAGATAAGAAGAAGGAAATTCAATGGAGGCCTTAGTTCTGGTGCAGGTGTACTGGCTAGTTTTTGTGTGTCAACTTGCCACAGCTGGAGTTATCACAGAGAAAGGAGCCTCCCTTGAGGAAATGCCTCCATTCGATCCAACTATAAGGCATTTTCTCAATTAGTGATCAAGAGGGGAGGGCCCAGCCCTGGGCTGGTAGTCCTGGGTTCTATAAGAGAGCAAGCTGAAGAGCCACATGTGGTGGCACACGTCTTTAATCCCAGCACTTGGGAGGCAGAGGCAGGCAGATTTCTGAGTTCGAGGCCAGCCTGGTCTACAAAGTAAGTTCCAGGACAGCCAGGGCTATACAAAGAAACCCTGTCTCGAAAAAAACAAAAAAACAAAACAAAAACAAAAAAAAAAAAAACAAAGACAAAAAAAAGAGCAAGGTGAGCAAGCCAGGGGAAGCCAGCCAGTAAACAGCATCCTCCGTGGCCTCTGCATCAGCTCCTGCCTCCAAGTACCTGACTTCCTTTGGTGATGAACAGCAACATGGCAGTGTAAGCTGAATAAACCCTTTCCTCCCCAACTTATTCTTGGTTATGTTTTGTGCAGGAATTCAAACCCTAAGACAGTAGATATCCTGTAGCTATGCCAAACCCACAGTAGGTAAGTATCTTTAAAAAGTAGAAGAGGCTTCAGCAGATTTGATTTAGATAGGCCTGTAAATCAGGTTAATGAAGTATATAAGCAATTAAGAGGGCAAGAAGGAAAAACAAAAAGGTATTACTGTGGACAAAAGCAAATGTGGCAAGATTTGTCCCGGTTTCTAGGGGGAAAAGATGGAAAGACAGGCAAACCCCGAGATTGTGTTATTTACTGGAAAAACCTGTTTCTAGCTGTAGTGTGGCTCAGCCCTTAGCACACACCTTTCTTTACTCCCAAACAATGAAGGTAAAGTTAGTTGTAGAAGGAATACACATGCTTGAAAATTATATCTAATTGAGTGGCAGACAAAGTGACAAATCAGAGACAGATGTGACAGAATAGGATATGTCCAACTCTCACGAAGAGAAAAGAGAGGCTACTTAACAGAGAAAGAGAAAGTAGTTTTACCAGGAGAGTTTAACTGAGACAGGTTCAAGAGAGAACAAGCTAGACAGAGAATGAGAAGGAGCCAGAAGATTAGAACATATTGTTAGAGCTAGTCTGAGGCCAAGCAGAGCCTTGGAGACCACAATTACATCAGGAGAATAAAAGTTACTGTTACATGTCACCGTTCCTTTCTGGGTTTTCCACCTCAGCTGATATTTGCTCCTTTACAATGGGGCAAGTCTCACCAAGAAAAACCCAAGTCTTCCCATGTGACTTAAGTCAGTTAATCTATATTTTCATTACTCTTATCCATCTTCCCTAATTTTTCCTTTTAGTAAAATTATTTTATAAGTGTAGTTCTTTTTCATCTCACAAAATGTCAGCCACAATGCAATACAATGCAATCATTTGGCATTGAACACTCACGTTTGATTTTTTTCTAAGTTCCATTTTGCCTATTGTTTTGTTATAACCTGTCAGCATAAAAAACAAGAGCAGAACTGTAATTGAGATATAAATCAACTACCGGTCTGTAGTTCTGCATAACAGTCTCACCTCTAGTCCTCATAAGGGAGTTTAAATATCTGTTTGCTTTCACAGAAAGCAAGAATAAATTAAACAATTTTTAAAATAGGATTTCTAGCAGGTCATGGTGGCATACACCTGAACTCACAGTGCTTGGGAAGTGGGCACAAATAAATCAAGGTTTTCCTCAACTACACACTGAACTAGAGGCCAGCCTGGGGTATATGAGACCCTGTTTCAAACACAAAGGAGAGACTGGGCTCACCCAGGTTTTTTTCCCCGGCACCCACAGTTTGATCACAACCCTCTTTAACAGTCCCAGGGAATCTGACACCCTCATCTGAGTTCTGCTGGAACTAGGCAAAGAAATAGTGCATATACATACATGCAGAGAAAACACACAAATAATATGTGTGTGTGTGTATGATTTTTTTTTCTCCAAGATTGGGTCTGGCTATCTAGGACAGGCTAGCCCCAAATTCCTGATCCTCCTGTCTCCGCTACCCAACTCCTGGGACTACAGGTATATGTCACTTGCCTGGCTTTTCTTAAAACAGCATGGGAGAAGTAACTTCAGATTCCTTCTGAAAAGAGACGCATGCATGAATGCACACATACACACTAAAGATCAATAACTTCTAAATATTTTAAACAAAATCTCTTCTATTCTCATCCTTTAGCCATTATATTTCTTTATTTTTATACAGCATTTCATGCATCCCAGGTCGGGGGGACCTTGGCCAGCCAAGAATTACCTTAAACCTCCTGTGTCTATATCCCTAATGAGGGGATTTTTACAAGCATTCACCATCATTCCTGTTTATTTGGTGTTGGAGAGCAAATGCAGAACAATAATACATGCTAGGCAACTACTCGATCAATAAGCTAGCCCTAGCCATTTATCTTCTAGACAGCCTTCATGACTTCTTTTACCTTTAACTGAACTTACGTCCCAATATGGCAAGGCTACTAATGTTCAAAGTAATTTCAGATAACTAAATTAATGCCTGTCAGTTGTTGGTATAACAAATTTAAGCAAGCAGAAAAGATCATGAAAAAAGATAAAGCCAGATAAAAAATGTGTAAGGCCATTACTTGAGAGAAAATGGACTTGGAAATTGAGGCCACCCAAATAGTTGTCTTATGACAATTCAAACTCAAATGAGTTTAAAAAAAAAAAAAAAATTAAAGATGAAGGAATCCCAGAAAGTACTACTGTATAAATTATCTTATTTAGCTAGTAGGAACGGCACAGCTCTCAAAGGATGAAGATACACCAAAATGGCAGGTCAAAAGGCTGCACACCCAAAGTGTTTGCTTACTAAATAGACCCTTCAATCCTGCACCAGTTTTTAGACAGCAAACCCCAGTATAAAGTGTTCCCAACTTTAATACATATGAAACTAACATACTAAGGTGTCAAAAACAGATTTTAGAAACAAAATTTTCCCATTTCAGAAATACCTTTCTGTTCCACGGTTCAAAGCAACTGTCTGCTTATTAAAATTTTAAAAACCCAGTAAATTCTTACACTTTATACTTAGAAAGCAAGCACTAAATTTATGACCTAACGTTTCAGATAATTAAAAGTATAATAATAATTTATAAATAATTTTAAACTCAATTTACATTAACAAAGACGTTTAGATACCCCAAGTCTCTGAGATCCTTCCAAACGCTTTGGGTATAACACCCACTTTGGAATATAATGAAAATAGCCCGCAGCTGCCATTTAAAGACCCTTGAAGAAAATGTACTCTCCTGATTAAGTCATTAAATCCCTGTTACTCAAACTATTCAAGAACTTGTTACTCTCTTATTTAAAAAAAAAAAAAAAAAAAAAAAAAAAAAACTTTAGGCATGAGAAATTCTTAAAAAAAAAAAAACTACATTTACCGAGGTGTAGCTTCAACTGCGAAATTCGGTATTAACGACACCAGCCAGTGGCCCTGACCAGGAAGGTGATAGGGAAAAGGCAGAAGCAGGTGCACAAAAAGCTCTTGAACACCGGCTCTAGTAACCAGAGAACACCGAAGGCGGGGTCTGGAAAGCGGTTATGGGGCGGGGGGGTAGGGGGTGGTAGGGGCACCCAGAAAGCCCGCTTCTTCTAAGCGCCAAAGCACGATCTGTCACCCGTAGTTCCCACAATACCAATCCTAAAACCGCCATGAAAGAAAGGGGAGGAAAAAAAACGTTTTGTGTTTTGTTTTGGGTTTGGACCAGGCTAGCGCGAGAGGAAAAGTTGGTTCACGCAGGCGCCCCCACAGGGGGGCCGAACACCTAATCCTTACCAGCAGTCTCTGCAAAGCAAGCCATGCTGCCAGAATCCCACTGGACATCTCGCTTCCCTCCCACCCACCCATCCCCAGTTCCCCCCTCAGCCCCCCCCCCCCAATTCTAGATGTAAAGAAACTGGATCTTCCCGAAGGGGTGGAGAAGGGGCAGTGGGAGGAGCGCGGAGAAGGATTATTAAATTAACATTTTCTCAGCGAAAAGAACCTACTAGCAGGAGTCAGGAACGCCTCCAGGGGCCTTCCTGCTCCAAGAATAAAAGGGACCGCAGAAAACTCCCGGGCCGCAGACGCTCTGCATCCAGAAGGATCTGGGCCGCCGGGGGCCCCTCCCAGGATGGGATTTGGCGGGTGGGCTGGGAGGGATGGCGGTCCCCGGGGCCTCGGGCCGCCAAGGCCAGTTACTTTCGGAATTCATCACCCCGAACTACAAGGCAAGCTTCCCACCACCCTGGAGGGAAGGAATATTCCAGCACCGGGCGAGCGGTCCTCACATGGGACGCCCCAAGATCGTGGAGGCGCCAGCCAGCGTCGTCCCAGACGCTCACCAGAGCTAGCGTGTCAGTCGGCGCCGAGAGGAGCCGATGTCAGCCTGGGGGTGGGGAAGGATCGCGCAGCCATGAGTCCTGAGTTAAAATGGGCAGGCGTGGCCCCAGGCCGCTTCCAGCGCGGCGCCCGCCTCGCACCACCCTGCGCTCCGGCCCGCGGTGGCCCAGGGCCGCGTTACCTGGAAACGAAGCCGCCCCTCCTGCCAAGGGCCGAATGGCGGTCGGCCGCCCCTCCAGGAGCCGCCGCCGGCAGCGGTTCTTCCTCCAAGACCGCGGAAGGGAGGCCCACAAGTCCCCCTCGACTGCCCAAAGACCCAATGGCCGCCTTCTCTACACTAGCTAACTAGGCGCCAACCGCCGCAGCCACCGCCATCTTAGGACCTCATTGTGGTGGGAGAAGAGTGGGGGGCGGGGGAACTGCAGAGGGGGGGGCGCGCAACGCTCCGCGAGACGAGCGCGGTCTCCTCGGCAACGGCCGCGCGGGGGCGAGAACTCGCCCGGGCTGGAGCCGCAGTGCGAACTCCGGGCGTGCGGGAACCTGAGTCACGTGACGCTCGGGCGTCCGTGGAGTCACGTACCGCCCCTCTAGTCAGGAACAGATTTGCGCAGACGAGCAACCTGGGAACTACACATCCCAGAATGCCCACTCAACCGGGTAGCCAAAGGAAACGGAACTACAAATCCCAGTGCGCTGTGCGCCTGCCAGCTGGCTCCGCTGTGTTTTATAAAGCTTGAGGCCTGTGGGGTTTATAAGTGCTTTAGCTCACTGCAAGTCTCCGGGCGCTTTCTAATATTCTGTGGAGGCATGAACTTCCAGATGGAGATGGGAAGACTGGAAACTCTTGTAGTGCATCCCTACCCACTTTCCTATCACGAAGGATAATGATGAGCCTTTACAATCTAAACCCCTAATTTTAGGAAGGATATTAAATCAGTGTGTCATGTGTGCTTAGTCGATGGAAGAATCATAAATGCTTGTCAGTGATCATTGCCACTTGGAACGCTGTCCCGCTGCTTTTTTGGTAGAAAGAAGTGGTTGTAAACAGAGTTTAATCTCGTGAAATTTTCGCTGAACCGATAGTCTTTGAAACCCTGTTTAAATTCTTGCTAACGGCTGTGTTAAGGTTAGTAAATGGATAAATAGTGGCTTAAAAACAGCACAAAACAAACCTTTTTTTTGTTGTTAAGTTGCAAGGCTTTCAATATGCCAGGCTCTGAAGTTAGACTACCTGTCGATTTTAGTTGCATACATACACATTCTGTTTTTAGACAGTTTCTAAATGTCTAAAGTGGGGGTTTTTTTAATGTAAAATAATGTAATTGGGAAAGAATAGGTTTCTGTGTTTCCACAATAAATTGCTCCGCACAATTACCAACAAATTGTTTGCAAAACAAAATACTACAACTTTCTCAGAGCACCACGGTTCCTATCAACTAAACTTCAGCCCAGGGCAATTTACTACTGTGCCCATAGCCTTCTGTATTCGTTTTTATCCTGTTTCTGAGGCAACATCTTTTGCCTCAGGCTGGCCTCAAATCTCTGACTTCAGATCCTTCTGCCTGTGGAATGCTGAGGTGTAGCATTCCACCTCAATGTAGCTTGTATATATAAAGACATACAATACCTTAACAAATGAATCAGTACACTGCTGGACATCAAACCCAGGGTTTCATGCATGCTAGGCAAACATTCTGTCAACTGAGCTACACACCCAGCCGGTAGTGGATATTGAACCTAGGGCTTTTCAACATGACATGCTAGGCAAGTACTCTTTAGGCCTCTTTATTTTTCATTTGGATCTGAGTCTCACTAAGTTGCTTACACAGAACTCTCTCTGTGTCTCTCTTTCTGTCTCTGTGTGTGTGTGTGTCTCACTAAGTTGCTTACACAGAACTCTGCCTCTCTCTGTCTCTGTGTGTGTGTGTTTTAAGAGGGTATGATTCTCTTTCATTTTGGGAGAAGTGGAGGGTGAATCTTGGAGAACCTATGAAAAGGAGTTGAGGTATGTGAATATGATCAAGATACGTGACATGAAACTTGCAAAGAATAAAAATACTGCATATTTTTAAATAACTTTCCTCAAACTAAAATATCAGCATCACTGATCTTTTAGGGAAATATGGGGAGTGGGGAGAGCCTGAGACGCTGTAAAATTATCCTGACTTCCAAAAGTGTAGCTTGTATATATAAAGATATACAATACCTTAGGAAATGAATCAGTTTGGTATTAATAATACCTGATTATGTCAAAATAAATGATATGGGCAGAAAGGGCTTTAGTAGTTGGGACAGGGGAGAGTAGGGCTATATTATCTCAAAAATAATAGTAGCTCTAGGATTTCTATGGAAGATGAAATATGGTACAGCCATCTGTAAAAATGTGGGAAACAAAGAGGTTGGGTATTAAAATACATATGGGAACTGATTTTCAATATTTGACACTTAGGAGACATATTGAACACATTTGTTGAAATACTCAGGAGTATGAATGGCAGGCTGATTGGAAGGAGATGGGTTATTCCAGGAATACATTGTACATTCTGAATTAGCAATGGCCATCAAAGAAACCAGGCTGATGGAAGTAGAGATTCATGTGGGGTGAGGCACAGGGGAGGCTGAACAAGGTAAGACTGAGCAACAGGTTGGGTCCCAAGTATAGAAAGTCTTAATGCCAATCAGAACAGATCGGACTTTGTTCTCCAGGGAAAGCGTGAAGAACTTACAGGTTCTTGAGAAAGCTGGTTGGATGGTGTTCTGCTGCCTGTTTTCTGCTACCTCTTGTGGGTGGTGGGCTACAAGAAAGGTTAAAGAACTGAAGAACCATCATTAAAAATAGGATTAAATTAAAGCTACACAAAGAGACTTTAGGAGAAGTATTGTTGTTTGGTTGTTTTATTGTCAGCTCTGGAGAGAAAACTAGTGCATTCCACATCCTAGGCCTGTGCAATGCGACGACGTGCAAGTCCCCAGCTCTTATTTTTCTTTCCCTTTCCCCTTCTTTCTTCTTTGTCAGGCTGGCCTCAAACTTACAATCGTCCTGTCCCTACCCTTTGTGTGTCAGGGGATTCTGGGCATTATCTTCTAGACTGAACAGGGGATTATGGGCATTGTCTTTCTAGATGAAATAGTTGAGAGTTTAACCTGGTGACCATGTTTAGCACAAGGCAGAGGAGAAAAGGGAGTAATGGCAAGAAAAGGTGGTACCTAGTTTGGCGTTAGGGAGTAACTAAATGTATACAATTCAGTTTACTCGGGTTTCCATTAACATTAATCAAGTTAGTCATCATGATGGGTAAAATACTACTTGTTAGGCTCCTGGCAGCAACCATAACACAGTATTATTAATACTGCCAGGGATAGGTGCTTGCCCATGGGATGGGTCTCGAGTTGGGCCAGTTTTGGTTGGCCACTCCCTCAGTCTCTGCTCCCTCCCCCGTGCCTACATTACTTGTAGACAGGATAAATACTGGGTTCAAAGTTTTGTGAGTGGGTTGGAGTCTCTATCGCTCCACTGGGGTTCCTGCCTGGCTACAGGAGGTAGCCTATTCAGGTTTCATATCCCCAATGTTGTGAGTCACAGCTAAGGTCACCTCCATCGATTCTTGGGCTATTCCTTATCCCAGGTCTCTGTCTCTTCCTGGAAATTCCCCCCACCTCCTCACCCCAGTTGCAGATTTCCATTCGCTCTCATGGCCATATGGCCATCTCTCCTGTTCCTCCCCACACCTGATCCTAAGTATCCCCTATTCCCTTCCCCCATTGTAGGAGGGGGGGACCAGAAGTGGGCAGTGAGTAAGATGTGAAGTGAATAAGTAAAAAATAGAATTAAATTTAAAAAACAAAAACAAAACTACTTGTTTCTGTTTCTTGATATGTAGTTGGGCACCGGTTATGTGGTACTTACAATATAACATTTTGTGTTTATATTGTTGGTATTTTAAAATATCTTTTGCATGTTTACTAATAACAGATTATGTCTATAACTGAAAACTTGTACTTCTGTACATATTCTCAATTCCTTGTAGATTGCATTGATTTTGGTGCTCCTTAATTTATTTTTGTTTTTGTCTGAAAACAAACAACAATTTTCTGCAATAGCAAGATTAACCTGCAGATGGTGATAGAATGTAAGGGAAATGTCTTCAGAATCCAATAGCCCATTATAATGGAAGCTTATTGTCATATTACTTGATTTTTTTTGGTAGAGCACAAAAAATATATGTGGTAAGCTAAAATAATAAAATCCCTTAAGGATTCATTAAATAACCCAAAATCATTGATTTGCTGTGTTTATGAACTCCTCATTCTTTACTACAAAATCACTTCTCTTTTCTTTTTCTTTTTCTTTTTTAACATTTTATTTATATGAGTACACTATAGCTGTTTTCCGGACACACCAGAAGAGGCATCAGATCCCTTTACAGATGATTGAACTCAGGACCTTTGGAAGAACAGACAGTGCTCTTAACCACTGAGCCATCTCTCCAGCCCTCACTTCTCTTTTCAATCATAAATACTATCCTGAATTGGCTACTATAATTTTCACTGTTCATATATCATTTTGTATGTTCGTGAACAAATATCATTTTATTTTTTGTTTTCAAATTTGATAAAAATGGTATCACAGTGAATGTATTCTTTTCTGACTTGCTTTGTTCATTAGCCATTATCTTTCTGAGATGTTGATATATGTGCATGCAAAGGCTCGGTAGAATGTAAAAGTAATTTTGAAATATACTTTGAAGCTATAACTCATTTTAAATTAGCTTAGTGGATAACTTGATGAAAGAAGATATTGTTCATGCCAAGTAAGATGCTTACTGAAGACCTCTGAACTACTTCTTATGCTCTTGTTCCTTTTATGCAATGTTACATCTCTGATTTAATCTAGCTCCAAGTTTCTTATTTATGGCACCATTGACATGGAGGACTTAATGATTCTTGACGTTTGTTTTTTTTTTTATTTGTTTGTATGTAACTATGTGTATGCATGCAGATCAGAGAGCAACTTCTGGGTGTTTGTTTTCTCCTCCCACCATGTGGCTTCTAAGGAAAGAATTCCGGTTTTCAGGCTGGGAAACAGGCCTTTTACACACTGAGCTATCTTGCTGGCCTGACTGGTGAGTGTGAGTGAGTGTGAGAGAGAGAGAGTGTGTGTGTGTGTGTGTGTGTCTGTGTGTCTGTGTGTGTGTGTGTCTGTGTGTCTGAGTGAAATTATTTTTTGTTCTCCTGTTGGTTGTTGTCATCTCTGAGTTTCACTGCCTCAGTCTGCTAACCTAGGCCTAGTCCTGGAAGCTTCTAGCCTCCTTTCAATCTAACCTAGGTCTAGAATTGTTTTCAGCCTCTGAGACTGACTGCTGAGTAAACTCACCCTCTCTACGTCTTCCAGAACTCTGGCTGGCTGGTCACCTCAGCTGTTCCTGGTCAAAATTCCTCTCCACACCAATGGATTCAAACTGGCTTCTTCTGAATTGCTCTGCTTGGCCTCAAACAAACTCTGGCAGTCTGTCCTAATCTTCTAGCTCCTTCTGATTCTCTGGCTCGTTCTGTTTTCACCTGTGACTAACGTGTTCTTTCTCTGTAACCTGTCTCTATAAAACCCTCCTGGTAAAACTGTCTCCTTCCTTTATTGCTCTCTGCACAGCCCCTCGAGTAGCTTCCCTTTCCACTCTCTCTCTCTCCTTGTGAGAGTTGAGTATATCTTATTCTGTCAAATCTTTTTTAGATTCATCACCTTCTCTGCCGCTCAATTAGACATCATTTTCCCTGTACAGACTAACTTTACCTTCACTGTTTGTATACTGAGGGCATGTCTATGTTTCAGCCAGAGAGATTAAAGGTATGTGCTAAGGGCTGAGCCCCACAACTAGAACTTTTTTTTTTCAGTAAATAATACAACCTCAGGGTTCATAATGTGATCAAGTATCCCGCAACGTGTGTGTGTTGTTATTTTGTTTTAGGGGTAGGGGTGACTGCAGAATATTTAGCAGTGTTACTTAGTGTCTACTCACAAGATCCCTAAAACGACTATATTCTCAGTGATGGAAACCAAAGGTTCTTCTGACTTTGAATACCAACTATCCCCCAGAGCAGGGAAAGAGAAAAGAGAATCACTCCTAGCTGAGAAGCACCGGTTAGTCTCTGCTCAGAGAAAAGCATATTAATTATGATTTTGTGTACCTCTTTTCCTGGAAAAAAAAAGGCAATGCTAACATATATAATTGAATCAATTATGTGATTATATCTGCTAATTCGATCTGATCCACATGTATAATTAATGTTTCAAAACCTCTGATACCCTTCTCTGGTTCCCTCCTATCATATTACTATGGCATCTCCCATTACTGCATGGTTAGGATTCTTCATCACCAACCCCCCAAAAATCTAACTTCTGCTCTCAAAATGTAATATTAATGTTTACATTTGGGTTACTTACACACTTATTCATAACCAATTTGTGTCCATTTCTCTCAAAAACTCACTCCTTTCATAAATGTAATTCTTGGGATTCTAATAATTCCAGCCATGCTGGCTTGCCCTCCACCTTTCTCCAGCTTGGTTTCTATGGAGTTGTAACTACCACACATTTCCTAGGTCTTCCTTGGGGTTATAAGTTTTCACTTATCCTATTTATCCATTGCAATCCTGTGCAGGCCTGCAGCAGTGTAATCATATGTGGAATGTGCACTTCTTAGGATCAGATTAAAGGGACACATGTCACAGTAAACAAAAGACTACACTGAAAGTATGTTCTTTCCTGATCTCTACCCACTCCTGCAGCATGAAGGTATGCGTGTTATAACTAAATGTAGATTGTTAATTAAATAGAAAAATCTTCAGTATCTAATAGCCCACTATAACTGAATCTTATCAGATTATTTGATTTTTCTTTTGGTACAACACAAAGAAATGATAATAAAGTCCCTTAAGGATTCATTAAACAGCCCAAAATAATTGATTTACTGTGTTTATGAACTCTCCATTCTTTCCTACAAAAGCAGTTAAAAACATATATATGGGACTAGACCTGATAGTTTATCTCCGAAGAAAAGGTCCCAAGGATATGAAAGCAGACCCTCTGCTTTTTACTACTGAAACCTTGTTGTTGAAAACAAAACTGCATGAAGTAAGAACTCAAGTTTACCGTAGTTGGAAGAGTGGGGTTTGGGTTTAAAAGAAAAAAAAATAGTAAATATGGTCTAGAAAAGTATCTTTTTCTAAATAAATAAGATCGTTCGGTTTGGTTGTGCTTTCAAATAAGTGGCAGCTAGTGGTGTGTGTGTGTGTGTGTGTGTGTGTGTGTGTGTGTGTGTGTGTACAATATCCATGACACTACACTGAGCCATGTAAGAGGACTATAGTATTTAGGAATAGCTGTGTATACAAACCCAGGTCCTCTGGAAGAACTGCCTGTGCTTTTAACTACTGAGCCATCTTTTTTTTTTTTTGCCTGAGAGAAAATATTTTTTGAGGCAGAAAGAAAAAAACTACAAAAGAAATCAGTTAGAAGTTGCCAGGAGGCTCTCCTATTGGTGGCCATTACAAAGGAGTCACAGGTCATTGATTCTGGGTGAGGAATTTGTGGGAAGAGAGAGTGTGAGGGCAGTGAGTGGAGACAGCCACTTTTACAAAGCTTTGCTAAGGAAAGAAGAAAAAGCTGAAAAATACCTAGAATACCTACATCCCCACTGTAACAAAAGAGGGTGTAATGTAGTTGCTCCAGTGTCAAGTGCAGTCATGCGAGATGAGAGAGTATGTTTGTTACTCCTGGTTACTGAACCAAGCCATCTTCTATTTAATCAGCTAGATTCCTCTTAATCTTTTCTTTAAGTTTTCTGGATGTATTAAAGGAAACTCATATGGAGGAGACAATCTTACACACAGTGATTCCCCAACCAGTCAAAACTAACAGAAGTTCAGGAGGATAGCTCTGATGTCTCTGTATAGGTGATATATAGATAGCTTATATACAGAGCTCTGATGGCTCTGGGTGTCAAATTTACAGACATACAGGTTACTGGATTAATTGGATGGATTTTCTCTTCTTGAGACCGGAAGTTTACATGGAAGAATACAGAGGGTAAATTTCCACTGAAATGCACACATTTTCAAGAGACTGCACAATTCAAAGTCCAAGAACTCTTTTTAGAGTCATCCTTCCATGTTACATTTTTGCTCGTCTATATCAGTCTTTAATTGGACCTGCTATTTCTCTAGTGTGTCTCCAACAAATCTATTTTTACTCCAGATGTCAAGATGGTGTCTGTCAGCTTGTAACAAAAACAGTCTGAGTGGGTATCCCCGTAACTGGACCTTAATATTGGAGAAGCTCTCATTGCTGATGGCAGACACAAAATGATTTGAATTATGAGTATTCTAGAATTTTCCCTTAGTGCCTCTACAGAGAAAGTAGGAAAAAAAAAACAAAATAAAACAAAACAAACTACAATGAAAACCACTCCCATTCTAGAGGAGTCATTCATTTCATGTATACTCTTGGTCGTGCATATGTGCAGTAAGTAGCCTACCCTGTGAGCCAGCCCCAGCAGGGTCAGGTATTGAGATGGGACCCAGCTTCAGAGGAAGACCAAAGGCTGATACCTCTCTCTTACTCTTCTGGGGGCCAGAAGCTGATTGCTTCTAGTAATTAAACTCTTATTCTTCTGTGGCCAAACATTGCTGGCTTCGGGCAAGTCAGCTTTCTCTCTCTGGGGTTAGAAGTTGTTGTTCTTCTGGCAATTTAACACCTGCTGATAGCAGCAGGGGGTTAAGAAGATAAAGCTTAGTTCTTTGGGCTCTTTTCTCTTTGGCTTTAGAGCCCCTCACTGGCTAGGTTAGAGGCTCAGCGTTCCTTAACTCTTTGTGAGCCAGAGAGAAAAGACAAAGAAGAAAGAAGTCAAGCACTCAGGCACGCATGCTTGCATACACAAACACATGTACTCCGGTTAGGCCTGACCACCTATTTTTATCAATTTCACAAGTGCACATGCATACTTATATACATACACATGTACCTACATACATATGTGTGTACACACATATAGACAGACAGACATATATACACATTTAGTGGATGAAGCAGAGGCCCAACAACCACACTTTTATTTTTTTCTTTCAGTCTTTTTATACATTCTTAGACAAAAGTTCTTTATAAAATTACCTCATAGATAAAAATGTTGCACAAAAGGGGAGTTACAGAAGGAGGTCAGTATAAAGTTCAAAGCAGTGTTTCATTCCATAAGCTCATTAAAAGTTTAAAGCAATAATTTCACATGGCCTTGCTTTATCATAGTGCACACCTGTGGCCTCATCTTTGGACCTGACATAGAGTAAATGTTTTTCCTTAGTCACAAATCTGTCTCAAGCCTGTTTTTCTTCTGAGTGCAGCTTATGGAAGCTCATTGTATTCCTTATGATGCAGCCTTTACTTACTATTCTATGAGGAGTGGGCACATTCTATTCCTAATTCTAACTTTATTACATCTTTCTGGCAAAACAACTAAAACCATCTCCTTTAACTTTTCCCCTAAAATTACTTTAATCAAATCAGGAATGCTATAAAGTCATTAATCTAAACAGCATTAATTCGTGAAAGTTCATTTTCAAGTTGATCTGCAGGAAATTTGCCCAATAGGGTGGGCTGACTCCCAAGAATCATGTAATAGTGTCAGGAAAGGCATATCAGCAGTGAGAAGCAATCCTGGGACAGTCTCCAGGCTGTGCCTCTCCAGAGTGCACCCATCACAGCCATGCAATATGGTGAACTATCACAAGGAAACTCACTTGCTTGCCATAGCCTTTCCTAGATGGCTTCTGTCAGTAGCCTTTATTTTTTAGAGAGTTCTGGTTATTGGTAAAGTCACTTAAGTCCAAACATAACCTTTTGAAATGAGAATCTCATTTTGTTTTTGAAACAGAGTCTATGTATCCCCCGACTTGTCTGGAACTCACTATGTAAACCAGGGTGGCCTTGAACTCACAGAGATCTGTCTGCCTCTGCCTCCTGAGTGCTGCAATCAAAGGCTTGCACCACCATGCCCAGCCAAAAGTTTATAAGTGTGTATGTGTATGTACATACACTGTTGCACACTATAGACAAAGTCCAAGAACTCCTTTTGGAGTCACCCTTACGTGCTACATTTTTGCTTGTCTGTGTCAGTCTTTAATTGGATCTGTTATTTGTCTAGTGTCTCTGCAACAAATTTAATATATTTTTACTCCAGATGTCAGTGTTTCCAGATGGTCTAGTTATTGGTAAAGCCACTTAAGGGCAAACAATCTTTTGAAATGAGAACTTCATTTTGTTTTTGGAACAGAGTCTAACTGCTTATCCCTGACTTGTCTAAACTTCACTATGTAGACCAGGCTGGCTTTGAACTCACAGAGACCCACCTACTACTGCCTCCTGAGTACTGGAATAAAAGGAGTGAGTGAGCTACCCCAACCTGGCCACAAATTTATATTTTAATAAAGCAGGTGTATCATTGTTGAGTAGCATAAAAGCGTACCCCATGAGTTGTCTCCCATCTTCTTTGTTTCTACAGCCCTTCTCTGCCCCATCCCTGCTCCTGCCTCTCTGACTCTGTGTCTCTTTCTCTCACATACAAACATATATACACATACGTAGACATTTTCTTAAAAATAGAGATGACTATAAGATAGTGGTTTTCAGCTAAAGGCTGTTTGGACCCTTAGGGGCCCACTTGACAACATCTGGGTTCATTTTGGTTGGCACAACAGGGAAGAATGGGCAGAGGATGTTACAGCAGCCAGGAGAGAGATGCCTGGGGTGCCACAGCCAAGACAACCACCACAGAGGAACCAGCAGCCAAAAACAGTTTAAACCCAAACTATCACTAATACAAAGATTAAGAATGATTAATAGACAATTAAACTCAAAGTGGGTACAGAGCAGTTTGGGCTTGTTTAGTTTTCTTCTTTTGGGCCATTTCCTAACATACGGCAAGTGTGAAAGTATTTGATAATCCATTATTTATTATTATTATTATTTGTTTTTGTTTTTTCGAGACAGGGTTTCTCTGTGTAACCCTGGCTGTCCTGGAACTCACTCTGTAGACCAGGCTGGCCTCGAACTCAGAAACCCGCCTGCCTCTGCCTCCCAAGTGATGGGATTAAAGGCATGCGCCACCACTGCCCTGCTTTATTTTATTTTCAAAATCATATTTTAGAATGTGGTTTTACCTACCATGTGTTCTTGTTTTCTTTTTCTCCCCACAGAATTTTTACACTGGAAAGCTGAATTTCTTTTTACGTATCCTGTGTCTTAAAAAATCTGTTTTTGATTAGAATTTAACCTTTATTTGGTGGGAAAAAAATAATGGCATGTGATCTTAGGAGGCGAAAGATGGTGCTGTTTGGAAGCATAAAATATACACAGTTCCCAAATCTTTTATACAGAGAAAGAAAAACAAACATATATTCCTTGGTTGAAGCTCCCCCCCACCCCCCGCAGCTTTTGTAAGAAAGAGTTGAATGAGAAAAGATGTTTAAATGTTTTCCTGTTAGATAGTTAATACACTCTTGGCTGTATAATCAGAGGTAAAAGGAAAAGTTCAAAAAAGTGAGAAACTAGAGTACCAAGCAAACATTTCATTGTAGCTTAATTAGAACATTGGAGAGGACACGGGCTGTATGGAACACAAAGTTATAGTTCTTGGAAACCTGACAAATGTTTATCATTATTATCTTTTACATTCTTCTTGTATAGGCCTACAAGGAGTACAAGGAAGATTTTTCTTCTCTCTCTCTCTCTCTCTCTCTCTCTCTCTCTCTCTCTCTCTCTTTCTCTCTCTCTCTCTTTCCTCCCCCTCTCTGCTTTTATGTGAGACTGGGTCATTGAAGGTGCTGAATCTGGCCATGTAGGCTAAACTGACTATCCAGCAAGCCTCAGGGATCCACCTGCTCCTGCCTCTCCAGTGCTAGGATTACAACTGCATGTCACCATGCCCTGATGGCTTTTTTTTTTTTTAATGTGCCACTATGCATGTACTGGGTTCTATTCTGTTTTTTTAATATATACTTGGGTTTTGGAATTCACACTCTGGTACTTTGTGGGTGTAGAGCGAGCACTTAGTGGACTGAACCATCTCTCCGGTCCTGGTCTCATTCTGTATCATGCATGTTTTTATTTTTATTTATTTTTATTTTTTTTTCTGATCATGTCTTATTCCTTCCAGTGTCCCTGGTAGCCTTAAATGAAGATGCTTTCCTGATCATCTAACATCTCTTAATAATAAAATAAGGCGGGCAAAGGGTGAGCAGTGTATGACGAGGTAGGAACTGCAGCTGATGAGAAAGGAGTCTTGAAGTTGGACCACATACAGTATTTTCCCAGTCTTAGTTTCTACCTTGACTGTCATCCTTGATATTTTTGTGGTTTTTGAACCCTCTTCTTAAAAAGCACTTGTATTCTTTTTGTTTGTTTGTTTGTTTTTATCTGCTTCATTCAGTAGTAAAGAATAATAAAATTATGCCAGTTGCAGAAAAATGAGCTGGAAACCATCGTGTTAAGTAAAACAAGCCAGACTCAAAATACCAAAGCTGCAAGTTTCTACTCCTATATGGAATATATATTGCAAACTCAATACAGCAGACATAACGTTATAAAGAGAAGACCATGATGAGGGGACTTAAAAAGAAGGGGGGGCAAGAGAGTAATGAGGGAAAATAGAAAGAAGAATGTTGCCCTTTTTTTCCTCAGACACAGACTTTAGCTTTAGATACACACCCAGGACATGAAAGCAGAAGAGAGGTGCTTTGGGAGGAAGAATGGAGACAACCGGAAGCGGAAGGGGAGGGAGAGAAGGATAGGAGACGGATATGAGCAAAATACCATGAAAATATTGCATTGAAGCTCGTTATTTGCTGTGCTAACTAAAACGAATTGGTAGAATTTTAAAAAGAGAACCATATACTAGGGAGATGCACTAATCGGTAAACAGACGATCAATCGGTTACCTGAGTCTGCTTGATGATGCGGCTGAGAGCCAACCTGTCACCGCAGTAGTTGGAGCTGGCAGGAAATTGGGCAGCCTGAAACAAAACCTTCACACTGGGATTTGCTCAAATATCACATACCAGGCAGGCCTCCAGTCCAGCAGGCACGATGCATGGCCCGGCGGGTTCGGATGACAGCTGCCCTGGGTGTGATGTGTACAATGAGGAGTTCTGTGGGTGAGGTGTTCTGAAAAGAGAAGGAAAGGATTTATCTGTCACTGCTAAGCTGACCCACCCCAGAGGCAGAGAAACGGGGTCTTGAAGGGAGTGTGTCTTCTACATAATGAAAATGTTCTTGAACCAAAGAAAAACAGTGAATCTGACCATTTCTTAAAAACAAAGCCCCCGCCCCGCCCCTGGGCTGGTGATATGGCTCAGTGGTTAAGAGCACTGACTACTCTTCCAAAGGTCCTGAGTTCAAATCCCAGCAACCACATGGTGGCTCACAACCATCCATAATGAGGTCTGATGCCCTCTTCTGGAATGTCTGAAGACAGCTACAGTGTACTTACATACAATAAATAAATAAATCTAAAAAAAAAAAAACCAAAAAAACCCAAAGCCCCCCACACTTATCTAATGCCCTGCTGTTCTCCAAGTCCCCTCGTTTGGATTTTTATCAGAGTCACAGCCCACAATGAACAGGATTTCTAGGTAAAATGCCCAAACAAGTTAGAAAGCAATTCTCTTTTTTTCTATATTAATGTGTGTAAATATACATTAATGTTATATTAATATGTAATATTAATATATAATATAAAATATAGAAACAATCATATGTTATATGAACACCTTTAATAACAGCACTTGAAAGAAGTAGACAATGAATCTCTGTGAGTTTGAGACCAGCCTGGTCAACACCGTTCCAGGACAGCCAAGACTACATAGTGAGAGCCTGTCTCAAAACAACAACAACAGCAGCAACAACAACAACATGCATTGGCAGGACTGGAGTTGCTCATCAGGTGAGATCACTGGCTGTACTTCCAGAAGACCCAGGTTTGTTCCCAGCACCTATATGGTAGCGCACAAGCTTCTGTAAGTGAAGTCTCAGGGAATCCAACACCTTCTTCTGCCCTCTGTAGGCACTAAGCACACATGTGGTGCACAAAAATATATTCAGACCAAACACCCACGTATAAAAATAAATAAAATTTAAAAAACAAAACAAAAACCCATTAGGCATTGGGCCTGAAGAGACAGCTCAGTTGGTAGAGGGCTTGCCTGGAATGCATTAAGTGTGGCTTGGAATGTCTGTAATCCCAGCATCCTGTGAAGTGACAGGGCCGAGGCAGGGGGATCCGGAGTTCCAGGCCAGCCTGAGCTACATGTGAGTGTATTAATACGCAAACACTCATGTGTTTGGGTGTGAATCCCGACCTTCGTGTGTGTGTGTGTGTGTGTGTGTGTGTGTGTATGAGGTGCGTTGAGGTGAGGTGTTATGTGGACCCAAGGTCTTGTACCATGCTTTATAGCCTTAATAGTTTAGTGATACTACCAACTTCCTCCCTCCCTACTCTCCCCTTTCCTCCTCCATGATCCCCCTCTTTCCAATATATATAGAGAGTAAGTACCCAAGGCCAACCTTGAACCTGCAATCTTCCTGCCTCAGCCTCCCTAGCACTGATAGTACAGGCTTACACCACCATACTCAGAGTTTCTGCGTAGCTGCTTGTATTATGAATGCTAATTACGTTCGGTTTGTGCAAGAGTGTCTGCACTTAGCTGCTGGGAACCTGCCCTGAGTTGATTTATTTACCTGATTGGTAAATAAAGATGCCAATAGCCAATAGCTGGGCAGGGCAGACAGAAGTGGGAAGGATTTGAGGATTCCTGGGCTTGGGACTTGGAGGAGAGGAAAGAAGGAGGTCCTACATTGGGAGAGTGTGGAGGAGAGGAGAGACACTATGCCTGAGATTAGTGCAGGACAGAGAGGCATAGCCGCTATGTGAAAGAGCCGGGAGAGCACGGCCCAGAGGGCTGCCCAGCTGGGTCCAGGGCAGCCAAGATACAACACAGAATTTAGTAAGTAGTAACTCGGTATTATTGGCGGGAGGTAGTGGAGGTTAGGCAGTGTGGCCTAGCTATTGGGCTGATTAAAGTACATTAAAATATAAAGGCTGTGTGTGCCTTTCATTTGGGAACCTAGACTATTGGGGCGGGTAGCGAACTCGCTGCTAGGGTTTTCATAAAATTTATTTCAACATTTCTGATCATTTAAAAATTATTATTAATTAATTTATTTTACATACCAATCTCAGCTTCCCCTCCCTCTTCTCCTCCCAGTCCCTTCCTTCCTCCTCCACTCTCCTTCCTCCATCTCCCCTATCTTTATCCAAAGTTCCCAGGAACTTATAAGGATGGCCCTAGCTAAAATTCCTAGAAATTGGAGATAAGGAATCTGAAATGGCTACCTCTAGTAACCAGGCAAGACTTCCAATGGAGGGAGGGGGACACCAACACACCCACAAAACCTTTGACCCATAATTTGTCCTGCCTATAAGATGTATAGAGATACAGATTGGGGCCGAAGATGAGGAAATGGCCAACCATTGGCTGGCCCAACTTGTGACTCATGCCACAGTAGAGAGCCCACCTCTTATCTTTATGACCATTCTTCTATACTATTCTGCACCCCCTCACCCCAAAATCAAATCCCTACAAATGGCAGTTTGGGGCATGCCTCCACAGCACATCGACCAAACATTTTGTTCTTACTGTCTTGTTATAGCTTTTCCTGAGTTTCTTTTAGGACAGTGTTTTTGAACCAAGTCCTTGACAGCATAACCTAGTTTTCATAGTGAGGATCACAAATTCAGAGCCAGATTGCCTTTGAGTTCTGGCTCCATCTCTTGCTAGCTGTGTGACCTTGGGCAAGTTGCTTAAACTTCTGTGCCCATTTCCCCACTGAAAAGGAGACAGCTGATAGCAGAGGAGGATGTTGGGGGCTGAGTCGATGCAGCTCTAACAGCTTTGGCAGTGGGTATATAGCAGGTAAAGCAGGCTCTCAGTATGTGCTACACCATAGGTTTAATCCTCGGCATCACCGAAAGGCAAAGGAAAACCTGTTCTTACTCTATTTGGCCTGTAGAACTTGCAGCGAATGTGGCACTTCTTGTTGTTAGTTACTATTGTGTCCTCTGCAGACGCCTGTGACAGTAGAGCTTGTCATTTTTTTTTTTTTTTTTGAGTGTGGAGAAAGCAAGAAAGATACCAGAAAGATACATTCAAAATACTAACTTCACCACAGTGGTTATTGTCATGTTAGCTTTAAAATCCCACGCTTTCCTTTTAATATCAGCGGTTTGAATTCTCTACTATTTCAAATGCCGTAACTTCATCCCTCCTGTGTGTGTAGATCACTTCAGTCTAAATGTCATTGCTTTGTTATTTTTTTTTTTTAAGCCATCGGGACTAACTTTTCTATAAGAACTTCCAAATTTTCTAAGTCAATCGTCAGAAAGTGTTTAATGGGAAGGTCAAATACAGGCAAAGCTCTCTGCTCAGGGACTCACCTAGGACAGAAGGGAAATACTCTACTTTTTACTGGAATCTGAATTAAGAAATAGGGGCAACAGAACAGATGGCAAACAACTGCTTGCGTTACATCAAAACGAAGAGAAGCCATCACCTGGTTTCCAGTCTGAGATGGTTACACAAGATTAGTGGAACTGAAAAAGTTACCTTTTACACAATAAAAGCTGCTCCAGAGGCTTTAAAGGCAAAAAGAACAGCTAGTCAGAGCATGGCTAATGCTTACAGGAAGGGGCACAATCTTACATATCAGAGAACACTGTTACTAATGAACAGTCCCAGATTCATGCACACATGTGCTGCCCTGACGGGAATTTAGGGTGGTATCAAAAAAAAAAAAAAAGTGAAGTTGGGAAGATGACATGCTGTAGAGGACATGGGGAAACTTGGAGGAGAATGAGAAGTAGATATGGTCATATCTCATGTTTTCATATCTGAAGTTCTCAAGAATAAAGAAAACTCATAATAAAAAACGATCAAGAGCCGGGCGTGGTGGCGCACGCCTTTAATCCCAGCACTCGGGAGGCAGAGGCAGGCGGATTTCTGAGTTCGAGGCCAGCCTGGTCTACAAAGTGAGTGCCAGGACAGCCAGGGCTACATAGAGAAACCCTGTCTCGAAAAAACAAACAAACAAAAAAAAACAACAAAAAAAAAAAACGATCAAGTAAACTGACAGATCCATCGTGTCCGTTATAAGCTTGTGGTGGTGCTAAGAAAAACACAGCCTCTGTCCCTGTCTTAGTTGAAATGATACTTTAGTTTCCTCCTTTGCAGCCGGCAGTTTCTTAACTTTACTATCTATCTGTAAGGCAAAGTTTCAGATGCGCTTGGCTTTTAGGATGAAGTATAAAATTCTCTGGATGAACACAACTATAAAAGACTGACATAAAGATATGTAATCCAATAAAATGTCCTGCACGGAGGGGAAATTGAGAATATAAGAGTATTGGGGCCGGTGGTGGTGGCACATGCCTTTAATCCCAGCACTTGGGAGGCAGAGGCAGGCAGATTTCTGAGTTCGAGGCCACCCTGGTCTACAAAGTGAGTTCCAGGACAGCCAGGGCTACACAGAGAAACCCTGTCTCAAAAACAAAACAAAACAAGACCAAAAAAAAAAAGAGTATTGGAGCTTGCCCTCCAGCTGGTTTTTTTTTTTTTTTTTTTTTATTCCTTCCAGTAAAACTGATTTCCTCATGTTGTTTCTGGATTAGAGCCAGAGTCAACTTTGCCTGCCTCTAATCAAATAACGTGGAAAACCATTTGTAATTCTGACTTCAGTTAGAAGTTCCTGGGAGGCTCTGTGTGGATGGACTGAGCCTAGCTAAGTCCTGATTCATTTTGACTTGAGGTAAGTTATTATCTGGACTGTAATAATGGTGACTCTTTTTCATGACAGCGAATGACAGACACCAGGACTCAGAAAGTAACCTTTTGGCATTTGAGAGAGATTGGGATGACTGACAATAAGGCAGAGTTGCTTGCAACTTGGAGGAGAGATTTAGAATGTAATTAGCTTCTAGTCTCCTTGTATTTCGGATGAGTTAGATGGGAATTCACAGTAGAACTTTCCGTTTCAGCCTACAGAATTAAAAACAGACTAGGGTAAGACTGGCCAAGGCGAAATATGGCAAGACAGGGTTGTTCGCAGGGAAATAGGCATAGAGGCTAGATATCTGCCCAGCTCTAGTGCTTTTAAGACTTATTATAAATGTAAAATATATTAAAAATATAAATAATTATGAATATATATTATCTGGGAACTGAATGAATGATCAAAGGCAGGGTAGAAATCCCTGATGGAGATGATAAAATCAATAAAACATTCTGCGATTGGACACAGCTGCACTGACAATCTAGTCTTCATTATTCATGTTAGTAAACCATCCTTATTTGGTACATCTAGTTTATATAACATCACCCTGGTTCTTATCATTCACTATGCCTAGTTGTATTTCTTTTGTAGTATTTTTGCTTTAGGTATTTTGAATTAGAAATCATTATACTTTCAAATGATTATAAAGGTATCCATTGAAATTACCTTCAAATATCTGCTCTCAGATAGGCTTTCTTATGTGATATAAATCATTTTAAGAAGGTGTGTGTGGGGTGCAGTTCAGTGGTAGAATGTGACTCTCGTGGGTAGGACTCTTGTCAGTGTACTAGGTTTTCAATTATCCATTCATCATGGTTAGATACTGGGGCCACTTCCATTTCCTGGCTACCATGAATAGAACAGCAATGACCGCGGTGTACTCATACCTTAACAGCAGACTATAGAGTCTTTGGGGTATCAGATCCAGAGTGATACAGCTGGATCTCATGGTAGATCTACGTCTAGCTCTTTGCGGAACCTTTACATAGTGGCTGGACCAGTTATACCCCGACCTGTAACCATACTTTTTGGCTACTTTATTAGGTTCTTTTACCTACCACTCTTCACCACCCAATCCCATCCAACCGCCCAATCCCAGGTAGGCAAAAAAGAAGGCTAGAGGGGAAAGGAGAACAGGTCTCTTTAGACTACTTCCTGATGAGTAGTGGCATCAAGTTCCTTTGAGGAAAACCAATCTTCCACCATCAGGATATCTACAACTAGAAACAGGCAGTCATCCAGCCAACAAGAAGGACCGGCAAACAGCAGCAGCAGAGACCAGTAGCTGCCGCAGCCTCTTGGAGCTAGGGCATTTTTCTAGCCTCGCGAGAGTTCCTGGAATTCCAAACATAAAATATCTTCAGCTGGCAGAATCACACCCGTGCCAGACCACAAGACGAATCATAGTTAGCTGCTGTGGACAATCTGAAGCATCCCATACCCCACACCTGGGATTAAAACAAAAACATATTTGCATAACATTAATGGGTTTTTTAAGAAACCAACATTCTCCCTCCACCAACCAGCTGTGGATAAAAGTTCCTCTTTTCCTGTATCCATGCAAGCTGCTTGTTTTCTTCTTCTTTAACGTGGCCATTCTGACTGGGATAAGATGAAACCTCAAAGTAGTTTTAATTAGTCTATCCCTAACGGCCAAGCATGTTGAACATTAAAACAAAAACGTTTCTCTGGATGTACAGCTGTCGAGAATTCAATGCTTTTAAGATCGTCAAATAAAGTGTTGGGTATTAAATTAAGATTTTTATCCTTTGCTATATTTAAAAATTAAACGAATAAATATATTCTGTTGAAATAAAAAATGTTTCTCATCTAGATGTATAGCTTACTTCTGAGAATTCTGTTTAGTTCCATGTTTTTGTTTTTGTTTTTTTTCTTTTTAAGTTGGGCTGTTTGTTTCCTTGGTGTTTTTTGAGTTCTTTGTATACTCCAGATAGTAATCTTCTGTCAGATGTAAAACAGGTAAAGATTTGCCCTATTCTGTGGACGGCTTTTTCACTCAAATGATCATGCTCTTTGCCACGGCGTTTTAGTTTCATGGGGCTCCTAATTCCTCCACTTCTGGGATCCTACTCAGAAAGTTATTTCCTGTGCCAATGACCTCTTTGAGGTTCAGGGTATTATGTCTTACATTGGGATCCTTGATTCCTTTGGAATTGAGTTTTGTTCAGAGTGAGAGATAAGGATCCAATTTGATTCCTCTACACTTAGTGATGCAGTTTGACTTGTACCTTTTGTTTTTGTTTTTGTTTTTGTTTTTAAGATGGTGTCTTTTCTCAAATGTGTGTTGTTGGCCTCTTTATCAAAACTCAGGTGTCTTCGGGAAGCTGGGCTTCTATATGGGTCCTTAAATGTATTCCATTGATCAATGCCCTTGACATTCTAGGACTACTTTTTACTGATGCCAGGGGACCCGAGACCTTCCTTATTTGTAGGTGTGGACTTGAATAATTGTTTAAAAGTAAAACCACCATGCTCAAATTTTGCTACCCATTGGAATCACCTGGAAGCCTTCAAGACAGTCTAGTGGCTCACATCTGTAGTATTAGTTTAGTAAGAGGTAGCCCCAAGTTCAAGGTTAGCCTGGGAAGCAGAGGGAGTCCAGACCAGTCTGGGCTATAGAGAGAGTCTTGTCTAAATAAATACAAAACAACAACAAACAGAACAGAATGCAACAAAATTCTAAAGTCTTAATACTACCACCTGTAGACATAGAATTTAATCTTTGGACATTGAAGTGTCCCATTCTGTTTCATATCTGTGTTGTCATCTACATGTCTCCCACCCTCCCTACAGGTCCCAGCGAGTAACACAATTTAGGAACCGTTTATATTGCTACAAAAAGGTAGATAAGGTAATTGGTGAAAGAGATTAGCAGTCATATGTTCTATCGATAAATACTTTTACTCCAGCATTGTGTATAAAAACTAAAACTGTGCGAACATTTTTTTTGTTGTTGTTGTTCGCTTCTAAAGTTTATGAAAACCTCAGCATTGCAGCGGCAGCCAGAAGTTATTGAGTATGAGCAAATATTTTCAACTGGAGTCATGGCTTCCAGATTGATTTAAAGAGCTTGAGGTATAGCTCAGCAGAGGAAAAGTTACCTAGAGTGCACAAGGCCCCTGGGCTTTGATCTTCAGCTGTCAAAAAGGCAACCTTGGTGAATGGAAGCCAGGTGGGTATTCTTTCTATACAGAAGCAGGAGGGTCTTGAACTTGATGTTAGCCTGGGCTGCATAGTGAGACCTCGGAGAAGAAGGGGAAGGAGGGGAGAGGAGTGAGAGGGAAAAGAAACAGCAGCTGTAATGTTAGCTTTCTCCCACAAATTTAATAATGCAGGACAAAAATCTTATATTGCTATGATTTCTTGCCTACATATTAAGATATCAGGACAGTGTGCAGCGCTTGGGAGGTAGGTACAGAGACAGGTAAGTCTCTGTGAGTTCAAGGCCAGCCTGGCATACATAGGAAGTTCCAGCCTAACCAGGAGACTACATAGTGAGAACCTGTCTTAGAAAAACAAACAACCACAAAACAAACAATACCAAGAGAAAAAGAAAAAAGAACAGTGCACACCAGCCTCCTCTTACAACTTTCTTCTTCTAAATATAAAAATAATTCTCCTCTTAAAAGACTAGTATTTCACATCGTTATCTGGTATTCATTTAGCACCTGCATGTCCAAATAAACTAGGAATATTGTCTCAAAATTTCCTCAGCCTGGGCCAAAATATGGTCCCAGGTCTCTCTGTATAAGGAGAGACTCTCTTGAATCGGCGCATTTGAGGCCTTGATGAAACTGAACCCTTTTGTGTGTCTGTGTTATTGAGCAGGTTCAGTTATTTATTGCTAAGCTTCGATGGGGTTGACTCCCATCGTTGTGTGTGTCAGAAGGCTGGACGGTAAATAGAGGATACATTTCTGGCTAACCCTCAGGTGCTCTGGAACTTAATCTGGTCTCATGAGGAATTCTTTTTCTTGTAGTTCTCTCAGTGGGAAGAATGGGGGAGATTTGCAGCTTCGTCCTGGTCGCCATTGCTCTGATGATGGGAAGGGAAAGCTGGGTAAGCCTCTTGTGCAGACTGTCATCTCAGTACAGCCTGCTCTGAAATGGAGTTTCTTTTTAATTTCCAGAGAACCTATTGTTATCTTGCCACTACTAAAACCTAAGGGTGGAAGGAATGAGAGAGTTCTGTGGAGACATGTGGCACAGAGTAACATTTAAACACTTAAAAATAAAAAAAATCAGGACCCACAACAAGTCAGTGAAATGTTTTTAAGCTGCCTGTGTTATTTCTTCTTCACATGATATCAGGCATTCAAAACTGGCTATAATAGTTAGCATTGGTTTTGGGCCAATATTGACCATCATTGGCATATACTACTAAGATTATCTGAAGGTGATTTCAATGAACTTGTGTCTCCATCTATAAGTCCCAAAAGACAAAGGAGTAACTTATTCAAAGTTATTGGAAAAATAAAATGGCTCCCTAGTTGAAATAGCATTCTGAGATAGGAGTGGGAGGCAACACTGCATCAAGGGTTAACAACATTTCTATTCCAAGACCATGAGGTACACATTGCCTTTCAGGCCCTTGAGAGTGAGAACTGCTTGCGGGAGCAGGTGAGGCTCAGGGCTCAGGTGCACCAGCTTGAGACCCGGGTCAAACAACAACAGACCATGATCGCACAGCTCTTGCATGAGAAGGAAGTCCAGTTTCTGGATAAAGGATCGGAGAACAGTTTCATTGACCTTGGAGGCAAGAAGCAGTATGCAGGTCAGAACCGGCTTTTTCTTAAATGTTTCTACCTTTGTGTCAAACATTCATAGGTAATGATGATGCTAAACATTCAGTGACTTTGGGCTTTTTCTTTGTTCAGCTTTGTTTGTTTTGTTTTGTTTTCAACTCAGGATCTCACTATATAGCTCAGGCTGGCCTGGTACTTAACAGTCTTCCTGCCTGGGCAGGAAGTGCTGGTGTGGTGGTTTGAATATGCTTGGCCCAAGGGAAGTGATACTATTAAGAGGTGTGGCCTTGTTAGAGGAAGTGAGTCACTGTAGGGGTGGGCTTGGAGGTCTGCTAATGCTCAAGCTCTGCCCAGTGCAGAGGAGACCCTCCTCCTGGCTGCCTGGAGAAGACAAGACCCCTTCTGTCTGCCTTTGGATTAAGATGTAGAACTCTTCAGCTCCATCTCCAGCACCATGTCTGCCTGCACATTGCCATGCTTCCCACCATGATGATAATGGACTGAACCTCTGAAACTGTAAGCCAGCCCCAATGAAATGTTTTCCTTTATAAGAGTTGTCTTGGTCATGGTGTCTCTTCACAGCAATAAAACCCAAACTAAGACAGCTGGGGTTTCAGGTTTGCCTCTTACCACCCTCAACTGAGTTCACATTTTGCAAGAAAGCTATGCCTATTCCAATGATTAGCAACATGACTTACTTCATCAATTTAAAATGTCTTCTTTTATATTTTACCCTAATCTCTCTAGTATGTGTCATAGAGTTTATGTTATGAATAGTATCTGATAATTCCTGTATCTTAATAAGAAAGCAGGACAATATATTATAAAATATTCACCTATAAGTGACAGATTATAGTTGAGAATATTTATATTCAAACTTTGTTTTTATTTATGTTTTTTCTCCTTTCATGTGTATGTAGTTTTTCATTCTGATTATTTGAACTGGGTCTCTCTGTGTTGTCTAGTCTAGGGCTGAACTTCTGAGTGAAAGCAGCCCTTCTACCTCAACTTCCTGAGTAGCTTGGAACACAGGTGTGTGCTACCATACCTGGTCCTTTCCTCTGAAAAATAAATGACTAGAATGAAATGATGGGAAAAGAAAACAACTAATTTTTAAGGAAAATAAGAGTAGGTTTTAAATATGTATATTTAATGGTTTGACATTTTTCCTTTTGATTAAGCAAAATTTATCTCCTAGAAATGAAATGATATTGAACTTAGAGCACAGTATAAACACCACTGCCCCCATTGCTATTCCCCAGAGAATAATGTCCCTTTGATTTCCTGGACATAGGAATGGATTCTGTAAGAATAAACGGTGATGGTTAGAAGCAAAGAGGAGTCTGTCTAGAGCTCTTTGTTCAGTCTTCTCTGCCCTGTACTACATTATGTGTTTTAATTTCTCTGCTTATGAATATCAAGTCTAGCTTGATCAAGTAACTGGTGTAGGATTTAGAAGGATATCCAATGCATTTAAAGATGTTTATTACTATCTTATATGTATGGACGTTTTGGTTGAATGTGTATGCCTGTGCATTATTTGCATGTTTGCTGCCCATGAAGGCCAGAAGAGAGAGTCAGATCCCCTGGAACTGGAGTTACAGACAGTTATGAGCTGCCGCATTGGTACTGGGTATCTTCCTTTGAAGAGCAGCCAGAATTATTAACGGCTGAAACATCTCTCTAACCCCAGTCAATGCATTTTATCCATCCCACCACCACCACCACCATTGACTATCAGCATTTTGAAACACAGTTGCCCTTCATGTTTACTGATGGAAGAAATGGGAATCGATGAACAAATAAAAACTGAGAAATTTGTCTGACTATATTAAAAAGTAGATGTCAGAGACATGTCAGTCTTACAGAAATAAAACCTCCCCATTTGGGGAGTACTTTCACCACTGAGGAAAATAACTGCCTAGAAAGAATTTAAGGAAGAAGGGATTTATTTTGGTCTACAGTTTGAGGGGATACATTTCATCATGGCAGGGAAAGCATGGCGGCAAGGCCACACCGCTGGTCACACTGCATCTGTAGCAGCAGACAGAAAGTGAAGAGTAGTGGAGAGGGGCATTAAACCTCAAACCCATCCCTAAGGACCCATTTTCTCCAGCAGAGCTCTACCTCCTGCAAGTTCCACAGTCTCTGAAAACAGGGCCACCATCTGAGGACCAAGTGTTTAAATGCATGGGTCTATGGGACATTTTACATTTAAACCACCTGTGGGATTTAGAGTCGTGAGAACTATAGAGCATCGGTGTCAGGAAAATGCTCATGTTTACCCAGATTATTCTTCTCCTCCTTCTCCTTCTCCTCCTCCTCCTCCTCCTTTTTCTTTTCTTTTTTTAAATTTTCTTTTGTTTTTGTTTTGTTTTGTGTTTGTTTGTTTGTTTGTTTTGAGACAAGGTTTCTCTGTGTAGCCCTGGCTGTCCTAGAACTCACTCTGTAGACCAAGCTGACTTTGAACTCAGAAATCTGCCTGCTTCTGCCTCCCAAGTGCTGAGATTAAAGGCATATGCCACCACCACCCGGCATTCTCGATTCCTCTTTAAAGATCAGAGAAGGTCTGAGCCATTGACTTGCAGTAGGATAGATACCACAGAAGGATAGCTGGGGCTCTAGAACATGTAACGGAACTGAAGATATTTCAGGCTAAAGGGACCCAGAAAACACAAAGGGATAGTTTGAAGAAGTTCCATGAGCAAAAACACAGAAATTATATTCTAAGAAACTACAAAGAATCTAAGACAGAAAAGGAAGGGTCGGGCCACATCTTCAAGGAATCAGACTCTGTAAATATTCTTAAAAGACAGTGATTATCTGCCATGGCCAGTCATTCAGAGGAGCTGATGACCTTCTAAAGTGCTGGTGCTTATCAAAAACTAGGAGGGGCCTGAGAATTCACTCTGTTTGCAAACTAACGAGCTTGCCTGTATGGATCTTGCAGAGAGCTACAGCTAATGGGTCAGAGGTATAAGTTCTATGTTTACATTAATATCCCTTCTTCTCAAATCCCAAGGTCTCATGTGAGCAGTTTATGAGGCTATATCACAACCGGACATTCTGGGATGAAGAAACTCCAGTATTTTATAAAGGGTTAAAGATGTCTAACCTTAGCCTCCAAGGTAGATGGTATCTTTATTTTAGTGTGTTGGAGTCTATCAAAAGACCCTCACTCACAAAGACCACAGAAATCGCCATCACTGAAAACCCAAGAGGTTTTTTTATTATTCCAACATGTTGGAGACCCTCCTCAGCACACAGGCAAGAGGAAAGGCCCTGAACAAAGAAAGAACACACTTTTTTATACCTTGTAAGGGGCAGATTTAGGCAACAGGGTAGCTGGCTTATTCTAATTGGTGTAGCAAGTAGCCTTTTCAGGCATTGGTTGGTTTGCATAGTGACTACTTTTGTCCTAGTGACTCACTTTGCCTGCCCTTATGGTGGTTTATCAGCAAAGCAGCAGTACATTTTGAACTTATGGGTCAGCTATTAACGTCACAGCTATTAATGTCACAGGGAGTTCTAGCGACAAGGTCAGGGTGGTTTGTGGTTTTTCTCAGAATTCAGTGTGGGGCAGGGTAGGGGAATTTCTCTGAGAGCTGTTATTTTTGTTATAGCTATTTCTCTGAGAACAGCTAATCTTGTTTTGGCAGCTGCAGGCTTAGCCATTTTGACCACTAAAACTATACAGTTTGGGAAGTCCCTTCACAAGGGAAGGGGCTGGGTGGTCTTGAACTTATTTTGGATTCTACAAGTGTGCAGCAAAGAGAGCAATGTCTGCCCAGGAGGAGATGTTATCTCAATATCTGGCTGTCTGCCATACAAGTATGTGTTGCGGGAAATATTAAAAAATCGACTCCTCAATTCTCCAACCCCAAATTGATACTGGCGGGCCACAACATTATGCTCTGCGTGATCCCAGTCCCACTGTTTACTAACTCTCCAGCCCCCGCTGGACCATCTCTCTGGGGAGGTCCCGAGTACCTCTCACTTCCACACAACTTCTCACACATCCCATGATCAGCCGTCTCAACACCTAATTACCCGGTAGAAACATGACTCTTTAAGCTTAATTATCCAATCAGATTTATATAATAAAATCACACTTTACAAGATGCTAATACAATAATCTGAGTCAATTGATAATGATAAAAGCTTTATCCCAATATTTCTAACTTTGTGAAAAATCTTAGCTACGTGTGGCTGTTTAAAACCACACGGGATCAGCATCTTCCTCTTGTCTGTCTGCCTCCATGTTGGCTTCTCCTCCTTCCTTCTCCTCCTGAGACCTCTCTATCTGTCTCCCCAACTCCTAGCTCTGCCTTCCGTTTCCTGTCCAATCACAGGCCTCCCACTGCCCTAATGTGATTGGACAGGGAAAATCTTGCAACAAGTATGCTTTAAACATAGGCTAGAATATAAACTCTGTAGAAAAAAAAATGTGTACAAATATAAGTGACCTATGCGGAGTTGTCTACAAACAGTGCCTGCATTCTATGCCAGGCTAATTAATGAAGCATCACTGCAGGTCAAAAAATAATTGTAAATTTGCTGCTGGATGTGGATGAAAATGTTTAAGGATCAGGTCAGACTTCTCACCAAATATCATTCTATGGCTGAGATGGAAGGGGAAAACATGGGAAGCTGCAGCACATAGGATCAAATTACACTATATATATATATATTATATATATATATATATGAAATATTACAAAAGATAATGTCATATATATATACATACACATATATATACACACACATATACATACACACACATATATATATACATACATACATATATATACACATATATGTATATATATACAAACACACACGCACTCAGTGGTTATAGGTACTGGGTAGCCAGTCAAGGAAAGACTGAGGCTTAGGTGCTAAAGAAATTCAGTCTCTGTCTTTAGAGTGCTCAGGAGCAGATCTGAGAAACAACAGGCACTAAGGAATAAAGCAAGAAGTCAGTTCCTGGAAAATTAAAATGTCAAGGTCAGAGCAAGAGTGACTGTGCAAACAGGAGTAAAGTCAATAAGTTTTATATGGTAGGGTGTGTGTGTGTGTATGTGTGTGTGTGTGTGTGTGTGTGTGTGTTATGGTGATAAAATGAATAATGGTTATTCTAGGTGACTTTCTGGATATAACACCTAAAATAAATCTATAACTCAATATATTTGCATTTAATGGTCTTCATATGTGGTCCAGGCATGAAAGAAAAGAGGAAATAAAATCAGAAATATAGATATGGTTTGATTATCCTTTGGTTTTTAGTATAATTGCAAAAACTAACACACAATCAATATATAGTACAAATTTTAATAAAAATGTAATATAGGGGCTGAAAGATGATTCAGTAATTAAAAGTACTTTCTTACACAGAGGATGTGGGTTCAATCCCCTACACTCACATGGTGGCTCACACCATAGTTCCAATTCTAGGGCACTCTCCATGGGCCTTCATAGGCACCAGGCATGTACATGGTACACATATATACATACCCATATACATTAATTCAAACTTTAAAAAATAATTAATTAAAAACAAACTTGAAATGTACTATAATATAACAAAGTTTATATTCTGGTGTCCTTAAATTTTAAGCAGTCTGCTCATGCATATGATTTGCATAAATTATTTGTCTTTGTTTTTATTTATAAGACACTATACTGTTAGTAAATTAGTTACTTCTCTGAACTATAATTCATCATATGCCAGCAAACATCTAATTACATCCAACCTAGTAATTTTTGCAAATAATGTATAAATCACATATGTTCACACCATATAATTAAACTATCTTTTTTTAAACATGTGGGGGCTAATGACTTATGAATTAAAATTTATTGTATCAAACTCACATTCGGGGGTGTCTGTTTGGTTAATGACTTGGGATGCTCTACAATGGCTTCTACGGAAGCTTCCAGTTTCCATGGCAGCTTCCTGAGGCAGTACGGGTAGTGGCTAAGGTGTACTCTTAGACACCCAGTTCAAAGTCCCCTTGACTGTCTATGGTCCCTGGACAAATTACTTAACCACCTCTGTTTTTCATGTCCCTCCTCATAAAATGGGAACTTTTTATTTGTTGTCAGGATTGTGTGAGTTGAGATTTCTAATATAACATTTAGCCTAAAACAATAATGCCATATATGCATGGACATTACCGTCTACTGTCCTCCTTGCTCTTAGAGGTAGCATCCCATTCACGCTGTGTCACAAGAGCATTGTAATCTCCTGTGGGCCAGTATCGTTTTTCATTGTCACTTTTCTTCCTCTGTCATCTGGGAATGAGGCTAACTATGGTAAGGCTAGTTCTGGCATGTCCCAGAATTCTCTGTAGACCCATAGGTGACCCCTGTTGCTAACATTTAAAAAGAAAATTCAGAATGCAAGGTATTCCAGGAGTGATGGTACACATCTGTAATCCCAGTGCTATGGAAACTAATTCAGGTCGGGAAGTTTAAGTTAACTGGACTAGTAAAAATAGGATAGCCTGGAATAGTCATACACTCTCACAAACAAACAAACATACAAACCAAAACATCAACATGGTCGGGGCGGGGGAGAGTCCTTTTCAGTCTTAAGTTTTCAACCTTGAGCTTCAGCCACAGCAACAAGAAGAAAAAGATACTCTTGCTAAGCTGGGATGTTACTTGCTGAAGCTTAACCACAGTCTTCCTTAAGTGGCTTGCTTTCTGCACACAGGGGAAACTATTTCTCTACAGTCAGAGTAATGCAGAGAGAAGCTCTCATGGGCTTTTTTCTTGTGGCACTTGAGCCTTTAAAAATCATGCCTTTTTAAAAGTCCTATAAAGGGCTGGGAAGAAGGCTCAGTGCTTAAGAGCACATACAGTTCTTGGAAAGGACCTAAGTTTGCTTCCCAAAGCCAATGTCAGGCAACTCACAACAGCTTATAACTCCAGCTACAAACAGAAAATGTTGGCAAAAATCCCCGTATTCGTGAAAATTTTCTAAAGCAAGTTAATCATTTTCATATTTTCCTGGAAAAGAGTTTGAACTTTGTGAGTCTTTGCTACTCAGCTCTTTTGATAGGAGATCAACTATAAACAAGGAGCTCTTTCCTAGCCCAGGGAAAATATGCTTTTAATGAAAGTCTTTTACGATATACTTGACCGCAAGACATAAGCTTTTAAATACCATTGAGTGGACTGTACTTGGGCATCTTCTCCTTGTTTAGTTACCTAACAGGACCCCTTTTATAATCCAGTGCACATAAAGAATACTTGTGCTTTTGAATCTTGAAAAGAAATGCATGAACAAAGCCTAAATCACTCCAAAGATCAAGAGTTCACCAACGGTAGACCATGATTGAAGTCAGCCTTGTGAAGTCTATTTATTTTCTCTCCTGAGTCCCACTGCCCACTCTTAATACAATATGTTTCATATTGCTGACAATGTGGCATCAAAACAACGAACTAAAGAATTTTAAAACACTCTAGAAGACTTATATAATTCAGTCATAAGACAATTTTTAAAGAGGAAAGTAACAAAAGGATAAACGTAAGATATAGAAGAGATTTTATATGATTACTTTCAGAAATCTGTGCCTGGCTATTCTTGAGATCACTTTTTTTGTAGTAGGCTCTGCTCCAATCCTGTGCAAGCTGCCGGGGCACCTATATAACACGTACTCATACTTTCCAAATCTGCTCAAATCGGCCTAGAACAGTGCCTCTCAACCTTCCTAATGCTGCAACCTTTTAATACAGTTCCTCACAGGTGGTGACCCCAGCCCTAAAAGTATTTTCATTGCTACTTCATAACTGTAGTCTTGCTACTGATATGAATTCTAATATAGATAATTTTGGCGAGTTACCAAAAGGGTTGCGACCCACAGGTTGAGAACCAGTGGCCTAGCATGTGCCCCAGTGGGTATTAGCTTGTCCTACCTTAAGTGACTTAAAAACAAAACAAAACAAAACTAATAATTACTTTTTTGGTGACTAACTGGTAGCTATTTAACTTCAAAAGACAAAGAAATACCATGGCAAAGAAAAAGGCAAGAATGAAAGGAAGCGTAAAAGCTTGCAGGTTTTTTTAACAACCAAGAATATGTGAGTTATTTAAAAGAGATGTAGTGAAACTGAAAGATTCTAAAAACTTAACAGTATTACTGTTTGGTGTTCAGTCCCAAATATTCAATAAGACTTTAAGCCAAAATATTTCATATATGTAATATTTGTATATACATATACAAATATACATTTGTATATTACATTACATATATGTAATATTTGTATGCTGTCACATTTATATTTTCATGGTTTAGTTCATTGGGCAGCTAAGTTTCACTGTGTTGTCTGTCCCACTTAAGTACAAAGCAGAAGCTGAGTACACGTGACTTTTTAAAAAATCTATTTGTTATTTATGTCTATGAATGCTTTATCTGCATGTACACCTGCATGTCAGAAGAGGGCATCAGACCACATGATAGATGGTCGGGAGCCACCATGTGCTTGTGGGAATTGAACTCGCGACCTCTGGAAGAAGAGCCAGTTCTCTTAACCACTAAGCCATCCCTCCAGCTCCATAAGTGGTTTGTTTCTAACCTACTTTCTCCAAAAATAATAAATGTTCCTCATTTCATTCATTTCCCCCTTATCATTCCAAACTCATGATCAAGAAGTCAATGGTAAATCATAGCAAAGAAAACAGGATTTTCTGAATATCCACTAGAAGATGCCCAGGACAGCATTTTAAGAACTACTCACGCATTCATTCGATTTTATCTGTCTCCAGTGATACTGACTCTCAGGAATAAAGACATAATAAATGTTATATTATCTTGTTTTTGTAAACAGATTGTTCAGAGATTTACAATGACGGATTTAAGCAGAGTGGATTTTACAAAATCAAACCTCTTCAGAGCCTGGCAGAATTCTCTGTTTATTGTGACATGTCTGATGGAGGGGGATGGACTGTAATTCAGAGACGATCTGATGGCAGTGAGAACTTTAACAGGTAACTGCTTCTTGTTTTGGGGGCTTTGGGTCAGGGAAGGCTGTGCTTTTCTGCTTTTCATTTTGTTTTGAGTTTTGTCTTTTTTTTTTCTTGTTTATTTGTTTCTTTTGGTTTTGTTTGGTTTGTTTTATTGAGACATGGTTTCTCTGTATAGTCCTGGTTGTCCTGGAACTTAGTCTGCAGACTGGACTGGCTTCCAATTCAGAGATCCACCTGCCTCTGTCTCCCAGGTGCCGAGATTAAAGGCTTGCACCACCACTGCCTGTCCAACAGATAATTGGTTTTAACAAGTAATTATTTTGGCATAGCATATGTGATATTTGTGAGTTAAACCTTATTTATTTATTTATTTATTTATTTATTTATTTATTTAATGTATATAAGTACACTGTAGCTGTCTTCAGACACACCAGAAGAGGACATCGAATCCCATTATAGATGGTTGTGAGCTAACCTGTGGTTCCTGGGATTTGAACTCAGGTCCTCTGGAAGAGCAGTCTGTGCTCTTAACCTCTGAGCAATTTCTCCAGCCCGGGTTAAGCCTTCTTATGTCTCAGATTTATTCATGTGACAGAAACGTTCTCATTTTTGAGTACCTGAAAATGAGTAAGCTACTCAGGAGAATACTAGAGATGAGACATTATGAGGGATACTTAGGCACTGCAGGTGTCTGTCTGTATTTTGCTAAAACTAACATTCAGTGTAAACTTTTCAGGGGTTGGAATGACTATGAAAATGGCTTTGGAAACTTTGTCCAAAACAATGGCGAATACTGGCTGGGTAACAAAAACATTAACTTGCTAACTATTCAAGGTAAGGTTTGTGCTGGCGTGCAAGAGGGACATCTTAGACTCAGTCCCCAGTACTATGAAACCAAACCCCTGCAGTATTTCCCACTAGATCATAGGCAATAGAAAAAACTCCATATCTGTCATGATTTTTTTTAGATGTAATGATTCGTGCTGAGCCATAATCCCATTTGTAAAATGTTGCTTAAAATAGGAAAGAGAAACTAGGTTGGTAGGGAATATTCAGTTTTC